>NW_027513499.1:674888-1012333 GCF_048772815.1 Callospermophilus lateralis | reverse complement strand
TTTCTTTTTCTTTCTTTCTTTTTTTGTTTTTGGAACTGGGGAATGAACTCAGGGGCACTTGACTACTGAGCCACATCCCCAGCCCTGTTTTTTTGTATTTTATTTAGAGACAGGGTCTCACTGAGTTGCTTAGTGCATTGCCACTGCTGAGGTTGGCTTTGAACTTGCGATCCTCCTATCTCAGCCTCCCAAGCTGCTGGGGTTATAAGTATGCACCACTGTGCCCGGCTTCTCATGTATTTTCCTTCCTTTCTTATTTGTTTCCCTCCTTCTCCTAAATAGCCTACTCTATTCAGTTTCTGGGATATAGTTCAGTGGCAAAAAGCATTATAAAGCATCCTACTGACTTTCATGTTACAGCTAAAAACCTGAATATATTTTTCAAATTTAATTATTAAGATTTAATTTGCTACTTAATGACTACTTAATGACTCGGTAGAAACAGCCCACAGAATAGATTCAGCCTCTGTGTCATCTTCTGGCAATTGGACCTCCTCTGTGCACCATGACGAGACTGCCAAGGTTCCCACAGCTTAATTGTGTGGGGAATGCTGCAGGACCTTCACTACATTGTACAGTAACAGCAAGGTACCTGAATGAAATGTTTTATCCATTAAAGATATTACTAATATAAACTTTCTATTTTACTATTGTGTCATTTTCTATCTGTTCTGTAACCCCTCAAAAGTTCACTAAGGTATATGATATTGACATTTGTGAACAAATATTTAGTGTTCTCTCTTTCTACACATTGCCTTTCAGATAAAGAAATAACATTTTACTTGCATTTACCATAACAACTATCATTCATTTGAATTTTAGAAGACTGTTGTTTATTTTGAGACACTCATTATTGTTTGAAAATATGTAAGTGGCATACTAAGTAAATCAATATCCAATCTTTTAATTTTATAATTAAAATACATTCAAGCTATGCTTCTGAGTTTTCCTAATGCCCTAAACACTAAATTGGAGTGCATTCTGAAATCATACATTAAAGAAAAAAAATCTTTGAATTAGTAACTTAAAGTTTAGCTTTATACACCAAGGAGTTTCACTCATTAGCAGGTAATTTAAATTGTTTCTTCTTCCCACCCCTTTTTACCACAGGGAATGCTAAATTTGTTTTTCAAACTCTTCTTCTGAAATGGGAGGTGGCAAAAACAGTACAAAAAGTCAGAATTTTAGGACACAGAGTCATTCAGCAGACATGATTCCTCTATGAGAACTCTTCTTCTCTTTCTTCTGTGTCAGGATGAGCAGGTGGCAAGGCAGAGCATCATATAAGACAGACCCACCTAGAACCTCCTGTAATACCATGGGTATATGTTAATTTGCTCATTCAACCAGAGCAATGTATCACAGACTTGGTCAAAAAAACATAAATGTGTTCTCTTACTATTCTGGAGGCTCAGGACCCAAGATCAAGGTGTCTGAAGAGTTGATTACCTCTGAAGTTTATCTCCCTGGCTTGTAGATGGCTGTCTTCTCCCTGTATTTTCAAAAACCTTTCTTATGTGAAAGTCTGTTTCTTAATACCCTCTTTATCTAAGGATAGTAGTCACATTGGATAGGAACATACAATCCCCGCATTGTAACTTAATTTCCCCTTTTTGCCTGTATCCAAATTCAGTCATAATCTGAAGAGGAAAAGGATAAGGACTTTAGTGTATATATATATATATATATATATATATATATATATATATATATATATATATATATGTGTGTGTGTGTGTGTGTGTGTGTGTGTGTGTGTGTGTGTGTGTGTTGGGTACAATTAATCCCATAACAGCCAATCAATTTTCTTCTCACTACAAAGTCAACCTAAATCAATTACCCTAATTACCCTATGACTGACTGTGCTGGATTGGTGAGGCTACAAGTCCCCTAGTGCTTCTGTTTACTTAGATAATGGGGAGACTAGGAGTTCTGTTAGAAACTGGGGTTATTATGACAAAAACTTTAAACATAAAAAAAAGTTCATCTAGTTTTGTGGATGGGATCCTGAATTTAAAGACCCTTATAGCTCTGAGATCCTATAATCTTCCCTTTCTAAATAAAGGTAGGGTACAGAAATGGCATGAGTTCAGCCTGGATAGGGTATGACATAGATGATACAGAAACATGAAGATTAAATTTGCCTTGTGAAGTATTCATAGGCTTTACTATCAAGCACAAAAATATATGATGGTGTGCTTTTTTCAAGTTTTTGCTAAGCTAGATATCTGAAGAATGCTCAAAGATGTTTTACTGATCTATAAATACTATGAGTTTTGCTGATGGAATAGCATATTTTGCACAACTAAACTTCTTGCACACAAATATGTAATTTACAATCACTCCATTTTGCTTTCTTTTCCCTCGTCCTGGTTGATTTTCCCACCCAATATATAGCTGCCTGGGTTTTTGTGTTCTAATTTATGTATGTTGGCTGTGGATATTAAGTTGCTGAGATGAGCATTATCCCAAACTTTAAATTTAGAAGTCAAAAAATAAACCATGATAAAATTCTAAAAATATTTTAACTAGAGTATTTAAGGCTTCTATTTTTGTGCATACATTCAACTATTTCCCTGAGAAAATCTCTGAGGTGGGGAAGTTGCCTTTGGCATCAGCACAAGTTAGCATGCTTTTGTGATCAGCCAGGGCTGCCATCACCAATGTGCAATTACAGGGTCAGTAATTTCCTATTGGTGTTTCACTATTTGTCACCTAGACTTTATCTTAAGACAGCCCTAAAATTGCAATGACAGCATAAGCAATGATAATCATTTCTCCCTAGTATCCTGGGGCCAGGTGAAGATGTGGCAATCGAATCCTTGCCACTTCAAAAGTAGTGTTCTTCCACCTTCATGCAAAACATACCTATCATCTAGTCCTGTGAAATCCCACCTCCTCATCCTCTCCCCTGCTAGAAAATTGGATTTCTCTGGGTCTTTTCCACCTGGATTTTTAATCAACTCATGTTGTATTTATAGTGATTCACGGCATCAATTTAAATGATCATTTGCTGTGTAGCTTCAGTGCCCATTACAATCTTGACTTGAAGCCCTTCATCGCTACTCAACCTGTATAACTCACTGCCAGTCCACATGCTGAAAATTGTCCTGACCTAAAACTGATCTTTCATAATGTGACCCTTCCCATTCACATGTTAGTAGGTCCACTTGCATGGTTTATTATGTATAATTCCCACCTTTTAGGGTGATTCTACATGTAGCTTCCTCTTCAGCAAGAATTTCCACCTGAAGATTCAACCTTCCCCCAATTCCAAAGCTTCAATTCCACCATCTCCCTTTTCTGTTCTTAAAGCCAACCCACACCACTGGAGAAATGTTTTTGTAAATGTCTTTCTGACAGGTTTCTTTCTTCTTTACTGACTGAGAAGTTTTTCCAGACCTCTACAACTTTCCACAGAGTTTACCTCCCATTCCTGTGCAACTTTCTGCTTCTCAGAGAGAAAATAACTTTGTTTTAGGTTTCATGAAGAAATAGAAATCACTGGGTGAGAATCTTTCAAAATTCTTACCTTCTGCCTAAAGCTAATTGACATCTCTTGGCCACAGCCTGAGTGGCGAGGGAATAAGTAACTGTTGCAAGTGGGCCAGCTAGAAATAAAAGCCAGAGAAGTAATATTAAGAACTCAACACAAAAGGCAAGAAATATATTTGCAAGGTGGGGGCATTGATGGCTGGGAAGAGACCTGATAGGTCAGATCCTAACAAAGACAAAAGCCCACAGATGCTTTATTTGTAGCATAACACATTAAAGTGATTCAGTTAGGAGCTTTTTCAGGAAAACAGGATGAAAATGAGGAAAACAGGTTGTTTAGGGCTTGGCAGGTTACACCCATCTCTGTGCTGCTGCATTTGAACTTAGGGCTGTGAGCTAAGGCAGGGCACCAGCATGATCTGATTTTTCTTGAACTGGGGAATTTCACCCAGGATTTCCCAGAAAAGCAACCTCCCTGTCTTTGAGTGCTCAGACAAACCTATAATTCATACATGGCTCCAACATACATCTACCCTGTGCCTTCCTTGGAGCCTCTGTTATGCTTTGTTCTGCCAATCAGTGACCAACCCTGTGTATGTGCTGGATCCTCATCTTAGTATTTCACCAGGAATATTTTCCATCATTATCACTTCCTTCTTCCACTACTTACCATCTGACCTTTTCTCCTAGTATTTTTCCTTACTCTTAAGATGTAAAAACTCTTCCTTATTTTCAAAACAAAGCCATTTGACTACATTTCCCTCTATAATTACTTTATTCCTCCCTCACCCATGCACACATTATTTCAATAGATCAACTGATACATTTTCCCCTTCTAAAAACTCACCATGGTAACCTATCTATCTATTGCCTCCTCATCTCCTGTTTCTATATCATCAGTGTGTAAATACCAATTAAAAAAGTGCATTATCAGCCAAGTGCAATGGTGCATGCCTGTAATCCTAGTCACTCAGGAGGCTGAGGCAGGAGGATAGAGAATTCAAAGCCAGCCTCAGCAAAAGCAAGGTGCTAAGCAATTCAGCGAGATTCTGTCTCTAAATCAAATACAAAATAGGGCTTGGGATTTGGTTCAGTGGTCAAGTGCCACTGAGTTCAATCCCTGGTACCCACCCCCCCAAAAAAAAAGTTCATTAATAAATATACATTTTCACTGGCCACTGTGAGGCATTTTGGGTGCTAAATGTCTTGATTCTAACACATTTTACATGCCTGGTAATCTCACCTCAGTGTTTTTCCTATTTCCAGTTTCAACTCTTTCTTCCTCTTCTATGTGTTGCAATATAGTAATCTGTTTTGACTTTGAATTTCTAAGGTACTTCATATGCTTAAAATTATCTTTTCCACCCTCATGTCCTGCTATTACGTGATTACTGGTAATTCCCAAATCTTAATAGTCTGCTCTATTTCATCTACTATTGAGTATTAAAATATTACCTTTTCATCTAACATTTCCAATTAAAAATCTGTGTTGGGTATGTCATAGAAGCATTTAAAACTCAGAATGTTCATCAAGAGTTTCTTTATCTCCCACAACTTTCTCATATTTTTTATGTAAGCTTGAGTTTATAAAAATGAGGAACAGAACCACCATTCAACCTAGGTATCCTACTCCTCCATATATAGCCAAAGGATTTAAAAATCAACATACTACAGTGACATAGACACATCAATGTTCATAGAGCTCATTTCACAATAGCTAAGATATGGATCCAAACTAGCTGCCCTTCAACAGAAGAATGAATTAAAAAATGTAATATATACATCCAATGGAATATTATTCAGCCATAAAAAGAATGATTTTATGACCTTTGTCAGTAAATGGATGGATCTGGAGACTATCATGCTGGGTGAAATAAGCCAGTCCCCAAAAGACAAAAGTGGAATGTTTACTCTGATATGTGGAAGCTAACCCACAATAACTGGGGGAAGGTGAAGAATAGAAATCAAGTAAATTTGACAAAGGGAAATGAAGGGAATAAAGGGGTTATAGGAAAAGGAAAGACAGTGGAATGAATCTGACCTAATTTCTCTATATACAGATAAGAATACACCTCAATGGATCCTAAAATTATGTACATTCACAAGAATGGGTCAGACATATCTTGTGTTTATATAATCATATCAAAATGGATTCTACTGTAGTGTATAACTAAACAGAATCAATAAAAACTCATAGGAAAAAAAAATATTATGAAGGATGTATCAAGCAAAGAGTTTAAAATTACAGCTGGTGGAGTAAGGAAACCTAGGTTCAAATTCCTTATCACAGGTGAGCTACTTAATCATTCTAAGTCTTAGTTTCTGGGTGTACAATAGGCAAAATAGTTTAGTCAATTCTGAGCATTAGTCACATGCAGTAATAAAGGAAATGTACCTAGTACATAGCTCAGTACACAGTTTGCTGCCAAGAAAAAAATTTACTACCTAATAGAATAAGAACAAATACTAATAATAGTAAAGATATTTCCACCTGTCTTCAAGGCCAGAAATCTGAGATTCAAATTAGATGTTGTCTTCTATTGACGGGTCATGTCCCATCAACCACTTAGATGTACCCATTTTTACCTCTGTAATTATTTTTTATTATCACCTCTCCGTTTTCTTTGACAGAATTGCAAAACAGTAAGTCCTACCTTGCTGGAACTACTACTATGGTCTCCAGATGGAGCTTAGCATCTCCAACATATCATGCCTTTTTGTTTTCTGCTGCATTTTGCTAGTAGATAATCTTTATTAAAGGAGCACATTTAATTTCTTTCTCTTTTTTTTGGTATTTAGTTATTGAACCAAGGAGCACTCTACCACTGAGCTAAATTTTGTAATTTATTTAGAAACAGCGTCTCACTGAATTGCTTAGCACTCCAAATTCCTGTGTCACAGATGAGCTGAGGTTGGCTTTGAACTCTGGATCCTCCTGACTTAGCCTCCTGAGCAGCTATGGTTACAGGTGTGCTCCACAGCATTTGGCACATTTAATTTTGTCACTCCCCCACTCCAAAAATTTCATGATACTCAAAATAAAATACAGAATCCTTAGTACAGATGGCAGACCTGCAATAATCTATCTTTTCTTTCTTGCTTGGTTTTATTTCCTGCCATGCTCCCAAGGCAATTTATATGTTGATTATAACAAATTACTTCTTGTGACTTGAACACATATTAGTTTCAGTGCTATATTTTTTTTCACTTTTTATACTTTTTTTTCCTGTTTGTTGTTGTTGTTGTTTGCTATTTTCCTTGGTCATACATTTTACTTTTCTTCAATTTTTGCTTGAACTGTTTATTTAAAATTCAATCATTGGCTGATATTTTGGAATTTTCTTTTTTATCCACATTAAGTTTACTTTATATTTTCTTTAGCCTACTTCCTTTCTTCCTTCCTTTCTTTCTTTCTTTCTTTCTTTCTTTCTTTCTTTCTTTCTTTCTTTCTTCCTTCCTTCCTTCCTTCCTTCCTTCCTTCTTTTCTTTTTTACTTAAGCACATTTAAAAAAATAATACTTCATATTAATGACTAAAATTAGAAATTATTACATGTGCAATAAATGGGAGATGATTATTAACAGGAAAAGAATTTTTTTTTTTACATTCCAGTTAGATCCCATGACCAGGCAAAGAGGCAACAGACAGAGCTGTGGTATGTTTTCCAAATGAAAAAGAATGTTATACTGTAAAACTAATGTCTTTAAGGTATAAAAGCTGAGAGATGCTGTCTGATTACAAAAACCTTTCATATATTGAAGACAATCTATCTTCTTTTTTCCTTCTTTCAACAAGTAAATTTTTCTTAATGTTGTCCGTTGTTACTTTTTGTCGTCCAGCACTTTTTCTTACTAGTGCTCAGACCTTTTTTTTATCTGCTTCAGTATGTTTAATAGTGGCTCCCTACAGACCAGCTTATATGGGGCTGCTTACATTGTAGCTGCTGTTCATATATTATGATCAATAGCACCCATTTGAACTCTCCAGCTGCACCAAAATGAATGACAGAATCTATTGTTGCATTTATTCTAATATGTCTGCTTCTTACGGGGGCTATAATTCAGTATTATATTTCACTTGAAGTAATTGTGTTTTTAAACATAATATTTAGTTCCATGAATTCATAATCTCCTGTTGTTCTTGGCTACTTGTTAGTGAATGCATATGATAAAAGGCTGCATTCCCATACCAATCTTCCCTGAGGTTTTGGAGTTGATGACATAGTGTAAAAATCCTCAAGACCCCAAAAGCATATTCAATCAGTTTTCTTCCCACTTACTCAACTCTGGGTTTCAGCCATTTCCCCCAATAAAGAAATGGGATTTAGGAAGAACTACACATTGGATTTCAATTCATAAGCTGCAATGGTTTCAAGGATGGCAATATACAAACTTAATCAGGGTTAACTGACCCCACTCATTATTCCCAGCTGTTTAAAGCACTGAGGTACATTGTTGTCCTACTTTTACTCATGAGGACCTATAGAGCAGAGCATTAAATCTTTGCCAGGTGGATTGTGGCTGGCATTGTCTAAAGCAAATGGTGGGTGAAGGCTGAGTTGACAGAGATTAGCTGAAGGTTGGTGGATGAATGTTAGAGGGCCAAGGTATAGGTGGTCAATGAAAAAGCAGAGCCTCATCACTCACTGTTGTATCCTGCCATAGTGGAGACTGGCTGCCTTCTGCTTCATTCTAAAGCCACAACGAACACATCAGTTCATTGCAAACCTGTCAATTCAGGCAGTACTTAACATCTCATTTCTTATTTTCTTTACATAGCTCCTCCAGGGATTCCTCCTTTAGAAGAGAGCTGAGAGTTGGGCTCACATCAGCATCTTCATAGCAATCACAGTCAGCCTAAGTTCTATTTAGGACCTGTTTTAGTTTCTCTCATGTCCTGAAATGCACCAGGAAAATGAAGTTGGGATGATGACTTGCAAAGCTATCTTCCATCAGTGGGCATTTGCTGCTGTGTTAGTCAGCTTTTTGCTGTTGTGACAAAATAAATGTGATAATCAGCTTACAAGTTCTATGGCACTTATAAGGAGTGTAATAAGAAGTTATTAAAGTTCTATGGCTATTTTAACAATTATCCAAAAATAAGAAAAATGTTTGTTTTCCACTTTGAGGAACAAATTACGCACATTTAGCTGCTTTCATTTTTTTACAGTTCTCTAAGTTGAAATTGTAGGTACTCAGTGACCAGATCCTCTGTTCAGGCTATTACAGGCTGAAGTCAAAGTTTCAGACACATCTTCAACTTCACTTGAGGCTTAGGGATCTCCATTAAGTACATGCTTTGTTAAAAGAATTAATTTTCTGTGATTGTAGGACAGAGGTAACTGCTATCGGTTTTTCAGCCAATAGGAAATATCCTTACCTCCGCCATTCCCTGATATGTGGATTCTGACAATGTGCCATCTTGCTTCTCTATGAATGCATAAGAAATCTCTCTGAGTCCTCTTATGAGTGTTACCCATCCAAGATAATATCCCTGTCATTTAACTCAAAGTCAAGTGACTATGAGATATTAATAATAAGAGTAAAATTTCTGCTAAAATACAATCACAACAGTGATCTCTCCTTATATACAGAGGTTCTAGTCATGCTTAAGACTAGCAATGAAATAGCACAGTTACATCAAGGAGTCATACTGAAATGTCAAATGGTCACACAGAATAAAATGAATTCAAGTATATATATTACATTATTTATATATGGTCAATGAAGAGTAAATAGCAATTTCCATATCATCTCATAACAATTTAAAATGCAGAGTACTAAAATCTAAGTCCTTCCCAAACACAATACCAATTCAGCCAGCTTTTGCTTTTAGTTCTATGAATCATTATAATTTCAGTAATATTATCTATCATAATTTTAATAATAATTATAAGTATGTATGATAAGATTATGGGCAACAATCTTTAGCTTTAAATATACTGCTTCTTGACACTTGGATTGCTGATAACTTTTAGAGATGTTCAGTTTTAATGAGGCTGAATAAGAAAAAAAACAACAGAGAAAAATGTGTATTGCCTTAAATATGAGAAGCAGAAAATTGAGTGAAAAGGGAGAGGTTGTTTTGAAGTACAATGTCATGAGGATCTGAAAGTTGTATGAAAAGACATAAAGCAATGCACATTGCATTTTTCCTCAAGTATAAATGCTGCAGTAGAACTTTTATCTATTTGAACTTCTGTTAAATGAATTATACTGACATTAATTTGGAATGTGGAAACCTTGATGAAGTTAAGTTTTTTGAAGTACTTCAGTTGTACTTGTCATAAATGCAAATAACAAACATAGGAGTTATATTTTGACAAATAATTAAAATATCAAAAAGGAAGTACTATGAAGGTTAGATTTTATTTTGCATAAAATATCTATGTATTCACTACTTTACTTTTAACATGAGAAATTGTTACATAAAACATGATCCAAAAGTCTTAATGCAGTGGCAATAAAATATTTTAAATTTAAATATAATCAAAAGTGTATGAGATACAAATGTATAAAAAAGATAATAGAACTATTTGCATTGCAAGAATTTTGTTGATAGGACAAGTCCAAATCTAGCAGTGGCCTGGAAACATGTGGTTATATAATCCCCTTAGAAACATAATTCAATTCAAACTAGTAATTTATTTAAGCACAAGTTCTAAAACTCATTAGAATGATTATGATCCTAAATAAAACTGAAAACACATTTACCAATTTGATCATTATTTATAAATTCTTAGTACTTTTAAATGCAAAAAATAAAATGCAAATAAAATTTATTTTTCTCCTTTCCTTTAACTTTTGGCCAGAAATAAACCTTCCAGTAGAGGCACCTGTATTATATTTCAAGCACTGGATTATAGCACAGTTGCTTTATTCTAAATAAAAGAAATTTTAATAAAAATCAAAATAATAGTGGTTGATAGTCATGTTTTACAGTATAAAAACTATATACTTTGGAAAACAATTAATGTAATTCCCTACTTTACATTAGGGTTCCTTGTCTAGCTCAAGAAGATTATCTACCTGAGCACAGAGGCATTGTTAATAAGGAAAGTGCAAGGAGCTATGTGTATTTATTGAGGTATAATATAAGTAACTTTGTAATTATATTTTTCTCTCTGTTTGAAATTAATCAGAAATATCAAAGAACATTTCTTTGGGGTACTAATATGCTACACAGATCTAGTTTTCAGCTTACACTGTTGGTGACATTATAGCACAGTAAGAACAAAAGGAGGGGCAGATTTAGAGAGATATTCTCAATTATTACTGTTTTTGCTATGTTGGAAAAATTGCCTAATCATTGAGGTCTTGATTCCATTTATTTTTCTTGAAATAATAAATAAGACTTTGTTTATAAAGTGATATAGTTAGTAAAAGGTTAAGTGAGATATGTAAATTGCTTAACATAGTGCTTGGCATGTAATAAATATTCAATAAATTGTAATAGTAGATCCTTGACAAATAGTTCTATAATACAATGAGTTTGTTCAGTGCTCCATATTTTACTTTTTGTAATTGATAATGCATAATTGCTAATAAAATGCAGTAGATGCAGTTATGATTTTGTTTATTTCTTCATTTATTGCTAGGTCTTATGTCAGTTATTTCATAGGTTGAGTGCATATATAATATGATTGATGTTTTACTTTCATTTTGAAATAAACTATTCTATTGCTTCATTTCCACTTTATATCATAATAAAAACAGATTTTTTTTTCTGTTATATGATGACTACAATAATATAAAAAAATATAAACCACCTAGGGAAAAATTTATGAGTGTAAAATTTTCTGTTGATTTACAGCTGTTTTGAAAGTCCATATGGAGAAATTTTATTTTATTTTTCTTCATAACAGAGGTGTTTTCTTTTTTAAATCGTTGTGATTGAGAAGACATGTTCTGTGGAAAGAAAATAAAGTCCTTTATGAATTTCAATTAAAAATTTTATTATTACACATTAATATCAATTTCTGTTTTCCTACTGTATAATTTACATTGCCATGGACATTTCTCATGTATATATAAAATACTGAAGATTTTTTTCTTTTTTTAATTTTGAATTTCTTAATACTGTTCTATTTGTAAAATGTGTGTCCCATTCTTTTAAAAAAAATAGTACATGATACTTATACATCATGGTGGAGTTTATTTGGAACATAATCATAAATGTATATTTCATTTCAATGTGCAATGCTACCCCTTTCCCTCCCCCTTCACTCTCTATATCCCCTTTCTCTTTACTGGTCTTCATTCTATTTATTTATTTATATTTTAAATGATACATCAAAGTTACATGTATAATATATATTATATATTCTTAGACTTTAATTGATAATGTGTAATGGCTAATAAAATGCAATAGAGTAATGGTTTTGTTTATTTTATTCAATTGTTATATTTTGTTTATTTTGTTTTACACACACACACACACACACACACACACACACACACACCCCTATGTATGAATACCTTGAGATGTATTAATATGTGCACCTGGTATAATTTGGCCAACTCTATTTCTCAGTTCTTTCCCTTTCCCTCTTCTCCTCCTTCCCCTTTGATTCCTCATTTCTGTTCTCCAGATCCTGATCTGCTTTCTACTTTCAGGAGATCTTGTTTTTCCTTTTTCCTTTCTAGCATGTGAAATAAAACATTTCAGCCTTGCCTTTCTGAATTTGGCTTATTTCACTTAGCATGAAGTTCTCTAGTTTCATTCATTTACCAGAAAATAATATCATTTCATTCTTTTTTATGTCTCAATTGAGCTCCATTGTCTGTGTATGTAAATGCATGTGTCATTGTCATGTGTATATAGACTTACATACATACATTGCCATTGTGCTGCTATAAGCATTGATGCGCCTGTTTCATTACAGTATGCTGATTTTAGTTTCTTTTTTTAAAATAAATATCAAGAAGTGAGTTAATTGGGTCATATTGTATTTCAATTCATAGTCTTTCAAGAACTCTCTATACTCCTTTTCAAAGATGTTATACTAATTTGCAGTCTCATCCACAATAATAAATGTACCTTTCCCCCAACATTTTTGCCAGTAAATATCATTATTTGTATTTGTGATTATTGTCATTCTAAATGGGGTGAGATGAAATATCAGTGTACTTTTTTGATCTGCACCTCTCTGATTGCAAAGATGTTTAACAATTTTTCAAATATTTGATGACCATTTGCATTCCTTATGTTGTTCTTTGGATCCTCTAGTTCTGGAATCACCTCATCAGCAAACAGATAGGTTGAGTACTTATTGCCTATTTGTATCTTTTAATTTCCTCCTCTTCCCTAATTTTTCTGACAGAAATTCAACTACCATATAGAATTGAAGGAATGAGCATTGGCATCCTTATTTTCCCCCTGACTTTAAAGGAAATGAGTTCGATTTTTCTCCATTCGGTATGATGTTGCTTTGGGTTTTGCCACATACAGCCTTTATGATATTGAGGTAATCTCCTTTTATATCTAGTTTCCCTAGTGTTTTTTGTTAACATGAACCAGTGCTGAATTTTGTCACAGACTTTGTCTGCATCTATTGAAATAATCATGTGATTTTTTGTTCCTGAATCTATTTGTATGATGAATTTCATTTATTGATTTATATGTGTTGAACTGACCTTGCATCCTTGGGATGAAACCAACTTGATCATTGTGTACAATCTCCTGAATGTGTTTTTGGGTGTCTTTTGTTAATGTTTTATTAAGGAGTTCTGCCTCTTGTCCATCAGTGATATTGGTCGGTAGTTTTCTTTCCTTGTTTTTTCCTTATCTGGTTCTGGTATCCCGGTTGTATTTGCTTCATAGGATGAGTTTGGGAGTGTTCCATTCTTTTCTGTTTCGTGGAATAATTTGAGGAGGACTGACATTATTTCTCTGTTAGACTTTTGATAGAGTTCAGCAGAGAGTCCATCTGGTTCTTGGCTTTGTTTTGTTGGAATACATTTTTTGTCACTGCTTCAGTATGATGGTTTAGGTTTAGTTTTGGACTATTTAAGTTTCTGTATCCTTCTAGTTCAATTTGAGTAGGTAAAATGAATCTAGAAATCTGTCAATATCATCGAGATTTTCTAATTTGTTGTAAGTTATCCTTAGCGATTTTCTGGATTTCAGAATATCTGTGGTGAGATCTAATTATTCATTTAAAATTGTGCTGATTTGGATCATGTCTCTCATTCTGTTGCCTCATGAACTAAAAGTGCTCAGTAGAGTAACTGACACAAAATGTAAATGCTGCACTGAAAGGAATGAGTTTAATGACACTGAAAATGGAGGGTGAATCCCTCAAGAACCAAAGAATGTAGGAGCTATCCTCTAAGACCAAGGTGTGAACAGTCATATGGTGCCAGGACTGAAGGCAGTTACCAGTGCAGTTGCTGCCTTCCCTGGATGTACTCCTTTCCCTGAAGCTGCAAACAGGCACCTGTTACTAATGAGTTTGGCAAAGAACTCTGTGTTTTCACTGATTCCCTGCCAATAGGTGCATGCTGGTGCTGTCTAGGGCAAGATGACAGCTGTGGGTGTCATCCTGCTTCTGGGGCATGTGACCTAAGAAGGTTAAGAGAGAAAATTTGCCTTGTGCCAGGGACATCCTGGTCTCACTCTCTCTCATGAACATATTAGCTAAGAGGAATTTTGCCCAACTCCAGCTGAGACCAACTGCCACTTGAACCTGAGGCACTCTACCTAAAGGAATGGGGGAAGAAAAGGCTCCATCTCTTGATGTGCATGGCAAAGGTAAGTCTGAGTTCCTGCACCTGGGCAGTCAAGCCCATGGTAGCAGCAGCACTAGGAATACTGCAATTTCTCCTGCCTCAATACATGTGCAGGTCCTCAATAGGATTTGCCCCTGTGACTTGACTGATCACACACTGCTGACAAATCTTAGTGTGCCACAGAAGGGGATGCTGGGATTATAGACTCTACTTTTTCCTGTGAGGCACCTGTGATTTAGTGTGAAGTCAAATGATGAGGGTTTTAAGCCCCTTGCTACCTGGTTTTGTACTGGTTCAACCAGTACAAAATATCCCTAAATAACAGGGCCGTTATCAATAATGTTTGAGGAAATCTCATTAGTTTGTAGAGGCTACCACTTCCATTGTAAAAGAAACCACACAGTGTGCACACCACACCTGTCTAAACTGGTGATGGGTCTACTCTTATGGGACCCACAGAAACACTGAATTTTCTGACTCTGATATTCAAGGTGCCCAAACTCACTAATCACATTCAAATAAGATATGGAGAGATTACATGGTGGTGCCCATCTGGAAATAAACAGTGTTGATTAACAAACCAATATCCCAAGAAGCATTTTAGAAGACTACCCTATTAAGTGTTAGAAAAGTCTATTTTACCAGAAACACTACTTTTCACATGGGTACATAAGAATCTTGAGAACATAAAGTAAAATGACACTCCTAAAGATCATAACTCACCCGTAACAAATTCCAAAGATATAAAAGTAGATAAAATGCCTGATAAAGATTTTGCAAGAATAATGTTTAAAAGTCTCAATGAGACTTAAAAGAATACAAATAAACAGTTAAGTGAAATTGAAACTACCATACAGAATATGAATGAAATTTAACAAAGGGATATATATTTACAAAAAGAACAAAACCGAAGAAATCTTGGAAATGAAATGCTCAATAAATCAAACCAAAAGTTCAGTTAAGTCTTGAAAAAATGAATAGATCAAACAGAAAAAAAAGCATATCAGAGATTGAATACAGGGCTCTTGAGATATGTCATTCAAATAAGAAAGAAAAGGAAAAAAGGAGAAAGAATGCAAGAGAGCTCAAAACGATAGAATACAATATTATTAACATATACAAAGGATAAATAAAAATTAAGACCATAGGTAATTTATTTAATGAAATAATAGCAGATGCATCTGTAATCTTAGTGAAGACATGGATATCCATATCCATTAATCTTATTGATTCCCAAATAGATGTGATCAGAAAAGTTCTTAACAATTACATACTTTGGTCAAATCCAAAATGAAACGCAAAGGAAGAATTTTCAAATCTGCAAGGGAAAATCTTCAATCACTCTCTAAGAGGGCAATCATATTAAACTAATAATAGTTATTATTATTAGTTATAATAATATATATTATTATTATTATCTAATAATAGATATTACTTTATCTATGTCTGAGAGGATATATTTCAAGTACTTAAAGAAAAAAAAATACTAACTGTGATGATAAATCTGAATTACCAACCTGATTGGATTGAGAGGCCTAAGATTTGAGTATTCTGAGTATGTCAACAAGGTATGATTGACAAATAAGATAGCAAATGAGGTGGAGACCTACTCTAAGTGTGGGCAGCACAGTCCAGTAGGTAGGTAGCCTAGATAAAAGAAGGAACAATACATGCTCAATTCTTTTTGAGCTCCTTCTGTGATTGCTGCTTCAATCGCAGGAGCAAACTCCCGCTCTTCCAAAGCAGACTAAACAGTGACCCTACGGGGAGTTTTAGGGAGAGGGGAAGGGAATGTCATAGAGTGAAAGTATTCTCAAGGTAATTGTAAATATATATCCCTTTTTCATTTCTCACTCCCCCATCTCCCAGTTCCTCGCTTTCCTTCCACCTTCTGATGGTCAAACGCTGATATTTGTTCAAGACTGCCATAGAATTGTAGAGAGAACTTTGAAAGCAAGGTCCAATTGCAGCACAACACAGCCTGTTCCCAAAGAGGTTCAACAGAGTTATTTCTGGTGGTGCTATTTTCTTAGACCACAGTTGCTCTGATTATTACAAACCTTGGGTAATTTTCCAGGGTTCCTAAAAAGTTAATTCTAACAGTTTTTGCCAAGATCTGGCCAAAAAAAACATATGTTTGGAATAAAAGAATATCTGCTTTCATTATTTATTTATTTTTCTGTATTAGGGATTGAACCCAGGGCCTCTTGCATGCTATGCCAGCACACTACCACTGAACTAAAGTCCTATCCCCAAATATCTGCTTTTATGAAATAGTCAAAAGAAAGATCTCCTCACTCCTTTAGTTTTGAAGTCTCACCTTTGTTGCCTTTTTGATGTCTTGTACAGATGTCTTGAAATTTTTTGAAAATTATTCACTGTTAACAGTTATTTTCCCTTCTTCTCTGTGTCCAGATGTTCTAGTGAAAGCTCCATTCCTTTGATATATTCTTTGATATTTTCCTTTCAGTGTGTTATGTTTCATCTTGCAGAGTTATTTCTGGACTTTAACCTATGAACTTGGACTTTATCTATGTCTAAGTTACATTCAGAATTCAGAATAATAACAAAGATGATAAGACCTCAGGACTTGAGGGGTGAAGATGTGACTACCTTTCAAGTCTAAGGTTTCATGTTACAAATTTTAGTTTTGTAATTATGTGCATATGTGTATGTGTCTATGTTTGTGTATGTGTGTGTGTGTGTTCAAAAAGCTATAACTAATTTGAAAATTTTAGTTCTCTAGAAATATTTTAAAATAATATGTTTCTGACTTGAAAACAGAATTCTTTTGAGGAATTTTTTAAACTATAGGTCCCTGGATCTAATACTGTTGTCTTTTATTTATTTGTGTTTATGTTTTTTTGTATGTTGTTTATTGCTTCTGTGTGACACACATTTTGCTTTAAAATGCTTTTGAAGAAATTATAATTGAACTCAGATGAACATACATTTCTGCAATAACATTTTCTGGTGTGGAGGGAAGAGTTGCATTTGTTGCTGTCAGTCTCCTTGCTGTGTTACAGGTATGGGGTCTTTTTAAAAAGTGTGAATTTTCTAATTTCCTTGAACAATCAATAAAATGTGAAAGCAAACAAAAAATTTACATAAGAGCTGGATTTAGTCCAATTTCCATTTATTCTTTGGATTTATCAGATTTCCCAGTTTTGGTCAGGCTTCATGCTTTATGTTCAAGAATTGTAGCTAGGTGCAGTGACTCAAGACTAATCCCAACAACTTGGGAAGCTGAGGCAGGAAGATCACTGGTTCAAAATCTGACTCAGAAACTTAGCATGAACCTGAGTAACTCAGTGAGATCCTGTCTCTAAATAACACACACACCACACATACACACACACACACACACACACACACACACAGACTGTGGATGTGCTTCAATGGTTAAGTGTAGGTATTCTGACCTTGGAAGTGTACAGGGAAGGCTGTTTGGTGGGGCAGCCACTTCTTTTTCTGCTTCTCTATCTTGTCTCTGTGTCTCCTTTTTATTTTCCTCATAGTTATGGCCCCTGGGTTCAATCCCTAGTACCAAAACCAAAAAGGAATTGTATCTTCATGTTGAAATTTACAAAACCAACTCCATGTCATCACTTTTACTTCCAAGCATGCACATGTCCTCAGTATAGAACAGGTTTTTCAAGCATAACCTAAATTTCAAAATCCTTTTTCATACATAGTGCTGGCTGGGTTGACTGTGTGTAACATTTTAGTTAGTGCTTTCAATTTCTGTTCTATGCATCTAATTGTTTGTTGTGCTCAGGATGATCTAAGCTAATCATTAAACATTAGGATTGATTTTCTTTGTATTTATATTTTGTTAGTGTTATGTGATGAATTTTGGCCCTCCAAATCCATATCTTGATGTTCTCACTACATATAAGAATGTGACTATATTTGGAAATAAACTGCTAAAAGATTTAGTTAACATTGTGCTATTTAGGCAGATCCTACTTAATATGTCAATGTCCATAGAAGAAAAAGATTATACACAAAGAAAGATATGAGGTGAGTATGTATGGAGTATGTATGGAAGACCTTGTGATGACACATCAAGAAAGTGTCACCTGTAAGCAATGGAGAGATGTTTAGAGGATGTGAGGCCTACTAGAAACTTGATTGTGGTCTTCCACCCTCCAAAACAGTGAGAAAGTAAATCACCACTGTTTAAGCAACTCATTTGTGAATTCCCAGAAAATTCACACAGTAAACATATTAGTTTTGTGTCATTTCTTGCCTAACTCTATTTGAAGGTCTGATAGATTTAATCCCTGCTGTCTTTTGTATCTGCTGGTTCTGCTCATTGTTATCATTTTGTTCTGGTGTGTGATAGTTCAAGCACGAGATAAAAACAAGAATAATTTTTGACTTAGCATAATTGTAGAAAGGATTGCTTTTCTGATCAAACACCAAAAAAATTTTTTTGAAGAGCACTTTAAACCAACTTTAACACTTTGACCCCCACATCACCCATCAATAGCAATATAAATCCAATATATGAAGATTGTTTATTTAGAATTTAACCTTTTGCAATTTCATACACTGTTTCTCTTATTAGACTATCCACTTTGGGATGTGGTAGATTTCATTATTTTTTAATAGTTCAAATAATATAAGATTTGGGAATCTAAATGGTATCTAAAGTTAATGATATTTCCTCAATATTTAGCTTATCAATAACTATCAATGTTTTCCATATTTTATTGAATTGACTTTGTTTGGGAAGAAGGAGCAACTGTTCCATTGTGTCTCTGTTGACTTTTTTTCCTCTCCAGTCATAAATCTTTCTGCCAACATATAGAGAAAATCCATCCCTAACTCCAAAATTTCCTCTATATTCTAGAACCAAAAATGCATTTATACTTTTATTATATAGTATCAGTATTAAGGTCCCATGTACTGCACAATATACCAGTGGATCTGCTTCTTTACTGTGGAAATGTTTGCTTCTTTAAATTTTAGAATGTGTGTGAAACATTGTACCATCAGGAGACAGTGAGAATAGGCAGTTAGAGAAAGATGTGGTTTCATTTCAAATAGCAAAACTGTGTTTTCCTATAGATATAACTCATGTGTCTCTTTCTGTTCATTCAAACTCCCTGTCACTTTTAGCCCTCTTTACACCATGGTTGGTACAAAATATAGATCAGCCACAGACAGCATATACTCACTTTATGACATTTCTTGAAATCATTCCTGAATGACCTCCATCCTATCAAAGTCAACCCTTAATTGTATTACCTGTGTCCATGCAATCCTGGCTTCTCATCATCATTGTTCCATGCTAGATCACATTAGAGCAATGCATTTTCCATTTCTACCAAACAAGAAATTCAGTATATAAGTTCATAATTCTAAAGTGAAATTCTTATGCTCTCCATTAAAAAAATAAAATTAAAAAGGTCTCTTCAGTTTCCAGATCTCCACAAGCAATAAAATTTTATTGTACTTGCTCTATTATCATCCTCAATATTTCATAGGTCTGTATTTGTTTAAATGTCTCTCCCCAATACTGACACCTGCTTTCAATTAGAAAATCAGTCTTAATTATCTTTGTATATTAATACTTAAAACACTGACATGTAGCAGATGCTATGTGAATTAATATTTATGTATTAAGGCATTTCTATTCTCTGTGTGTCTTGTCTGTTGTGCAGATGCTGCTAAATAGATTTTAACTGCTTTAACTTTTCCAAAGAGTGTTTATATACAGTTTCATGTTAAGAAAATAGTACCATATGCTTAGTACAGTTTTATCACTTATGTGGTTTTGCTGTTTATTTATTTATTTATTTATTTATTTATTTATTTATTTATTTATTTATTTTGTGAGGCATTTGCATGTTTGTTTGCTGGTTTCCTTGATTTTCACAAACATCTTAGTAATTCACAGGTAAATTAGAAACTATAGATGAAATATCATATTGTTTATATGTTCTTGTTGTGTATTTAAAGTCTATGTTTTAGTTAATAGGCAGTAAAAATAAATTAAGTTTCATTTTAGATCATAGGACTTGCAGTTTGTAAGGCAATGGACAAGAGAAACACTAATTTTTATGTCATATATATTTCTCCCCTTTAAATAATTTATGATACTTTTATATATTCAATACCAATTATGAGGATCTTACAGTGAATGTCATTTTAAACTTACTAAATAAGAATAAAAAAATTGAAGAAATAGAAATGATATAAAATGTGACAATAAAGGTAAGGATTTATGATATACATGTTGAATGTTGGAGTAAATGTGCAGGAGGCCAGTTATAGGATATTTCATGATTTTAAAATGGTTTGGAAATTTCTTCCACTGACTGACTTAACCTTCCAAGAGAAAATGTGAATTAAGCACTAACATTCCTATGTTCCACCTGTGTGTCATTTGAAAATAATCTCATGCTTCTGGCGATTTTAGGGAGCCCATGAGTACATTATTTTATTTATTTTATAATCTTGTTCCCAGAATTTTTTCTCAAATTAAAATGGAAATCGACAGACATTATTACCATATATGTGTGTGTGTGTGTGTGTGTGTGTGTGTGTATACACATATACAGTATATAATATACTGTAAATATATATTTAAAGTATTGGAGTAATTCTGAATCATGTACAGCCAGAGAAATGAGAAGTTGTGCTCCATCTGTGTGCTATATGATAAAATGCATTCTACTGTATAATTAACTAATTAATTAATTTAAAAAAATAATATATATAGTGGAAAAAAATTAAATAGATTTACTCAGCTTTCTAAATTCTACACATTGAAAGAAATCTACCAAAGGCACATAGTTTTTTACCTTGTGAATGGTAATTATAGTTTTGCTACTTTTCTGGATCATATGATCATTCACATGCAGTAGTCATTCATTTATATCCAGGGTGTCATGGATTGATATTGTGAGGTGGTCTTTCTATGGTATAACATGAAAGGTATCAATGGTTCCTAGTCAAGTTACTATTACATGCCCAACAACCAAAAATACAATTTTAGCCTATAAATATGAATTACTTTATTGAAAGCTCAAATACTCAACATGCCCAGGAAAAGGTATTGTTTGGATTGCTAAGGATAATCATTCCAAATAAATATTCAGCTAAATGATGTGGTAACCACATTTTTAGTATCATCAATAATCTAGACAAATAAAAATATGGATACTTGCCTCTTGAAATGTCAAAACGTTCACTTTTACTAAAACTATATTTACTTTGTTGAAAAACAAAGCTAATGATGCCATTTCACTGTTACTTTTTGCTATTGTTGTTGTTTCTTCTGTAGTTTCTCATGTGTTTTCAAACATCATATTTTCATTGCAATCATAATTTTGCCTTTTTAATTACTCATAACTAATTGAAAACAATATCTAAATATGTAATCTGGATGAACAGGGGGCTTCTGATAATTTAGTGGGCACACTAATGAATTATAATAGTTAGGATAAGCATCTTTGTACTATTTTTATATTGCCATATTCTGACTTTGGAAAAAAAAGAAACTTTTCAATATACATGTAGTTTCATCAGTCTTTGTTCATTATGATAGATTAACTTCAAAGTATATTGCATGAGTTTTTAGATTTATTAGATTTTTTTAAGCTTAGTATGAAAGGAGATTCTAAAATACATATATTGCTATCAATTTTCCATGCCTACACTACATACAAATATCACTACAACCTGACATTAGATGATGATGCAACTTTAAAAATATATATATTTCTTTCATGAATATGGGATCAGAGAGTAGAAATAACACTAATTTATTTTCCAGAATTGATAGATCCATGATTTCTTATGGGTTTTTCATTCATTGTACTTCAAAACCAAATTTCCAAATCAGTTTACTTAGCACTGAAAGTTCATCCATTTTTAAGTAATTAACAGTTCCACTTTACTTGATGTTCTTTTTCTTCCCTGTACACACTCATTATTATGGTTGTTAATTATCTTCTTAACTGTATGATTTTAATAAAGGTAGCTCTACTATTAGCAAATTGCTCAGAAGCTACTAATAGCTCTCTGGAGAGCACTTGTCTCACCCAGTATCTCCCACCTTATCAAAAGGTCACATTAATTATATCTCCCTCACTGAGAGGAAATCAACATGTCAGTCAGAGGGGCTCACAACTGTGCTGAGATAGAACATGAGGGGTGAATAAGTTTTATTTAATGTCCCAAAGTAGTCCATTTGCATTTAGATCTTACAAATGAGTTAACACAAATGAAACAATGTTACATTTTGATTTATGGATGTTTAGAAAACACCAGTTTGGTATCTTTTTATGTTTATAGTTCTTAGTAAAAATCATGTCATCTGATGTTAGCTCATGATGATTTTAATGAATATTTGGAAAATGGTTTCAAAACAATAGTGGTTTCTTTCTTTTTTCTTTACTAGTAAGAGTTGGATGTTTCAAACAGAGACTTCATTTATTATTCATTTCTTTAGTAATTAAACACATAAACTGATTGATCATAATTGTTCCAGACTTTTGATATCAAGTCTTAGAAAAAAATTATGAGAAAAGCCAGGACACAGGCAAAAGAAAGTTCTATGAATGTGCATATATGTAATTAATATTAATACATGTATTCCTGAGTGACTATATATCTTCTATTTATTGTTTTTTATATATGACAGCAGAATGCATTACAATTCATATTACACATATAGAGTATCACCCATTCATTTTTTTTCAAATAAACTTTATATGCTATTGACCCAGTTTTGATTTCAATATTCTTCTGTCATTAGTAAATAATTCATTTTATTTCATATACTATAGGAAATGATTGATTATCAAAATTAAGAATCATGTTACTATTTATAGTATATTAATTTGACCAAATTGTGTACCACATGCATGAGTCATTATCCCAGCAGTTTCAGAAGGTCATACATTGTAAGATAAATTTTAAGAGTTATTTTTAAAAAGGACCATTTATTTGATTCTTAATGTGTAATTCCTTTGTAATGACATCTAAGACAATGTTTCCATTAAATTCTTACTTTAAAATATCAGCATCACCTCTCAACATTGGAAATAGGTTGGCACAGGGCATACACTAAAAAGATAAGAGCAAAACAAATTTAAAATTCAAGAGTTCTGATATTAAGCCTCAAGTTCATTGTTCCTCTGATCCTCAGTGTTAGTTTTGCCTAATAATTCAACCCATTTGTGGGAAATCTCTAACCAAATTTTCTCCCAAAATGTCTGTATCATACCTCTTGCTGAAGGAATAGTTATCAAGGAGGAATGAAAGAGAAAAGGGAAAGGGATTTTCTAATGCTCAAAACGCTGATGGGGGTTTGCTTGCCACCTGTATCCCTAGGGCTCCATGTAATGTTCCTCTAGTGCATCCTTCTTTTAATTGGGACTCCTTTCTTGGAAGATTTTTGGGTCCTTGTCTCAAGTCTTCTCTATTCTTTCCAGGGATCAGGGAAGTTAGTGGACACCTTCAGACACATCAGAAAGACTACTTGATTAGTGATCATTGTGTCTTTCTGATGGTTAAGTCTTAATATTAAGACTTGCTTGTCCTACATTCAAAGTTAATAGTCATTTTTTACTGTAGAAAAATATAATTAATGCATGTGGTTTTCCTCAATTTTAGATTTTTCTTCTACAGGTTTTGCTTTTGCCTCTGCTGCCTGTTAAAACTTCTGATTCTGCCAAATGACTGAATAAAATGGCAGAAAATACACACGCACATGCACACAAAATAAATAAAGAGGAGGATTTAGACAATTGGGAGTAAGAGTAGGAAAACAATTAATGATGATGCATTTCCACTTGTGTAGTAAAAGATTTCGGGTTTCTAAGCACAAAAGACTATACAATAGGGCAGAAAGTCACCAAAGCAATTGAGAAGCTAAGTGTCAGTAGTATGAGCTTGAGAAGAGCTATGACTCTGGAAGAAGAGACACATGGAACCCCACAGCTCTGCTGGGAGGGAGGGAGGTATAGGGTAACATCCTCTTTGTATTCTATCCCCCTAATGATGGAATTCTTTTTGGCAGTATTATCCCAGAAGCTAAAATCAAAGAAAACCACTGGTATAGTAGATATAATTCAGCTGCCTATGGTGGAAAAAGTTTAAGAATTAATCTGAAGATTTAGAGTAAAGATAGTGATTTGGGAACTTGCATTTATCACTTATTATTTGTTAGCTTGGATAAAACATGTTATGAAATTGGTAATAGTTACTATGAGCAAAGTGTAAAGGAGAGCAGAAAATCAGGACAAGGTATATAAAGAAAAAAGACAAGAAAAGAAAGATACCAAGAAAGTTACAACTTTTGAGGGGGCTATAGACTTACAATAGGATTTATGTTTATGAGAGAAGTGGGTTGGAATCTGAGCTTTGAGCAAGAATTCCACTTAATATCAAGAATACAAACTTGGAATCAGGGTCGTTAAGGCAAACTTTTCTCAAGTACTAGCCCCAAGTTTTACCACTGGTGAAACTTGTGAACATACTGAACATTTCTAATGCTAACTTTCTTTTTGATCTACAAGTTAGTATCTTACAGGGCAAAGGTATACCTAGGATTGTTAGGTAAGAAGGTGCAAATCAGAATCCTGAATTTGATGTCCAAATAAAACAGCTAGTCTTGATATACATATGTATTTCTTTTCTGTACACTATCCTAAGAAGTTCTTCTTCTAATACTCATTGTAAATCTAAAAGTCATAATTACCATGTATCTCAAAATCTAATAGTTGCAGAGCATAACTAGTTTAATTTTCACTTTCTTATAATGAGTACTTAATTATATTCTATAATAAATGATTTAGAATTCATTTTTGATGCATTAGAGAAAATCTTATATAATATCTTGAACCACTTAAACTTCACTTGCATCAAAATACTGTAATAATATCTCCATCACTACCATGAAACCGTCAACCTGAAATACATATTTATCCCCTAGCCACATGAACTTCAGTACTCCCCACTTATTTCATTATTAGAATGCAAATTTGGCACAAAGACAAACACGAAAAAGAAGAAGGAATTCATTCTACTTCCATTGTTTGAATATAAGAAGAGAGATTTTTAAAACAATTTTTATAAATACTTGATTGACTCAACTAAAATTCATAAACTTCTTCTTGTTTCAGTTAGTCAACCTCTTTCTGTACTTCCAACCACTGACAACCATTTAGTTTCTGTTCTGAAACAATAGTTGTTGTGTACCTATGTTAAGTAAATGCAATGAAACAGCATATAGACAAATTTGAATGAAAGTCAATTTAAAATAAAAGATAATATTTAAATCAAGTTTTTCTTTTATCATATCTTTTTCATGCATTATTTTATCTCATGACTCACATTTAAATAACTGTTTTCTAATGACTATAACATTGGAAATTATTTGGAAGGTCATAATATACATTGTGCAACTGAAATCAATGAATGATATGATGCTTTTCAGTAATAAATTATGGATCATGATTTCTACATTCTGAGAAACCTGGGGAAATTCTATACATACAAATAATGAGTGATTTTAACCTTTAAATGTTCTAAAATTCATGTTTTGTTCAGGATTATTTTATAAATGATAATACTGTTTCAGGAAACCAAAATATTTACATGCTTCCCTCAATTCTGATTTTTTTGACATTTTTTAGACAAGAGAAGATAAAAATAATTTTAATGAGATACAAACTTTGTTTACAAATACGAGATCCTGTTTCCTGTTTTCCCTCCTTATCAAGAGAGCAAACATTTTTCAGTAGGTGTATTTTCTTATTTGTCTTAAGTTTCCCATCATTGTTTTCTAAATTGAAATTAGTGATTACATTCATACTTAGAAGATGTTGCTAAAAAGAGGGCTCTGACCACTGAATTGTCAATGAGTAGAGCTAGATGATTCCAAGTCACAGAAAGCACATATCTACCACCATTAGACTAGCAGGGCTTAAGTGTGGCCACAATGGAGTAGCAGGGCGAAGATTGTGTTTCTGCAAAATTAGATTTTTGAACATATGTGGAGGTGGTCTGATATAGCTGTGAGGAATAGAAACAGGAATATAAAAGAAGGAGAGAGGTATTCTATCAATGCCTTTCCATAGATTAGTGGTTATAAAAAATTTGAAAACATTATTTCAGAAGATTCCCAATAATATTAAGCAGGCAGCATAACCCAGTGATTGAGTTGGACCTCTGAAAACCATTTTTGGTCCTAATCCTTATTTTCTGTTCTTTTGTGTTAATTTTGACTATTTAGCTAATGATATTTGCTACCCCGTAGTGGTTCCTCACCTATATAGTAAGGACAGATGTAATAGCTTTTAGATAAATTATGAGTAATTTTATAATTCTTTATCTGTAATCCCCAAATCTAAGCAAAAATGAACACTAAATGCTTTGTCCAAAACTTCAAAAAAATATGGAATGAATAAGTCTATAAACCACAAAGCTTTCCATAACTCATTTGGAAGAAAAACAGCCCAAATATGAATTTATTTGGTTACAAAAGCTGACCGAAATTAAACTGAGGGTTTTTGAAATCTTAATTTATGCCACTTGGTGTGACAATCCATTTCTCTGCAGAAATATTATTACAATTGTTACTATTTGCTTTAAGTTTAAAATGCAGAAATTAGTTAAATCACTTTTGTTAAATTGCTGCATTGGGGTTGTGTTTTAAATTTTCTTCCTCCTTACAGACTCATGAAAATGTATGTAATTTAAGCTTCATTCAAAGAAAGAATTGCTATAGAGTTTGCTTGATTCCAAAAGTAATATATTAAGCTAGATGACATTTATGTTGTTGATTTTTATTTGCTTAGTTGTTCTTATGTAGTTACATACTTATTTTTTGACAATGATAAATATGTACTTATAAGTGCCTATGTGTGTTTGTATGTATCAATACATACATGTGTAATTTAATGCAAATATTCCTGAATGTGCTGAATTGTGTGTAGTCATTTTCATTAGGCAGCTAAATCTGGAAAATATGTATCTGGTGCTATTTTACACATTTAATGTGATATGTGTTCAAAACCACAAATTTTTAATTTTCTTGCTTTTGAGCATTATATCAAGTTGCCCATTATTCATATTTCCCAAATATGTAAGGTTTTCTATGAAGTTTTTTATAAAGAATTTTCCTCCAAAATACACATATGGACATATTGAGAACATTCAATTTAATGAAATTGTTTTTATTTCCTTTAATAGAATGTTAGAAACCTAGGGTAAAACATTTAAAATATATACTCATTGTGCTTTCTGCCATTAAAAAATGTGAATACATTATATGGTAAATTTTTGAAATTTTGTTATACTTCTGTTTTGCCTGATTATAATACTAGCTTTTTAAAAGTCAAGTGAATTGAGCTGAAGCCAGGTAAATGTGTTTCAAATATCTATACATAAATATTTAAAATCCTGATATTTTAAAATAAAAATGATTAATTCTGACATTGGAAGATATTATAATTTTGTATAATAACCACAAAAGTTCCCCAGATGAAATACACAAACACACACACACACACACACACACACACACACACACACACACACACATACAAACTTATCTGTAGAAAATATAGTTTTAAGATTTTAGGATCTATTTTTCTTTAAACAAACAACTAAAATATATGTGAATATTTTTGAAAGGATTTAAGAACAAAACATGATTTCCTCATCATTTAAAATTGTTTTCTCAATAACATCTCAAATAATTTTGAATGTTAGAATGAAGGTAGAATGTGGTGGCATAGGCCTAAAATCCCAGTTGCTCAGAAGGCTGAGACTAGAGGCTTACAAGTCCAAAGCCAGTCTCAGAAAATAAGCAAGACCCTAAGCAATTTAGTGAGACCCTGTCACAAAATTAAAATAAAAATTGCTGGGGATGTGGCTTAGTGGTTAAGCACCCCAGTGTTTAATACCTGGTACAGAAAAAAAGAAATATGCTTATGAAAAACAAAATTAACTGCTCTCAGGATCATAATTTTTTCAGTGGAATGGATTATATACAGAAACCCATGCATAACACACACACACACACACACACACACACACACACACACGTAGATATCCATATGTATTCATATATATGTATTTATGCCATTTTTTTCAACAAACATAAAGTATTAATACAGATATGAATTCAATAGAAGTATAGAAAGAATATAATTGTAATGGAATCACATTAGTATACTTAATCTAATTTCAGAATTTCAACTATAATTTCTGTGTCCTGATAGTGTATTTGTAAGACTAGTGTATTGTTGTAAATACAATGTGCTAAAATATTAATTTGGAGTCTTTATTTCTACTTTTTCTTCAGTGTAACAATGATTTTTGCTTTATTCTCTTTACATTTCAAAAATAAGTTCAAATTGATACCAATATTGCTTCTAAAAGATGGATGCTAACTTCTATTGATAAACTATGCTTCAAAGAAAAGCATTAATTAGAAGAAAACATATTTTTAAAGCATTTATTTGGAAAAATAAAGAAGAATTCTGTATTTATTGTACAAAAATGACACAAGATTTTCACAGAAATTTAAAGAGAAATTGTCTTAGGCCAGAAGCTAGGGGTCATTTAACTTTGTCAAGTTCTAGAATTTCATTCTCAAACATTCTGAAATTAACTCAGATAACTCTTGTCCATCAAATTTTTATAAGGGCCATGACTTGAAATTACCTGTCATAATATTGGGTATTTGTTAAAATAAATTTGGATAGCTTCTTTAATTTTAGATTTATTCTTTGTCTCCAACTCTCAATGTTTCTGCATCACTCCCTATTAACTTTCTTGCAATTCTATTTTTGAGAACACATGTTTTTTTCATGGTACAAAGTGGGAGAATTATTAGTTTCCCTGGCTGATTTCTTCCTTTGGAATGATGACTTTTTTAAAGAAAATTACCAAATTTAATATATCTCTATTAATAGTATTGCTAAGTTAGAAATTAAGATTACAATACCTATCAGCATAGTGTGCAGCGTAATTTGTTTCTTCATCCAAATGTAATTTCTATCCTTTAGAGGTAGTTTGGCCTGGGAAACTGACTTTTATGCAAAGTGTTCTTAAGTCTTCTACCTTCTGACTGTCACTAGATTCAGTCACCTGAAACAACTAATATAAGAAAATGAGAAGAAAATGAAAACAGGGCATTTTTTATCTGGGACTTTTCTGTACTATTGTTATGACTTGTCTGTGTCTTGCAACTGAAGTTGCCATTTTTTCTCAATGACCTTTACCATACACCTGCTATTTCAAATTATGTGACCATTTCTTCTGCATCCCTCTGGTCCCTGGAATTGGCAATTTCAGTGATTGCTACCCCTTGTCAATTTTATCTTTCCTCATCCACAATTTTGAAAGTAGTCCATTTATTTAACTTTTTAACTCTATTTTTATGTATCATTTTTTCTAGATGAAACTTTACAATTGCAACTACATAGGACAGTAATGGATTTTGGAATATAATTAGCTAGGGTTAGTTTTGCATGGCAAGTTAAAGTATTGGAAATATTTACATAATCTTGATATTTAAGTTAAGAAACCATTATAGCCTATAAATATGAGAGAGCCTTTTTAAAATTTCCTACCTCCCTTTTCTTTTCTTCCTCCAAATAGCCAAGTATGTTGTTGAATCTTCCATATTTTATCGTCTAAATATAATTTCTACCTTTCTTTTTCTCTGTGCCCATAGACACAGATACCAAACTGTTGCCTTTGGGGTTCCCTTACTCTCTGGCATATACTTGATATTGGTAAATGGATAGCATCATAAATTGATGGGAGAAGAGGAGAAAAGCCAGATTGTGTATTTATTCTTGCTGTTCCTTTGCATTGCTCCTCAGTCCTAAGGAGAGTAACAGTTCCTAATATTGCTTAAGTGTTGCTGCTGCAGTGTCCTTTGGTGATTCCCCAGCTCACAAAAATTATTTCAACCATTTCCTCAGTATAAATTAGTGCCTGTCATTTCTTTCTTGCCATCTCTTGATTTTGATGATTTTATAATCTGATTCAAATTCTCACTAATTTCATATCTGATTCACTTGATTAAAATATGGTATGACTCATACAATAAGCAAATGATTTAGTTTTATATATTAACAGAATAGGAAGTTTTAAACTTAGAAAATGGATACATTTCTGTAATCAAGAGCATAAAGTCAAAGGAGAAATTTTAACCCCCAATTGCCTGGAATCTAAAATTCAATGCAGATGATTTTAAAACAGTAATTTTTTTTTAAAAAAAGAAAAATAAGTGTTAATATCAAGAGAGATATAAGCTGGCGTCATTGCATTTTCAATATATCTAAGGTTATTTCATTTTATGCTTCATGTCAAGATTAATTTAAAAAGAATGTTTCTGTTTACTATGATAATTCCATGTAGCATTCAGGTATATGACCATGATGTCACATCTCAATAATACTTCAACTTGTTAGAAAAGATAACAATTTATTTTTTAAGGTAACTTAAGAGTATTTCTGTGCTAAGGTAATTGCTTACATCAAACATTGGATTTGATTTTGCAGAGGAAATGATCCAAAATTTTTTGAAATTTTGTCAATTCTTCCTCAACATGTGTAAGTCTGTATTTCAGGATGAAATATTTAGAAAAATATAAATTAATATATTTAATCCATTAATATCCACTTTTGAAAAATAATTATTTAGCCTTCTGTGGCATCATAAATTATTATGAACACCAAAATTCATTTCAGAAGGTCATAGTTGTTAGTGGAAAATTTAAATATCTACAGTATAATTTCTGATGACAGTAGAATTGGAATGTGTTTCATTAATTTAAAATTATATTGGATTTAGTATGTGTTTGTTTCAAAAATGACATGATTTAAAAGCCTGTAACAATTCACAAAATTATCATTAACATCATAACTGCCTTATATGAAGTTCTAACATAAATGCGTATGTATATGTTAGAAATCTCCCACCCAAAGAAATATTTGTCAGTTCTTACTGCTGTTTCAGAAAATGTTATTAGTGACCTTGGCTATCAGATACTGTGTATATTCTAACAGTTTTTATAGCCATTGGGAATCCAATCTGAAATGTGGAAAAGTAATGTTCCTGAATTAACTCAGAAATATTTCTGAAAAGTACCTTATGCCACATTATATTTAGTATATGACTTAAAATGTTTGAAAGCTGTCAAAATATATCAATCTTTTTAAATACAAAACTTCTGTCAAGAACTAAAAATGTAACAATTAAGGTGATATAGTTCTTGAAGTTACATAACAAATTGCTTTCAATTGTTCAAATTTGAAAATCAGTAGGAGTGCATCTTTAGATGTAATTCATTAATACATTCTTAAGATTAAATTCCACTATTGTCCTATTGGAAAAGTTATTCCATTTCATTTCTTGTAAGTTATTTTTCCCTCACATAAGGTGCATAAAATTAGTCTTGCCTTTTATACTGCATTAAAAACTTCATACTTCAGGAAGAGCCAGATCTATATTATTTTGTTATAAAATATTTCAAAAGTAGATGGAAATATCCCATTTCAATGTATATATAGATAAGTATGCTTCTTATCAATGTATTATCTCTTATTTCCAGGTTTACTCTTTTAACCTACTTTATTAAAAGTGATGACCCCTTAGCTGGGCACCATGGTGCATGCCTATAATCTCATCTGGAGGCTGAAGCAGGAGGATCATGAGCTCAAAGGCAGTCTCAGCAAAAGCAAGGCACTAAGCAACTCAGTGAGACCCTGACTCTAAATAAAATACAATATAGGGCTGGGGATGTGGCTCAGTGGTTGAGTCCTGAGTTTAAACCCTGGTAGCACTAATAATAATAATAACAATAACACCTAAAATATGTTTTTTATTTTGCCAGGTGACAATGTATTTAGTACTGCTAGTGAGATATTAAAACCTAAGAAAGAAAAAATTCTGCTCCTTTGTTTTAGTACATTTCTTGGCAAATTTATGCAATATACATGGAATTTATCTGTATCTGGATCTTGCAGTGCCTACAGCTTCTCCAGTGCCTGGTTCCACAGCAGTATGTTATGTCCAGTAGCACCCAGTGAAAACAATGTGGCTCTAACACCTGATCTGGGCCGTTTTTTAGCACCATGCCTTCAGCCAGCTCCTGCCGTACTCACAGCTTCTCTGGGTCTCAGGTCCTATAGCACACTGTAGCCAGCAGAGACCAGCACCTCCTCATGACACCCTCCTTAGGGTAGGTAATTACATAGAAAGTGCTTCCAGAGAAGCTTTTCATGAACTGCTTTACCCTACAACTCTTGATGGCAGATGTCTGGAGAATTCCAAAGAAAACATTTAAATTAAGTCTCATTGATGTGGTATCATAGCAACTTCTTTGCGATGATGTCACAGGCAAGTCTCACAAAAAGGTCTCATTTTCAAATACAGAGAGGTGGCTTTCCCTTAGAGTAGTCCTCATACCTGCTATGCCTGTGCTCTTCAGAGTTTACCTGGCTTTCTATGGATAAGTTCTCTCATTTTAATGAGAACATATTTGAATGTTTATTTATAACAAAGATTTTTGTATCAGCCCTATTGATAAATAAACAAAAACAAAAGCAATTCAAGTGACCATCAAAGTACAACAGAGACATTTTATACCAATTAGCAAATGTTATGCTGTAAAGGATATTTTACCAATTGCTTACTCTGCAACAAAATAGCACTTTTTTTCTTTTTTTCTTTTTCTTCTTTTCTTTTTTCTTTTTTTTAAGGGAGAACATTGTTTTCTGAAATTTATTGATAGAAGAGAAATTAGTTGTCACTTTCTCACACAGTCTGATAGATCTTTGGCTAATCATCTTCACTTAAGTGTGTGAATTTTGAGGTTATGATAAAAGGCCTCATTATTTACACTTTACTCCAAAACATCCTGGTAAATGTCATTTGGTAATTACAGTGCTTGTGGTGTCTTAAACAGCCAGAAGGACTCACTGAAGTGCATGGAGGTGTCTCAAAAAGTACTGACACAAGTGAAACAGTAAAAGTGTTACCCAAGGGAGATGGGCTGTGGTTGACTGAAAATGAGATAAATAATAGTCACAGCCTTGGGAGGACTTTCTTCATGAGGAGTGTAGCCTGTGGGTAGGTCTCCAGACTCATAATTTTTCAGGATCCTGTTGGTTTAAAGCCTCCATGACAGAAGGACCCATTGTAGGGCACAAAGAGACTCGAATGGCAAAATGGCTGGACACTGGAAATCAACCTAGATTTGCTGTCCATGTTGTCAATCATATCTGATTTCAGCTGAAACTGAAAGAGACATTTTACAAGAATTCTAGTGCTTTCTGCCAGAAGCCCTTTGTCTCTGTTTCTGGTTCTTTGAGGACTTCATACAGAAATGAGGAAGCTAGTCCATCATTTGGGTACCCTGGAATGATTAAAACAGTTTCCAGAGTCAATACTCAATTGGTAAAGGGCAAAAGTCAAACACTGAGTATCCCTATCTCTAGAGAAATTCTCACTTGCATTCTACTTTGAAAATTCAGTTGCCTATCTAAATCAGATCACTCATAAAATCTCCCTTTATAGGCTTTTCTGTCTTTCCCTTGTTAAATTTTTTTTTCCTTCTCTGACTTATACTTCCTGGATCATTTGCTAAAATATACCTGTATCAGTCTTTGTTTCAGAGCTGTTTCTGAAGAAAATCAAATTTATATGTCTCTACTATTATAGACAATATAGCGATAAATATACATTACAAAATTGGTTTAGGATATGTATGTCCATATCAACAGAATGAGAATTTGGCTTTGCTTTTTTGTATGCATTTCAAATACCTCACTTCATACTCTTTATCAAAAAAAAAAAAAAGAGAGAGAGAAGAAAAGAAAGAAAAGAAAAGGTAGTTAGTTAAAGATAAAATATTGTTCAAAGTTCCATTCAGCCACATCCAGAATTTATCTCTTACTCACAGATACAATAACCCAGTTGTAAATTTCATTCTTTCATATAAGTGTAGTAATATCTCATACTTTGGGGATATAATGTAAAAATTGCTGCTCCTAACTTTTAATGTATTCTTAAAGAAGTATAGGAAATCACATACTCAGACTAGAAATTAATCTCATTAGCAGAATAGTTTTAAGAAGTCCATTGCTTCAAATGAGCATTCTTCCAAAGATATGCAAATAGAATCAGATTATAAATGATGTTTCTCAAATAAATGCTAATGTTTTCTACTATTGTTATTTTATAGTCTAAGATTATAAAAACTGAGAGTTTATTGAAATTTAATTGTGATGGAATACTATTGTTGGAATTATAATTTAAAAATCTGTATTAATTTATACAATGTGAGTATAGCTGTGTGATATAGGTAAGAGTAAAATTTTTTCAGAAAATTTTTTTTTAGTACTCTGGTATCTATATATACTTAAGTATAAATAAAATGTTTGAAACTTTATGTTCAGTTAGAAACGATTAACTATTTTTTTTTTTAAATTATCTAAGAAAAGCAACATTCTGAAAGAAAATACTCCAACAAATTAATATCAACTCTTTCTGTACCTAGGAATTTTAAAGATTACTGTCTTGTGTAGTTTATTAAATTTAATTAATATATTCATATAAATTAATGAAATATCCAAAATATTATATATCTTGTGTGATTGAAAAGCTGACTTATATTTTCAATAAATACGGTGGGCACTGACATACACTCCTATAATCCCAGCTACTTGGGAGGATAAAGTAGAAGAATCATAACTTTGATTGTAGCATGGGCAACATAGTAAGAACCTGATACAAAATATGATTTAGAATACGACTATGGATATCTCTTAGTGGTAAACATTTGCCTTAGTATATGTGAGGCCCTGATTTTAATCCTAGTGCCACAAAAATAAATAAATAAATAAATAAATGAATAAATAAATTTTAAATAATTAAACTTAATTTTTTAATGTTTAATTTTTATTTTTGGTACCAGAAATTTAATTCAAGAGTGCTTAACCACTGAGCCACATTCTCAGTCCTTTTTATTTTGTATTATAAGACAGGGTCTCCCTAAGTTGCTTGGGGCTCTCTAACTTACTGAGGTTGCTTTGAACTCTTGATTCTCCTGTCTTAGCCTCCCAAGCTGCTGAGATTATAGGCAACTTTAAATTTAATTACCACATGTAGTTAGTGGCTATCACACTGGGCAACAAAAATGCAAATAATAACTCTTGATTTACATGAGAATTACAATGAGAAAAGTAGAAGTTGATCAGTTCTTAAATAAGAAAATATTCTGAGCCCAGAAAATAGGAAGTTCAATTAACTGGCCACAGTTTTATTTTCCTTATTTTACTAGTGTATTTCATGAGTAGTTTTGAATGCTGATGAATTACTTAATGACTATGAAATGTAGACTGTATGTCTGTGGATTTTACTTTTATGTATTGTGCTTGGAAGTTTAAGTGGGGCTTGAGTTCATAGTAAAACTTAATGTACCTTTGTGAATGAATACAACTGTTTCTTAATTGAACACATTATGATCTTGAATTATTTTATTGAACTAATAAAAAGCCTAATATTAAGTTAGGCAGCATGTCATTGTATGCTTAGAGTAACTGAATGAATAATTTAATTTAATATTGAGTACTTTAAAACAAAAACACATGTATTATAAGGTAAGATGATTACTATTGCTGATTAAAAGGAGATAGCAAATTTAATACTTATGTGTTGAATAAATTCTCTTTAACATTTTTTATATTAGAGTTTTTCCCTACCCCTACATCATGCCTGGGCTTAACATCTTTGCACATATTTTTTATATAATTAATTTCTTCAATGTAGTATCAGTGCAAGATGACTTTTCTATTACATATGGAAATAACATAGGTGCAACTCATATTCATCACAAGAATTAAGGAATTGAGTGTTCTAGTGAGGTAAAGTTATTTTCATTTTCCAAGAAATAGTATTAGAAGTACAATAAACTGAGACTCTTATATTTCTATTTCTTCCTGATAACAAATCAATTAACCACTTCTGAACAATATTTCCAAAATTGCTAAATAATTTGATTATAAATTCACCTTCATAGAATAATTCAAAGATTTAAAGATTGAATTATTTGTATTCATAATCCTATGCTGTATTTATATGTACTCACATGGTACATTTAATTTTCAGAAATACATGAGATATGGAAGCTAATTGATAATATTATACACACACACATGCTTATATCACAACAATGAAGTAATTTAGTTTCATGTATCCTTTCTCTTTAGAATAAATTATATTTCTTTTGAAAATCTAATTTCAAAATCACTAATGACTATGTATACTTTGTAGAAATTAACAGTGTCCATTTTCCAGACTCAGTCATCATTGATAGTCTGAAAACATTTTTCTTTGACTGCTAACATAGTTTGTTCTTCACCCTTGTGCTTTTCCCTTTGTGCCATATCTAAGAAATCTGACAGTAGGTTGCTCCTCTTTTGGCACTTGTGGCAACTGCAAACAATGCAAAGCCCTGTGCACATGGGAATGACTACCTGAGAACCGCCAGGCTGGCCCCACCTGCTAACAACAACAGGATCCCAAAGTCAGTGTTCCTTCCCTGCTCTCTTAAACATTGTTTGGACCTGCTTATGAGCCACCCTATTCTCTCTTGAAAACTTCATTTTGTGAGAAACACTTCCTTTGTATATTCTTCTTGGTTGGTGTGTGTGTTTGTGTGTGGAATGCACTTACTCTGTATCTAAACCAAATGTTGAATAGTGGTCTATCCTATAAAGAGTGGCTGCAACACTGGGTATAGCAATAAAGCTTTCTAGGTGGTGACGTCAACAGAGATGCTTCACCTCCTTGCTGATTGGCTCCTTGCCTGTGTCTTGGCATGAATTTTGAGCTGCTTCTTGGTTTCTAGATTGCACTTTGAGCTCTGCTACATTGTGCTGTTTTTGCTAAGTTTCACCCACCCTCACATATGGATTTAAATTACCTATATTATAACCAGTATTGAGAAACACAAGCATGGATTTGAGTCCCTCTTTAAAGTGGCTGGGGGGGGGTCATGTGACTTGGTTTGGACTTATCTCTGTATCTTAAGTTTTGAATCCAGCATGAACACTCACTGATACTGGGCTTGGGGAATTGACTTTTAGCCCTATGTCTATTGTCAATGTGTCTCAACCTTGTGTTGGACCCCGTTTATAAAGCATTGGTATGATAAACATATACTGTGTTTAATACATGACTCAACCATTTAAAAGTGCAATATTATAGATTAAAAGACTGTTTTCCTCTTTTTGGTAATTTTGCTTTTCTTGTCACTACCAATTTGTATAAATCAAAAATTTTGAGAAGGATTCTTATAGTTGACAATTATATTTTTAATTTACTTTGTTTCATACATTTAAATTTACTTCACTTTTTCTATATATAAAATGATTATTTTCTGAGATTTCTTCATTTTATTCAAACAAATTCACTCATTTGGTGCTTTGACCACAAGATGTCCCCTGCTACCATCTACTTGATCAAATTGTAATTTAATCTGAACACCAGATTTTTAATAACATTTTTGATAGATTCTCTATAACTTAGAGGCAGAGCCTAAAGCGACTTTCTTCTGATATGAAATGATTGGAAAATAACATGATGTGAACAAATAAACAAAACATACTGTCAATTTTCGTATAGCTTAGTGTCCATCAATCTGAAATGAGAATTTTTACTAGGTGCCAATGTCATGCTCAGACTCTTATACATCTCTTTATCAAGTTGTCTAAAATAAATAATTGCTAAAGCAATAATTTAATTGATGAATGAAAAATATTATTATATCAAAACACTAACTAGTTACTGTTTATTATTAGTTATTACTATGCTGCTACTATTATTATGTGATTAACATATATAATACCTGGTAAGGGGCCGATGACATCAGCAGCCATTTATAATACACACATATAATGCAGAAGAAGGTGACATTATACTTTATAGTTTCTTCCTTCTGATGGCTTTCATGATTAGTTTCATATTTTATTTTAGGAAACTAAGCCCAAAATGTATTAATCCCTAAAAAGTACTCATTAATATGACCAATGTTTATCATAACCTCTGGAATCTTTGTTTAAAAAATAATTTTGATCACTTGTTCTTGGATTTATAGAAAAAGAAGCCTCTGGGTGAATCCATTATAAATGCATTAAAGTATGGAGACTTAAAAGAGTATATGGTATGGTACTAATTTCTCAAAACGTCATTGTGCTCCAACATCAGTAATATTATACATATGGAGTGATTTTAATCACATAACAGCATTGTGCTTTGCACTGAAAAGTTGCTACTGAAGAATGAAAAAAAATTTAAAGTATCACAAACTATATTTGCATCCAAATTACAAAAAAGGATATTTAAAATTTAAAAAATCAAGATAATGAGTTGCTTTATCAATGCAGTCATAACAAAGTTGTTGTATGGCAAATTCTCACTACCTTTTATTTTTTCTGCTTTGTTTTGCATATTAATTAATTGGTTTTCTGATTCCAGAACTATTAAGGATCCTCAGAGTAATTAAAAATGGTCTACATAAATGAAATAATTTATGTTATTTTAAGACAATATTCTAACCCTTAAGGATATTCCAATCAAAGTTAGACAAGGAAATTCATGTTTAGGAGCATCACATTAAGTGTTGTCACCATGACTAGCAGAAAAAAAAAACTAAGCAAGATATTCAAGTGATAAAAGTACTACTAGTTATGAAAATAAATGACACAAAGTTGATTTTTCTAACACAACAAACAGAAAGATTTGGTGTGGTAACATAATTCCAAGGGAGAATCCTATGTGCAGAATTATACAAAGGATATCTACTTTGTAATAGTACAAGTATGCTTTGCATAATCCAGTCCCTGACTTTCATTTCAACCTCTGTTTTTCCCAGGCTCCTCTTAAATATACTTCTGATTGACTGTTATTTTTCCAGATTGTTGAACAAACCAAGCTTGCCCTGGCTTTAGGGTCTTTTAACTTCATCTTCTATTTGACTGAACAGATCTTTAATTCAGTGTTGTAGCTATTTCAGTTTATGTTTAAGCTTAGATGTCCTGTTTTCAGAAAACTTTATTAAGCTATCTCTCTTTCCCAAACTCCATTACCATCAAATGCCATATTTCATTATTTTTAAAGATTTGAACCAATTTTTAAGAATATCTTTCTTGTTTTTATTTCCATTATCTTTTCCAATACCTCATGGATCAGTCACATGAGAACAAGAACAATAGTATTTGACAATGCTTTATCCCAGACAGAAAAGCAGTGGTCCATAATCCTCAAAGAACAGAGGAATGATATAGTAATAGAACGAGACAAGAAAAGTCAATATGGGCCAGATCACTTATGTGTGCCAGGCTTACCTTTGATGAATGGCTTTGAATTTGAAGGATATTAGAATTTATTGAAGAGTTTGAGAAATAACATGATCTATTTGTGTTTTGTGAAGCAGTGTTTTGACAACTGAGGCAAATCTGTCCCAAAAGGTGTGAGCAGGCCAGGAATAAGATGAAATAAAGAGAATTAAAAATAAAATAAAGAAAATTGAAAATAAAATAAAGAAACTAAAGAAACGTAGTATACTTACTATCATTTTCTCTACTCTTTCATTTTCTTTTTTTTAAAGAGAGAGAGAGAGAGAGAGAGAGAGAGAGAGAGAGAGAAAGAGAGAGAGAGAATTTTTAATATTTATTTTTCAGTTTTTGGCGGACACAACATCTTTGTTTTTTGTATGTGGTGCTGAGGATCGAACCCGGGCCGCACGCATGCCAGGCAAGCACACTACCGCTTGAGCCACATCCCCAGCCCCCTCTTTCATTTTCAATCGCATATTTTATTCTGTTTGATATACTATATCCCACCAGTAATTGACTAATTATTTTTAGTTTAAGAACTAAATTATATGTGAAATATATAGGAAAAAAATTATTGGTCAATTACTGGTGGGATATAATATATCAAACAGAATAAAATATGCGATTGAAAATGAAGGACAGAGTGGAGAAAATGATAGTAAGTATACTACATGTTTCTTTGTTTATTTTCTTCCTTTCAAGGCACATGAAGATTTTAGGGCTTTCTGTAGTTTATTTTCCATAGAAATGGTTAAATATACTTTATAAAAGTTTCTATACCACTTAACATTTCTGAGAGAATGAAAGCATATGATGAAGTTAAAATACTTTTTTAAGACTTATATGGTTATGCAGATTATAGCCATTTATATTTCCATCTTCAAATTCTTTAAAATATTTTTGATGGGTTGCAGATGTAGTCTCACAAACAGCATTGTACTTGAACTATTCACAATAAATATTATAACTATTTAATAATGGAGATTGATTATTAAATACTTTCAAATTGGTATTTTGAAAAAACATTTTCAATATCTTGATTACAAAATTTTGTCTTATAAACTACTATATTATTGTAGCTGTCATATCTGTGATTCAGATATATTCAGGTTGAACTTCAAGATAATATTTAATTATTTTAAATTGCTTTCATATTATGAGATTTTAAATGGCTAATTATTTGTGATTTTATTTAATAAGGAATTTTATTTAAAAAAATTCTATATGGATATAATCAGGATTCAAGACTAATTCAGGGAACTTAATATTTTGTAAGTTCCTAGGACTGGGAAAGCAGAAGCACCAGCATGAACCCAACCCCTCATGGGCCACTGGTTTTGAAATACCTTTCTCACAATAGGGTAGTCCCCTTCCAAGGTTTGGGACTTGTCAAAACCAGCAGCAATGACCAGATGGGGCAGCCTAAACTCAGACTCCTGTACTCAAAATTCATATTTCTACATATAGGGATACTCTGAGACATTGTATCTCTACCTATAATCAATCAAATATTCCAATAAGGTCCAGGAATTGTGCTTTTTTGTTTTTTTGAGTCAGGGTCCCTTGCCAGGCCAAATTCCAAAAGGGAAGCTGGTAAGAGGATTACTTGTACCTGCCAGGAAGTGGAAAATTTCTTACTGTGATTGGCTGTACAAACAGGGCTGAAATGAATATTTTTGGATAACTCTCAGTAATGTCAGACACACAAAGCAGTCAGAATTCTAGACCACCTAGAGACTACCTCTGCCTCTTGGTCTCAGATTTTTGTGTGGGCCCCTCTGCTGGTTCCAAGTCATGTCTGTGGGCCTGTCCACTATTGTGAATGATATCATAGCCATTTTTTTAACCACCTCACTCATGGGCCCCAAAAATTACTGAAGAAATTAAAAGTCAGAATGTAGATGATCATTTATTGAATGCAGTAATAAATCACAAGAGACAATCACCTTTATCTCTGGGTCTCAAGTCATGTATGGGTCTCCCCACTGGCTTTCAATGCTTCAGATTGTTTTTTTGGGGGGGTGCTACCTGTGGTGTGTCACTCCTGAATGTCACAGTAATGGGAAGATATATCTCTTATCCTATGCTCACTTCCTATTCACTGATGACCCCTAGTAGGATTACCAAATTGCCTCTAGTGTCAGGAGATTATCTGGGGGTGGCCTCATCAATCTCATCCATATAGATAGAATGCAAAAAGAGCCATTTCATCAATATGCTTTCTCCAATTAGAATCAATTTCATGGATATGTAACTTGAGCAATATCTCAGGGCACTGCTCTGAGAAGGACCCCACTCTCAGTGTGATTCTGTGACACTGTTATCTGAAATTTATCATAATTTTGAATAATGACCCTTAGTATATATTTTTCACTGGTCCCTGCATGTGACATAGCCCATCCTTCTGCCGTTTTTAAGATAATAGCATCATACTCCCTTATGTATTTCTTAATCTTTGCTGGATGACATCAAACACTTCTGTTAAAATTGGACTGCTCTCGTTCAGTCTATGTACCTCTGGTATAGCCAATAGGCAGACAGTGACATGTGGAAGACCGTGCTCTGTTCACATAAAAGGAGATTACATTCTAGTAATGCAGAGATGTGACTGAATTCAAGAGAAGATATACTTGGAAAACATGTTCTATATTTGTGTCATAAAACTTCAAACAAGAAATATAAGGCTGAAGTTGTGGCTTAGTGGTAGGATGCTCACCCAGGAAACATAGAAACTGGGTTCAATGCTCAGCACCACAAAAAAACAAAATAGAGATAGAGATATTATATCCACCTAAAACTAAAAGATAAATATTTTAAAAGAGAAAGAAATATAACCAGAAAACAAATATGGTTCAAATGATCGATTTATTTTTATACTCAGGGTAAGAGTAACATCTGAGGTCGTTATTAACTATGTACATTAACTACCTTTGAGTAAGTAATTGGATATCAATAATTAGATAAGGATGGAAGATAATGTGGAGTTATAAACAATGATGTGACCAACATAAAAGAAGTTGCATTAAGTAACTTCAGAGAAAAAAGTTCTATATATTTTTTCATATAAACCTGTCATTAGATCCATAGAGTTATGAATAGTAACAAAATTACTAAATACTATACTGGAATGGAAAAATTTTTTCCAGTAACTGTGCTTTTAAAAGTGAAAAGCTTAATGATTGAAGAGCTTGATTCCTGGATGTGAATGGGAAAACTGTGGCTGCAGACTACCAGGAATCATCTAAATACATAATAGTTCTGTGCACATTTTTCTAAATCTTCATTGATAATTTACTATAGGTCATATTGAGTCAGATATTTTGCTAATATTTTTTTAACTTTTTTTTAAATCAAATAGTTTATAGAATAAAGGTTAATATGAAAAATAATTTCCTGGGAAATCACATACCTTGATGGAAGTCCTGGACTTTGATATATTGACTATTAGAAATTTCAAATGTGAAGCTCTAAAATTAAATATAAATTAAATCAAATATTTGAAATTATATTACCACATAATATATGTGAGTGGAGTGCTCATTACATCCCATTTAGCCCCAATCTATAGCAATGGATTTTGTGAAAGATACCTAGTCAGTTTTTCTTATTTCACCATGTGTATTCTATACATGATCACTTCACAAATGCCTTCCTAAATCTCTACACTTTTATCTAGCTATATCTCACTTAAACTCATTTTTTTAATAAATGACATAAAATTGTTTGAAATATTCAAAGCTAAAAACTGGTTTTTGAAAATATTTTTTTTCTGATCAGCAAATGTATAAAATATATAATGAAATATTTTCAAATATTTTCTATATAAAATGTTACATAAAAAATTTATCCAGTTATATTTATAGATCAACTATAAAGCCTAAACAGAAAAGAAAATCTATAATTATGTATCTAGTATTTAAATGGACATTGACATGTGTGTTTAATTTAGTCCTTATAAACTTGTAGTTACTTTATTTAAAATGTATTGTGAAATTTTATTAATTTTTGGCCCTATAAAACCTAGAACATGACTGCTTAGGTTATGTATTGGTTGCTCCCAACATTCAGAAGGGTCTACCAATTTTCCCCCCCCTCCACTGTTAGTGTTTTAAAGTGATACAATTTGTATCTGTCTTTAAAGAAGGTATTTCCTTATACCCAGATTACTGGATTCTAAGAATCCTTACCAAATTTCCAGGCAAATCTGTTGTCAAAAAACTTACTTACTGAACTTTGGCATGTATGTAAAACATTTAGTCATCCAGAATGCAACTACTCCAGGCTTACCAGTGATTATTATTTTTATTATTCAACATAATAGACCAAGAAGACATTATTTAGACTGTTAAGATCATTCAGTATTTTGGGGAGTATTTTATTACTGAGAGCATACTAAATCAGTCAGCATGACCGCAGATCAAGATAGCAAGGTGTGCGATATTTTACCACAGCAATTCAAATCACATTGGAAAACATGCCAGGTTAATAGATGTCCTACATGATACTCACAACTGAGTTTAAATGTTTCAGTAAAGACGTAATATGAAGGAATACCAGCAATTACCAAAATCACCCAGTTGATTTTGTAAGGTTTTAAAGCCATATCCCCAATAAATTTATACATGTCAAAGGAGGGTAATTAATTGGGGATGTTGTAGAAATCAATAACATGTTCTTCCAAACTCTTGTTGGCACAAAGGACGACTATAATTCTAAGCAAGTAACACTACCTTTGGTGTTTTATTTCCGATCTACCTATGGTAATACTCCATTTCCAGAACTGTGAGAAATAAGTTTTTGAGATTTATATACTAACCAGTTGTGGGATTTTTGTGATAGTAGGTCAAACAGACCAAGACAAATAGCAAAGATATGACCAACAGATCATGATAAGTAAATAATTGGAAATACATCTTCAGGAAAAAAGGAAACTAATGTAATTTGCATTTTGTTTTTTATGCAAGGGTATAGACAATAGTACAAAACAGGTACTACTGCATACACACATAAATTGGAATAGATAATATGGATATATTTAAAGGCAACTGATTGAAAGGGAATTTTACAGTAAAGAACTGAACTCAGTAAATAAAGAATAACATTTAAGGAGTTTGAAAACAAAGGGAAAATTAAAACTATAGAAAAAAGAGTTTTGAGAGAAGAGATGAAATAGTAGTTTGAACACAGTGGTTGGACTGACTTCTGTAAAGGCAAGACTTCAGATACTGAGGGATGATATGAAATTGGCTTCAGATAGAAATAATATCAATACTATTAGGTCAGTATGTCCTGGGGTCTTCAATTAGAGAATCCCAATTTTCTCCGGAATTAATACTTTGGTATTATAAGGATATATAAGAAAATTAATCTCTTTTAAAAAAATTAAAAGTAATTTTGATTTCTGAGATAGAGTACAAAAGTGACAAATGCGAACTGACTTGAGTTTCCAGCGGCTAATATTTGCTTCAAATAACTACATTTCACCTAGACAGAAAGCAATGAAGCAAAATTGCTTATTCTCTGGGCTTTAACATGTATATATTTAGATGAAATCAGGAAAATAGCAACTCTAACATCTGAAGTTTCATTTTGTGTCTTATCAGCATTAAGAATGCTATAATTATTCTGACTTCAATAAGTATCTAATTAAGTTTGTATCATGAAAATGTTGGTATTACCAAAGGCAATAAAATATATAAAAAGTATTAATGTCAATGATCACTTTGCTTACATTTGTCTGTAATGATAAATCAGCCTAATTATAGAATGAACACATATACCCTATATCTTACTTTTAAAAAGTGATTTTATTTCACAAAGTAGATCAGAAAATACTATGCATATAGGTATATTTATTATATGATATGGAAATAAGGCCTTTATTCACCATTACTATCCACAAATATTTCAATTATAATATTTACTGAACATGTCAAATAATATAAAGATTATTGAACTATTTACTCGATGGGTTTTTTTATCTTTCAAAGGAGGATCTTAAGATATGCATTTTAACATTTTCAAAATACTACTTTTTAAATTTATGCCTTAATATTTGAAAACTAAATAAAATTCAGCCTATTTGGGAACTTAATTTTTGTAAATTAAAATCATATCTGAGGGCAAACTTTTAAGGTGTGACAAGAAAATCTACAAGTTAAATATATCTCTGTTACAAATTTCTAGTAATTCCTAAAGTGATTGAAACAAGTTTTGAGTATTAGAAACAATGATTATTGTTGCCTCTAAGTTCAGTTTTCACTAAGAGAATATAAAATTGTTTTTGACTCTGAGAAGCTCAGGATCATTCCATAAACATCAGATAAACCATAGAAGAAAACCACCAGTACTTTTTGACCAAATTCAAATCATTTCTTAGTCTTTGTAGAATGATGGATTAATGAAGTTATGCTGTGAAACTCGCAAACTCCTAAGGCCTTTGCTCTTACTCAGTTCAAAGTCCACCATCCTCCTGTGACACCTGACAGACACTATCCTGCTTCTGCTGTAGGGACTTCATGACATCAGAGTGGACTGTGCTCACACACAAACTCTCAGAGAAGTTCTAGATCTTCAATTCCATCTTTACTTTTGCTCCACTGCCTGTTTATTGTACACAATCACGAAGCACATAAATTGGATAGCTCAATATTTTTATTTATGCTATCAGGTCAGTGGTACTGGATAGGATGGTTGTCACAGATTTTAAGTGGCATACATGGAGTGAAGTAGCAAACTTTGATGAATTTGGGGGATCCATGTTCTGGTGGCCAGACACAACTATATTAGGAACCCAGACTTCCCAGGGTCCAGGGTCTGATTCTCTTTCTCTCTCTCTCTCTCTGTCTCTCTCTCTCTCTCTCTCACACACACACACACACATCAAAGATTGCTACTTAACTCTATTTATTCCACATAAAATCTATGACATGGATGTGTATGTGTGTGGGGGGATATATATATATATATATATATATATATATATATATATATATATATATATATATATATATATATATATGATAGACTGTGCATAGGTTTTTTATATTCTCACAGGAAATTCGGAAAAGGCTGCAAGCTGGAAATGCAGGATCATAATTGCATCAACTTTGTTTCCTCCAGAAGCTTCATTTGTTGGTTTGCTAAAGCTGTTTTCCTGCTGTGTCCTCACATGGCCTTTTCTTTGTGCACATGCATCCTTGGTGTCTCATCCTCTTCTTATAAACACAGTAGTCATATTCAAATAGAGTCTCACTCTTATACCATATTTAATATAAATAACCTCTTCAAAAGCTCTAGTTCCAAATACAGTTTTATTTGGGTATTGGGGCTTCAACATGAATTTAAGGGGACATAATTTCATCTGTAATGTATGTTTCTATCTTTAGTCACCAGAAGCAGAGACTTATTTTGAGTCACCTTATTACTGAAAGAGCTATTCAAAATCCAGCATGTTTTTGGTTAGAAATTGCTAGAAAATATTTTATTAAAAATAAACAAAAAATAAAATATAACAAGAGCAACAAACAGTCAATGCATCGCCCTACAACTTTACCAAATGCTCTCATTTCCCATTTCTCAAGGAAAAGCAATTATGCATGTCTTTTTAGGTGATTTCCATGTTTTTTTGTGTGTGTGTGTGTGTGTGTGTGTGTGTGTGTGTGTGTTAGTATGTTATAAAAAGACACATACGCATAATGCCTGATTCTATATGATATTAGATAATATTCCCAAAAACAGTCATATGGATCACAAGTGTTCCTGAACTTGGGAAAAATGGGCTAGTATATATAAAATAGAGTTTTCAGAACCAACTTTGCAGATTGAATCACAAAAGTGGAAACCAAGAGTGAGTAATTTCTGCTTCATCCTGATGGTCCAGTATTATTGAACATGGATGCTCTTACTGTTGCATTCAAGAATTGATAGAAATTTTCTGTGTACTTACTTGTCTATTCACAATGAAATATAGAAAAAAGGGAAATATAAATTACATAAATGCAAAGTCATTTTAAGTTCTAGTATTTTTTAAGAACATAAAATAGAATCCTAAGTCAGGTTGTATGAAAAAAAAAAACATCAAAAATTTTTTTATTCTACCACCAAAACATTAAAAGAATCCAATATTATCCTAAAGATATACTGTGAATCTTGCCAAAGTTTTCTTATATTATTGGACAAAACAAGATATCCATGACTATGATAAATAATAGAATGATGTGTAAATAGTATATAGACAAGTACAAAGGCAGGCAGATTGTAGATGATAGATAGATAGATAGATAGATAGAATTTTTATGATTATATAATGTTTCTAGTTAGATGAGTAAAAGATGAATGATAAATGAAAATAATATGCTTAGTATATTTTGATGATTAAACATCATTAGTTAAATTATAAGTTTTTTTTAAAAAAACTAAAATATGTGAATCTCTTATAAAGTCTTTGTTTTTATTTTATGACTAGCATAAGGTTGAATTTGTAGAATAAAATATAAAGTACTACTTCTGCTTCAATTTTCTAAAGTGTTCCAAATTAGTATAGAATTTCTTCCCTAAATTTTTGGTAAAACTCAAAATTGAACCCACCAGACACTTCTTAAACTTTTGATTCAATATCCTTAACAGACATAAACCTATTCAGATTGTCTATTTTCCTATGTGCATTTTGGCAGAATTTGTCTTTCAAGTAATTGGTTCATTTCATCTATGCTATCAAATTTATAGGATGTTTCTGTTTGTTAAGTGATCCTCCCCCACCCAGGGTATGATTAATATTGTATGTTACACGTAGGTTTGAGAAGAGTCTACTTGCATTATACCACTGTTGGATGAACTATTCTATAGATGTCGATTATATCATCTTGAGAGATTTTAATGGTGGATTCATCTCTGTCCTTACTAACTTATGACCTGTCAGTCAGATTGCTCATTTCTGCAAGATATGAAACTTTCAGCTATTAGAGCAAATTCCTGTTTTCTTTGCCATTCTATCAGGTTTTGCTTCCATTTAAAAAAATATTTATGTATTGTAATTAGATATGATGACAGCAGAATGCATTTTGATTCATTGCACACAACTGCAGTCACAAATTTCATTCCTCTGGTTCTACATGATGTAGCATTGTACAATATGTCCAGTCATACTCGTACCTAGGGTAATGATGTCTATCTCATTCCCCCATATTTCCTATCCCCACCCACTTCCTTCCTTTTCCCTCACTCCCCTTTGCCCAATCAATGTCTCTCCATTTTTCCCATGCCTTCCCACTTTATGGATCACCCTCCACTTATCAGAGAGAACATTTAGTTTTGGGGGATTGGCTTACTTCACATCGCATGTTAATCTCCAATTCCACACATTTACCAGCAAATTCCATAATTTTATTTTCTTTTAATGCTGTGTAATATATATATATATATATATATATATATATATATATATATATATATATATATATATATATAATCACAGTCTCTTTATCCATTCATCTATTGAATGGCATCTAGTTTGATTTCGTACTTTAGCTATTTTGGTATTTTGAATTGAGCTGCTATGAACACTGATGTGGCTGATTTATTATAGTATGCTGAAATTAAGCCCTTGTGTGTAATTGGAGGACTGGGATAGCTGGGTCAAATGGTGATTCCATTCCAAGTTTTCTAAGGAATCTTACCAGCAATATATGAGTGTGACTTTTCCCCAACATCCTCACCAACACATATTGTTGGTTGTATTGATAACTGCCATTCTGACTGGCATGAGATGAAATCTTAGAGTACTTTTGATTTGCATTTCTCTAACTACTAAAGATGTTGAACATTTTTTTCATATATTTGTTGATCAATTTATATCTTCTGAGTAGTGTCTGCTTAGGTTCTTACCCCATTTATTGATTGGGTAGTTTGTTTGGTGTCCAGTTTTTTGAGCTTTTTATATATCAGAAGATTAGTGCTCTCTCTGCCTTCATATTTGATACATTGTTATTGGCACAGACATAAGAAGAAATGGTACATTTTCTTGAAGAGTATGAAATGTTTTTTTATATAATAGGCTTCTTTATCCTTAATAACTTTACTTCTTATGTCTTCTTTGTCTGAAATTAACACAGTGCATTCTGTTGATTAGTGTTAGCATGATACATATTTTCAGATCCTATTATTGTTAAACTATAGGCATCTTTATATTTAAAGTGAGCTTCCTGGAGACAATATATAGCTGGAATTTGTTTACTTTGTACATTCTGGTAATTTCATATTTCAATTGATACATTTATATAATTGGTTATCAAAGTGATCAACTATACAATTGGCTTGATTGCTATTACATTTATTAATATTTTCTATTAATTTCCCTTGTTTTCTCTTGCTATTTTTGTCCTTTGCTTTTTTCTCCTATTTGTGGTTTAATAAAACCTTTCAATATTTCTATTCTCTCTCTTTTCTTAGGATAGCAATTATACTTTTTGAAAATTGTTTTTAAGAGTTGCATAGTGTTTACAGAATACTTTTGTTGACCTCAGTAAATTTTAAAACATTATACTATTTTATTGATAGTTCAGTTATTTCATAATTTTTGTAAAAAATCTCTAATTCTGTCCTAACTTTTCTTTTTATCATTGCTCTTATTAAATACATTTACAGATAAGAATATATAAACTATGCCTATGTGTATATATGTATATAATCAAATACTTTGTTGCAGGTATCATTTGAACAAGCTTCAATCTTCTAGATCAATTGAAAATGAAAATGAAAATTTTATTTTACTTTATTTGTCCTGTAGTGATCTTCCTCTCATAATGAAGGTCTGAGTTTCAATATACCGTTTTTCTAGGAGAAAATTCTGAATGTCTATATTTCTTCTTCATTCTTTGGGGGAAGGATAGTTTTTATACATTTTTATTGGTGCCTTTTTCTTTTATAGTGTAAATTATAGAATTAAATAACAGTGGTATTCATTATGACATATTTCTATATACATGGAATATAATTTGTTCCATATAATCCCTAGTAATTCCCTTTTTCCTATTTTTCTTCCTCCCCCTGTTTCACTTCCTCTTCTTTACCAAGCTTCCTTCAATATATTTATTGTTTTTTATTTGTCAATTATAATATACATAAAAGTCAAATTTACTGTGGAATATTAATATATTTACATAGCAAAATTTGCTCAATTCCATTCCACAATTTCTAGCTTTTCCTGACCCACCCTCATGTCTCTCAATTTCCTTCTTGTACTTCATTGATATCCTTTCTTTTTGCATGGGTTCCTTCCATCTTTCCTCCCTTACTTTGCTCTTGTTTTCATATATGAGAGAAAATATTTAATCCTTGACTTTCTGAATCTTGTTTATTTCACCTTTTTTCACCTTACTTGAGTTCCTTCCATTAACTAGCAAATGCCTTAATTTCACTACTCTTTATGTCTAAATAAAACTACATTTTGCACATGTGCGTGTGTGCATGAGCACGCACGCGCATGCACTCACACACACACACACACACACACACACACACACACACACCATATTTTCTTTATTCATTCATCTGTTGATGGACACCTGGTCTAGTTCTATATCTTGGCTATTGTGAGTTGTGCTACTAGACAGAGACAAAACATTGATACAGTCCATATGATACTTGACAAAGGTGCTGAAAGCATATGCTGGGGAAAAATAGCTTTATTAATCAATGGCACTGGGAAGATTGGCTATCCATATGTAGTTGAATAAAACTAGACTACTGCTTCTAATCTTCCTAAAAAATGTTTACTTGAAGTGCATAAAAGAGCTGGAAATTAGACCAGTAACTTTGTAACAGCTAGGAGAAAACACAGGGTCAAAACTACAATATGTCAGCACAGGCACCAACTTCCATAACAAGATCCTAAAGTTCCAGGAATAAAACCAAGAATCAATAGATTAGGCAACATCAAATTAAAATGCTTCTGCATAGCTAAGGAAGAAATTAAAGGCAGAAGGTTGGGGGGAGTCTACACAATGGGAGAAAATCTTTGACATCTACTCCTCCAGAACAACAAATTAAATACAAACTGCAAAACTACATGCAAAATAATGATAACAGACATTTTTTAAAGAAGAAACATATATGATCAAGAAATATAAATCAACTTTAAACATCCCTATATAATCTGGGAAATGCAAATAAAAACTAAATTGAGATTTCATCTCACCCTGGTTAGTATGCCAATTATCAAGAATACAAATAATAATAAATGCTGACAAGGAAGTAGTGAGAAAGGTCCACCTATAATTGCTGTTGGGACTGCAAATTTGTAGAACCACTTTGAAAAGCAATGTGGAGCTTCTTCAAAAATTAGGCCTGGAACTACCATATGACTCAGCTATTCCACTTGGTATTTATTGGAAAGAATTAAAATCAGAATACCATAGTGACACATCCACTTTAGTGTTCAAATGAGTGCAATTCTCCTTCTCTTTTGAGAGATAATTTTGCAAATAAAAAGTTTAGGCTTCCTTTGTGTTTGAAAGATTTTAAATATTTCACTCTATTCTTGCTTGCATTGCATCTAAGAAAAAAAATCAGATGTAGTTCTTACGATTATTTCTCTAATGGGCAGGAGTTTTTGTTTCCGCTATAGACTTCTAAAATTTTTATTTATATTTGATTTTCTGTGGTTTTGAAATTGAGATACCTAAATGTAGTATTTGGGGCACTTATTTTGCCTAGTGTTTTCTAAGCTGCCTTGATTTATAGTTTGGTATATGACTGTAATTGAGAAAAATTCTGTTAAACTTTTCCTTTCTGATATGTATACATCTATATCCTGATCACAGATATATTTTCCTCAAGACAAGTTCTTATTGATACACAATGTTTTTAATTTATCAGTACACTGTATGGTCTCCGCAATGATTCCTATTCAAGAATATCTGATTGTCATACAGTGTAATTTGAATGGGAAATGCAGACACTTTAATAGCCCATGTTCAATATGCAGAAGCCCTTACAGAAGTAATTGTATTGTTTTTCTGTGACAAAGTTAAAATGTATTGTCCATTTCAAAGGTAAATCATTTCAATTTTAATAGAAAAGTACTTTTTGATAACTTTTAACTGGACTTTTATGTCAAAGCAAGGCTATAGAGAATGAGAGAAAAATGAAAGGGATTTGTATTTTTTATACATGTCTATCTTCTTATTTGTAGGACTAGAGTGAACCCCATTCTTTTCTGTGACCTAGTGCATATGATAATAGCATGCATGGAATGTATCTTCTTTGAAAGCTGAGCCTACCTTTCATATTTTATATGAAATAATGACATTACAAAATGTTGTATGTATTTCAACTTTATAATTTTAATTAGCTTTAATTCATTAGGTAATTAAATAAGTGTTCCTATATTTTAATTTTCAGTTAGCTAATTTTTATGCTATATTATCTATTTGTCTTATTGCAGTCCAGTCAGAGAATGGGGCCAACCTCATTTCTGTATCTGAGCATTCATTGGAATTAATTTATCTAATAACTTAGAGAAATATGATATCTGAAATATCCAGATTTTAAATAATAATTTTCTGCTTCTTTTATTTGTGAATATAGTATCTATGTGTTTGTGATGCATATTCTCTAATATGTATTAATTTTCTAGCTAGCCTTTATCTAATATATTCCTTTTAATATAAAAACTGGTCAAGCTTATATTTCTTGGTGCCTTCCTTTTTAATGCAGAAAATAATTTTTATCCACATTATCACTGCATAGTTAAAATGCAAATGTAGATTCATGCCCAGTCCTGAAACTAGATCAGGTAATGCATCTTAATTAATATTGTTCTAAATATTATTTGAATGTTATGCTGGATGTGAGACATTTAGTAACATCAATGTGGGGTCTATCACAAGCTGAAAGGACCTCAGAGGGAGTAGAGAGATTCCTGTTAACTCACCCTCAAATAAATCCCCTACACCTAACAATGTGATAGGCTCTATAGAGGTCAATCTCATTGCACTTCAAACCCAATACTGGTTTTTGGCAAATACTCGATTTTGCCAAAGTAAAAGGCCATCCTGTGAAGGACTCTTTTAATTTGTTCTACAAATAAATGAGCATTAGCTAAATAATTAAATATTTGTATTGATAACATCTAACATCATACTGAAAACAGCCCTCTTCATCAAATTCATTATTATGACATACAGACTATCAAAATCCATGACCAGCACCTGCACTTCTGTACTTTTCTCTGATCACCACTCTTTTCTTATCTGTGAGGAGATGAGCCCATCATTTAATGTCTTGGCTAAGTGTCTATTTATAACATTTATATGGGGAGAGCAAAATCTTCTAATACCTTAAAGTTATTTTCAGGTTTTGAAGAAAAGGAAGTGTATATCTAAAGAGAACTTGGTGACTTACAGAGTACTTGATGAAAAACAACTTGTTGAGAAGGAAAAAAAATGACTGCTCTTTTGTTCTTCCTTTAAAGTTTACTCACATTTGTAGAGCCTGAAGGAAACTGTGTAAAGAAGATAAAATAAAAGCTTGGATGCCACACAAGATTAACTTGGCAATAGAGAGAAGAGCATTTAATCAATGGCAAACTAGCTTCATACAGCAGATCAGATCACAGTGACTGGAGGGAAATGTACAGAGCCCATGAATGATTGCCATTTACCTTCTGAGAAAAATGACAGTAATATTTTGCATTTTGATAGCTACTTTGATCATAAGTTTCTAACCTCTTAGCATATTTTAAGATGTTAAACCTTCTAAGATAGATATGACTTCAATCAGAATTTTATAAAAGATAGGATGTTTGGGTTTCTGTTGGAAAGAATGCAAGATGAGTGGAGATTAGAGATACTTTTGAAAACTTCCCACAGCTCAACCTTTGTGCAGTGCAGGCTTATATTTTATGTAAAAGCAATAGAGTTTTAAGATAATCATAATCTTTACTAGGTATTAACTTTTTTTCACAAGGACAGAATTAATGAAGTTTTACAGTAAATGTAATGGTGTATATTAATAACCCAAAATGATAAAATTAAATAAAACAAATAAATAATAGCAAAATAAGAGAATAAAATAGCAGAAAAATAGAAAACTTTTTTATACACTGAATAAGTATATGAATGAATTATGATAATTTAGGTACCTATATATGAGTATTCATACAATATCAGTTATTAGTTTTTATAAATAGCTAGCACAGATATTTTAGTATTCAATTTGTACATCCTTCTTTTAAAACCTTTCACAAAAACATAATTACAAATAATCATTCTTCATTATATATGCATTATATACATGAAGACCTTAAAGGATTTTATAAAAAATATTTTCTTTAATGAGGTCTTAAGCTAAATAAACAAGAGAAAGCATGGAGTGGTGGAAATGAAAGTATCCTCATAGTTTACCTGTTACTAAATGGCTAAAAATATAGATAGTAGATTGTTAGAATTTCCCCTTCCTTAATAACTTCATTAAACCACATATATTATATGTAATTTTCCATCCAAGTCTGTGTACAATATCATACTTAATTTTCCTTATCTAAGTACTGGAGGAATGGATCCTTTCTCTGCTCTGATTTTCCTTGGCAAAAAATACTTCATGCAAATGTGGATCCAGAAATAGTGCTATTAATGTAGTGCTATTGAAATTGTAATTCAAATTTACCAAATTTATCCTTATCAACTTTAGAAATAGTGAATAAAGTGGTCTTTCAGAAAGGTTTTCTAGAACAAGAAAAGTAATGAGTATATTAAATGATCTACTATGCAACTCAACTCTTAAATTGCATTAGTGACCAATTCAAAAAAGTTAATTCCCAGCATCTTCTGGCCAAATATAGCACTAATCATAATCAAGAAAAGTTATTTGGAGGATAAGAGCAGTAGTGCAAATTTGGAAAACCTAGTGGTATAAAGACCAAGACTGAGGAAGCTAACTGCATTTAAGCAACCATAAAAAAATGGAACTGTCTGAAATTTTCATTAATTAACTATTGCTTACCAGTGATATGCTAATTCTACATGTGTCCTATTTCATTATATATGCCAAGGTCCAATACCTCAAAGAGTATGAGCTATTTTACACTTTGTAATTAAGTATTAAGTAAAGAATCTCAAATAAATTTTCAAGGAACTGTCAAAAAAGCTACAATAAAGAGTTCATTGTATATATTACAGATATTGCTAATACTTATTTTGTGTCTGTCCTACCTTTTATTTATTAACAGGATCCTATTTTATTTATGTTTTCTGTTGTCAGATTTTAGGAGCTTCTTCCAAAGGATGGATAATTATTTTGTTTATAAAGAGGGCAAAAAGCAAATAGGGGAAGAATTCAAGTTTATGAATGACATAAAAATACATCTGAGAGTATTTACTTTCTATATTTTTTGGTGTATTAAAGATCTTTGCTCACTCTTATACGTGAATCCAATTATTATGCCATGTTAAGGACAGAAGCAAAATTTAAAAATGATGAGCATAAGAATAAAAAAGACTTATGACCCATTAGTATATTACACTTATTATTGTACAGTAAGCTTAAATTATGTAATTTTATAAATCTTAAAACCATGTAAATCAAATATCATCATTGTGCATTTAAATAATGATAAAGTAAGTTGTAATATTTATCCCTGTATATAAATTCATTATATTCTTAATAATTTGCTCAATTAATACAGGGCTATAAAAACAGATTATTTTCTGAGGCTTTAATTATCCATTTATCTAACTATACAAGTGAACATTTATATATATATATATATATATATATATATATATATATATATATATATATATATATAATTCCATGAAATAAATGCTTAATAGTATTCTTGGTAAATAATTATGCTATGTATATAATTATTTTTCTGTTTTTCTTCAGTATCTTTGTATAATATAATATCGTACAAACTTCTTTTTTAAAGGTAAAAGCAAAATATGTTAGCTCTAAAACAATGTGGAAATGGCATTACATTTTTTAGACTTTAATCAATCTACAGATTCAGCACAATCTCTATCAAAATAAGAATGCCACTCTTTACAGAAAAAAAAGAACAATTATCTTGAAATATATATGGGATCAAAAAAGGTTCCAAATAGCCAAAGCCATCTTAAGCAGTAAGAACAAAGCTGAAGGCATCACATTACCAGACTTCAAAGTATATAATGAAGTTATGGTAACCAAAGCAGCATGGTACTGTAATAAATCAGACCTACAGAACAATAGAATGGAACAGCAGAGACCCCAGAAATAAACCCACGCATCTAAAGTCCACTAATTTTCATGGAGCAAAAAAGTGGAAGTATTTTTAATTAACAGAGTTGTGGATATTTATTATTAATTATTTATTTAATATTGGTAATTAAATTGGTATTTAAATATATTGGTATTTAAATTAGAAAGTGAATATCCACCTGCAGAAGAAAAAAAAAGACCCCTCTCTTTTACTATATACAGACATCATCCAAAAATGGACTAAAGGCCTCAATGTATCATTCAAAATTATGAAATTACTAGAAGAAATCATAGGGATAACATTTTTAGATTATGTCTCAATAAAGGAGTCAATAAGAGCAAACACAGAGGAATAAAATAACGTTACAGTTAAAAAAATGCAGAGCAAAACAAACTATCAACAGAGTAAAGAGAAAACCTACAGAATGAAGGGAATTTTTATAAACTGTATATCTGACAAGGCATTAATATCAAAAACATATAAGGAAGTAGTTAATAGCAAAACAAACCAAAAATCCCACTAATAACTTTACTTTAAAGTGAGCAAGATATTGGAATAGACAAATTTTTAAAAAATATACAAATGACCAAGAGATATCTGAAAAAATTCTCAACATCATTAATCATGAAAGTAATGAAAATCAAAATTATTATGAGCTATCACTTCATTCCAATTATAAGTGCTAGCAAGGATGTGCTGAAAACATATCCCATATACACTATTGGTGGGAGTGAGAACTTGTAAAGGTATATGGAATACAGTATGGAGGTTCCTCAATAATTAAAAACAGAGCTACCATAAGATCTGTCAATCCCTCTACTGGGTATATATCCAAAGGAAATGAAATCAGCATTTCAAAGAGACACCTGCACGCCAATGTTTATGCAGCACTATTCACAATAGCCAAGAAAGGGAAACAATCTGAGTGTTCATCAATCAATGCATGGATAAAGAAACAGAGGCACATTTACACACTGTAATCCTATTCCACAATAAAAAACCATGCAATCTTGTCATTTGTGGGTATGGATGGAAATGGAGATCATCATGCTGTGTGAAATAAGCCAGGCACAGAAAGGCAAGTACTTCACGATCACATTAATAAGTGGAATTTTTTAAAAAGTTTATTTCATAGAAGTAGGGAGTAGGAGAGTAGTTAATAGAGACTGGGGAGGGGAGAAGGAAAGGATGATTGAGGAAAGGTTTAGCAACAGGTACAAAGTTCTAATTAAATAGGATAAATAGGGCTTGTTGTGTCTGCTGAAAACTAAAAAATAAATATTAAAAAAATTATCTCTCTCTCTCTTTAAATAAATAAATAGGATAAATAACATTTGGTGCTTTGATACATAGTAGAATCACTAAAGCTGTAAAAATGTAATGCATATTTTTAAATAGTTAGAAAAGGGAATTTTGAATGTTCTCATCAAATTGTGATTAATATTTGAGATTATAGATATGCTAATTACCCTAATTTGAATACTATGTGCTCTCTCTCAATCTCTCTCTCTCTTTTATATATACATATACACACACATACACACACACACATACATATTGGGCTCTATAAGTATGTACAATAATAATAATGTGTCAATAAAAATTAAAATTATTTTTCAATTAGTCTTATGAAAACAAATTGGAAAAAAGTGAATCTCTTTATCATAAAATATCTCTAGTTAAATATATAGGAAAACTTTGTACATTAATCTTCGAAAACAAAAATCTATGCATACTTGATTTTCTTTGGTATGTGTAGTTAGACAAGAGAAATAATATGTATCAAGTGTTTGACAATATAAAAACTAGTTTTTCAATTTTTGCTAGAATATATTTTTCAAAACAAAAAATTATCAGTTTCTATAATATGAAATAAAGATCTATAAAATTAAGGTCTCTCAAATACTATAAATCAAAAATTAAAAATATTCTGTTTAAAAAAATGTCTTCTGCTGAATCCTCAAACAGAATGCAATGTGTGAAAATCATTAAACTTTATTTCAAAACAAATTTTACAATCTGTCCTGAAAATGATGAAAAAAACATTTTAAGTTTTGAATAAAATGTAGAATATTCAGTATTCCTCATGATTAAATAGAAAAGATTTAATTAAAAGATGAGAATAAAAGAAATGAAAAAGAAAAACAAAATAAAGATGAAATGGAAACACTTGAATTGAAAAACTCGGCCTGGGCTGATTTTGAGTCTTTCAGAAACATTTGAAGAAATTCTTTAAAAATAATCTCATCTCATTTTTTTACATTATGGTGTAATAAGTAGCTATGAATATTTCAAAATCCACAAAGGTAAATCCATGGGTGTACTTATCCTGCTACATGCTTTATTTTTGCATTTTCTTAACTGATAATTTTAACTATGTATTGTGGTCGAACTACAACTGCAAGATGCTTATACAGACTTCCACTCCTAACTAGAAGGTATTCAGATTTTCAGAACTGAATGTAACTCTGAAGAAATAGAAATCAAAATCATTTTAAGGAAATAAAAATGTAATTAGTTAAAATAATTTTAGTATGATCTCAAAAATGTAAATGCTCCATAAATAAAATTATTAGTGTTAGTGTTTAGATATGAGGTGAGCCCAAAGCTTATGTGTGAGATAATACAAGAATATTGAACACTTAAATGATCATTAGATTATGAGCATTATAATTTAATAGGTGGGTTAATTAACCAATAGGGATTATTTGGGTAGTAACTGTAGGAAGATAGGGTGTGCCTGGAGGAGATGGGTCACTGGGGTGTGCCTTTGTATTTAAATCTTGTCCTTGGACAGTGATGCTCTCTCTGAAAGGCCAAGGATCATTGTCAGAGATTAAAATCCACACACACAGATAGCAGTGACAAAGATGAAGCACTTTATTGCAAACTGCTGCTAGCTTATATAGAGAGTCAGTTATCTTAAACCAGGAAGCTCCCGGGGCCAATCATAGTAAAGGTCAGTTCATCACCTACAGTGCACGCACGTCTGCCCTGCATAAGATTCATGGGAGGCACGAACTGTCCACGTGTATGGAAGATGGGAGGGCCAATTAGAAGGTTTTCAAAACAACTTGTTATCCACCCACTGGCAACTTGCCCACTGCCGTGTTGCATTAGAGGCTCCTTATCTGAAAGGCCCTGGAAGTTCTAGCTGCCCACTGGCAATTTGCCACCGCCATGTTTGAAAGGCCCGGGGAGTTCTCAGAAAGACTCCCAACACTCTCTGTTTCCAATTTGCCATGTCCTCAGCTGCCTTCTTCTATTATGCCCTTCCACCATGATGTTTTCACCTGAAGTCGAGCACAGAGCAATGAAGTAGGCTATGTATGGACTGAGACCTCCAAAACTGTTAGTCAAAATTAACTTTTCTTAGTTTATATTGTTCTTTTTGGGTCTTTTGATCACAGTGTCAAAAAGCTGACTAAAACTGTGTGATTTACGACTTTTGAAGAAAATATATACACTTCATCTGCTCTTTTAAATATTGTCCTAATTCTATATAACTATCTTTCTATTCAAAATGTTTGATTAAAATAAAGTGATCACAATACCTGTTGGGTCAATTAATATCACCCCTGAATAATAATAACTTTTATTCATTAAGTTATTATTGTTGTTTTAACTTTACTAATAGATGTTCAAAATTGGTGCTGGCAATGATTTTCTAAAACTCAATTTAATGATTTGATTAAGCTTGAGATAACTATCAGTGAAAAACATCCTTAGATTTCAATGATAATAACTGATATACACTACCCCAGTGGATTACTTCTCAGAGATCCAACATCTATACTGAGATCATATCAGTGCAGAATTCTATACATTTTTAGGTTTTGTCTGATTCAGTATTCTGTTTTCTTAATTATTAGCTATTGGCTTATTTTTATCTGAAGTTCAAGGCTTATCTGTTGCCTGGGAAATGTTTTTGAATATCTTCTTTTTGTTTTAGTATCCTGCTGTGTGTTTCCAATATCATCAAGCCTCACAACTTATACTATATTTTAATTTTTGATTCTTATAGGTAAGCTCTTTGAGGACATAGATAATTTATTGCTTCTTCTTTCCACAGCTTATCTGTGATTACTCAAATAGACACTTCAGTATCTCCTTATACTCTTAAAAAATTTGCTGATGATAATTAAACAGTATTTTTCAAAGACAAATCAAAAGTTCTTATAGTTAGAATTTACTCCACACTAATAAATTATACTTTTTAAATTATGATTTTTCAGTAACAGTGGATTTGAAAATGAAGAAATAGAATGAAGAACAATAATATAATTATTTAAAACATCAGTGATTTATTTGTAAACATAAATTTCAGATGGCTTTTCTCACATCAGATTTCTGCTCTTATAAAATTAAGAAACACTTGTTTCAATTTGGAATGATTATTTAATGAATTGTTTACTAAGTAAACAGAATCTTCATCCATTTTAATTCTTTTTTGGTAGAAAAATCATCATATGCATTTTAAAAAATATTTTATGGTTTGCATCCCTTCTCACATATTTTAATCTATATATAGAAGCTATTTTTGTGATTGTGCATATTTGATATATTTCTATTTTATTCATGGAATTATTATTTTAATTTTACTTTTCTTACAGAATTTTATCCTACTATATTATGTTTAAATACCTGCAAAACATAATATACTTAAAAGTACTCATTTTATCTTAACAAAAACTCTTTTTGCTTCCTTCTCAATAGGTAGAGACAGACAAGTGAATAGAATACTAGCATTTTCCACAGAAACAGGAAAAAATTGTGTGGCAGGGTATGTGTGTGTAGAGAGAGCGAGAGAGAGAGAGAGAGAGAAGAAAGGTGGAACTTTTAAACAGTTGACACACATAATTGTGAATGGAGGTCTGTCTATGATCTACAGATTTAGATAGCAGACCTGCAGGCTAGGGATCCAGGGAAAGTCAGTATTGCAACTGAGCTCTAGTCCAAAGCAATCTAACGGTAGAATTCCTTCTGTAAATTGTGTCCAGAGTCCCTCTTTTTATAATCACATATTAATCACCTTATTTAAGCTTAATTACCTTTTTAAGGATGCTATTCCCAAAATGCAGTCTATTAGGAGGTTTTCAGTTTATGACTAATATATTAAATTTGGGGTAGACAAATCATCCAAAAAAAAGAGATACATATAGAGATGAAATAAGAGATGTAAGTTGAAAATTAATTTCTACATTAGTAGTTTTTCAAACATATATGAAATTGACCAAATTATGCATGTCCATGCACAAATACACCACAACGAATCCTTGCTAATACATAGAATGATAATATGTTAATATAATAGAGTCAATAGTAGAGTAAGTGGATCAGAGGAAGGGAGAAGTGGAGAGAAAAGGTATAATGCAACAATAAAAATAAATTCAAAAATACATATACACATAATAAAATGAAAAAGTTTTTTATTCAGCAGATGAATAAATTCATTCCAAAGACAAAATAATGTTTAAAATAATAATTTGTGCTTCTCTATAGAAATATTGCTGATGTCTAGAAAGTGACCATTTTCAGGTTGTGCTAATATATTTTGTATAGAGAATTAGGAAGTAGGAAATCTTAATACTAACAAGAAGATGGTCATAGTTCTGCTTTATTTCCTGCTAAATTAATACTTATAAAACTTCTTATATTCTATTTAGAAATAAATAACAGCATAAAGAATATTGAAAGCTATTTCAACTTGTGGGAGGCAAAGTTTAAAAGTCATTTTATCTGTAAAATGATTTTTATGTACACAATCATCAAATTGATACTTGTCTTTTTCTTGGTTATCTTCAGGATACTTGATTTGTATCCTAAATAAGACACAAGATGGATGAGAGATTGTGTTCTCTAAAATAAAATGAGGTAATGCTAATACATATCATTACACTGAGCATTTCTCAGGCAAATCCAATTGGAAAGTCTAAATATGGCTATCATGAACATGGAAGTGATTTACCTAAAACTACCTATGCCATTATATGATAGGAGTTCATTATACAAACAGTACTAACAGTGATGCTATGGAGAATAAAATAATGAAGTACATGCATCATGCATGGATAATCTACTAATATTACTATGAATACATAATAAGCCTTGTGTCATGTGCAGATAAACTACCAGGGCAGTGCAAGACTTATTATGGGCTATCTTCATTAATCCTCAAGATCATCTTGAACATGAGAGATAAAGAAAGGCAGTAGGTACATAATTTACCCAATTATGCTAACTACTGAGTGGCAAAATAGGATTTTATTCAAGATACGTTTAATTTTAAAGCCCAAATATCTTCCACTAACCTTGTTTGTAGAAACTTGGGTTTGGGTTGAATGAAAAGCAGGTTTTTACTATGAAAAAGAATTCATTTCATGATTAATGCATTTGAAATTTGGAATGTACTCTTAGGAAATCTTAGTGAAATTGTTTTCACACTCTATATACCCTAATGTTGCTTTTATTTCTCCTTTATCCCAGTCCTCTCTCACAAACATTGCCTGTGGCATTACAATGGATGACAATCAACAGTAAGAACAACCCTAGGTCATGTTAAGGAGTGACCTGTTGATCTAATTAAAAGACATTTCTTGGAGATATTTATGATATGATACAACATATTTTTGATAATTTTCTACTTAACAACTATAAGAATTTGATAAATTTTAATATACTCACTTAACATGTTAGGTCCTGGAGACAATTATAAATAAGATATGAAAATTTAAAAAAGTATTTTAAAAATAGTAAATATGAAAAAAGAATAAGGCATATGCTGTGTTAATTATTTAATAGATGGAGAGAGTAGATATCTTATCAGATAATGTAGGTCCATTCGAAAATAGGGCACAATCAAATGGAGATTTTTTGAAGCAAATTGCCAGAAGTTGTATGTATTGACAAGGAAATTCTTATTCACAGGGAAAGACTGGTCAAGAAAAGCTGTGGATATGTTTGAAAAAGTTTGTGATAGTATCTAACTCTCTTGGCTTTTGTCTAAGAAAAATTAGACATGAATCAGAAGCACTGCATATGTTTTAGAAGTTTTTAGAAAATCAGATTTAATTCAAAAATATGATTATATTAAAGGATTCCCTATACTCTCTTAGTATAGATTACAGAAAGAAAGCCAATTTTCTACTGAACAATTATAAGGAATTGATGAATTTTAATATATTCACTCATGTTAGACCTATGCTAAGAAAGCCAAATGGTTTGTAAGAAATCAGGTTGTATACATTTTATAGGTTTTAAAAATCTCTATCTTATGTTGCTATATCCAAGAGTATGTCTAGGCAACTTCTGTCCTGGAAAAACATGATACTTTGACCTTTTTTCAACTTTCTACAAGCTAGTGACAGCTTCATTCCCAGAACATGATGTGATTCATGTGGTTTCGTTGTTCTTCCTCTTGGCATCAACAAGAACCTATAAAATACATAATCCCTGTGTAAGAAAATTGGGATAGCAACAAACCAGGCCACTCCCTTGCTAGCCTTTTCATTTTGGGTCCTTAGAGAAATGTTGTCATCTCTTGGATTTCTCTTTTTTGAGCTTAACTATCCAGCTGTTATCTTAATTAAGTCAGCCAAAGGCAAGGATCTGGTTTTCAACACCTGTGGAGAAGATTGTCATGGCATTTTAATGACTTATTAGAGCTTGCGGAAATAGAGGCTAGTGTGAATGTTATCAATGATTAGTTCAAATTAATGCTAAAGCTGTCAATTACCAATAAGAAGATGTGTTTATTCCTCAACAATGCACTGTCACAAATTGGGTGTTTTGACACTCTTAATTCATCTTTTGTCCCCTGATAGAAATAACTAAAATGGCTTCTGGCCAACTCTTTCCAGGAAAGATGGTTATTAAATTTAGCCATAACTAGATGTTAAGCCTAAAACCCAAGAAAATAAATTATTTTCAGCAATGAAAACACATTGGATAAAGAGAATAATTACCTCCAGCAATGTACCCAATTTATGATTTTAGCTACATGCTAAGCATGTCAAAGTATGTAGTTTTTAGTTATAAGCATAAGCGTTGAATATTCTATTTAACAAAGGATTCTGGTTTGGTTTATGTAACTAGTTACAAAGAAATAAATTAAGAAAGTCCCGTGATGATTGACAATTATTAGCAAAGAAAAAAAATAAATATATAATCCTTCTCCCAATGAATCAATAAGCTGTTCAGTACTTTACACAGGTATTGTGTAGAACATTGGAATAATGGTCAGAGAAAATATGAAAAAAAAAAGATTAGTTAATATGAAAAGAAGAAATTAAAAGTAACTATATATATATATATATATCCCTACAGAAGAAGGTTATATATGCTATCTTTGTTAGTATTTAGTATAATTTATGTACCACTTGGACAGAGATTTTGAAAAAGTTCCAAGTTATTGAACTAATAAAAACTCAGAACAGCAATAAATATAATTAGAATAACAAAGGCAGATTTTCTGAAATGAAAACATGAAATGAAATAAACAACAATTAAGTGAATTGTCTTAAGAAAATAAGCTTAAGAAGGACCATGCTTTCAAAAGAACACATGACTTTTTATGCCAATATCCATGTTCATTTATCTTAAAACTATCCAAGGTATGTTAGGGTATTTTTACTCTTTATTAATATCCAAGGATTTATTATCAAAAGTCATATTTTAAATTCACCAATAATAGCAATTATCTATTGTTCTACTTAGTTTCAGCCAAATTTCAGCTGGAAGGATAGACTTAAATGATGCTCTCACTTGGCTTCCAAGTTGGCATTAGCTGACAGCTCAGGTGGTCATTTCAAGACAAAACAATACACAAAAGTACTGCATCAATCTTCTCCATTTTCTCAAAATGGCCATTTTTTCTCTCACTCTATCAGCCTAGGGAAGAGCAGATTGCTCCCGTCCTATCTATGGACGGGCAGCTTTTTTTCATCACTTACCCCTGAGTGTCCCGGGGCTCCCTGTACAGGCCACCATCTGCCACAGCCCGGCTGGCTGGGCAAAATAACCAGGGGGGGGGGGTAATGAGGAACTTGTGTAGATTGATACAGCAGGAGTGGAAGCCATTTATTGTAGGACCTGAGCGATATTTATAGATTCCACACAGCTTATCTTAATTAGCATAAACTAGATATAGCAGTCAACCAATAAGGAATCTCCACACTTAATGGCTCGATTTTGTTATTTCACAAACCACTCCCTCTGGCATTTTGCCAGGCACCATCCAGACTTGTTTACAGACTCTATCATTTCGCTGGCAAATGCCAGGTGCCATCCTGACTTGTTTACAGACTCTAACACATCATAAGAATTTTTTTTATTTTTTTTATGATTGTGAACAAGAAGAACTGAATAACAAGGCACAGAAAATATTATTTTGTTTCTAACAACGTTAGAGATGTTTTCTTTCCATGCACTCTGATTTCCAGGTTAATTTTAAATAAAAGATAAAAACAAAAGGCTTTGCTATTTCAGCTGAAGACATAAGGACACTGTCATGTCTTTGTATGTTTTATTAACATTGCTTCCAGAACCAAAAAATTACAGTTAGTTAGTTTTCACAATGATGAAAAGTAGAAATAATAAAATATTAGAAATCAATAAAAAATAAGAAAATATTTTTGAAATTAGTGAAAAAAAAAGCAAAATCTGGAGACAGAATAGAACTATTATTAAGTATAAAGAAAGAATAAGAATATGTCAGGGATTACTTTCCTTCTTAAAAAAAATTCTGAAACAGAAAAAATATATAATGATGACTCTTCAATCTTCATTACAAATCCTATATATTAATTCAATCACTTCATATTTTATTAAATATTCATTAATAATATTCATTAAAATGTGTCTGCATTTTAATAGAAATTATTTTAATATGTTCTAAAAGCTCTGTTAAACATATGAATCTATTCTTTAAAATATGAATTTTCTATACATAATCCTCAACTCACTTAGAGAAAACTATCTCAAGGTTTCTTCTTGTAACAGAGATATTTATAATAAGGAAGATTAGAATATGATCCTAATTCAGATTTTTTCAATTATACTTGATTATGTGGAAAACTATTTCATTTGCTGTTTTTCCTTGGATTATTTTTAAACTGACTCTATGTCTTTCTGTTATATCTTAATAGAAACTTCTAGCTGCCAGTCTTGATGAGAAATGCATCAGGCAAATAAATGTCAATGAATACTTAATCTGATAAAGTGAAATACAGTAAACATTGTTAATAAGCAATTTCTATATTTGCACAATTCAGTTAATAGTCATGTTAACATTATTGATCAATAATTTAGCTAGGCAAGATGTGGCAGGCCTGTAATCCCAGTGGCTCAGGAATCTGAAACAGGAGCATCAGGAGTTCAAAGCCAGCCTCAGAAAAAAGTGAGGCGCTAAGCAACTCATGAGACTCTGTCTGTAAATAAAATACAAAATGGGGCTGGGAATGTGGCTAAGTGGTCAAGTGCTCCTGAGTTCAATCCCTGGTGTGCGTGCACACACACACACACACACACACACACACACACACACACATACACTCACACACACACACCAAAAAAAGAAAAGAATTTAAAAAAAAACAGTGCAAGTATTTTTTTTTCCACCAACTATTTAAGTCAGCTTTTTTAACTGCTAAGACCAAAAGACCTGAGAAGAAATCCTCTAATTGTTGATTTGTGGACTAACAGTTTCAGAGGTCTCAGTCCATAGAATGCTGGCTCTACTCCTTGGGACTTGAGATGAGGCAGAACATGGTGGTAGAACACTGTGGTGGAAGAAAGTGGCTCAGGGCATGACACCAAGAAGCAGAGAGAGAGAGTTCTGCTCAACAAGGACAAAATATGCTCCAATGGCAATCCCCTAGGGACCCCTCTTCTCCAGCCATTCCCTATTTGCCTACAGTTTCCACCCAGTCAATATGTATCAGGAAATTAATGCATTTACTAGGTTCAGAATTTCAAAAACCAATAATTTCACATCTAATTTTTTTTTGTACTGGAATTGAACTCAGGTGCATCTGACCACTGAACCATGTCTCCAGCCCAACCAGCCCATGTAATATGTTTTCTAGAGACAGGGTCTCACTGAATTCCTCAGGGCCTCACTGATTTTCTGAGGCTCACTTTGAACTTGTGATCCTCCTGCCTCAGACTCCTGAGCCACTGGTATTATAGGCATGCATCACTACACCTATTCATATTTAAACTTTTTTCTTTCATTGTCTCTTACTTGAGCTTTTGGGGAACACCTACTATCTAAATCATAACATTATTCCTAAGGAAAAAAATTTATTGGAATAATCTATATGATGAATTTGTATGAAGAAAATAAGACAAAGGTTTATCTAAAACCAGCAACCAAGGAGTTCAGTCTAAATATGATTACTAAATAAACTTTCAGAGTTAAGCGATAACATCTACAATTTTTTTTTACTCTTTGTGGATTTTTAAGTTTTGTTGAGTTATCTATTGTTTTGTTCTGTAATAAAGCAATTTTTTTCTGAAGTCAGAAAATATTGAGCAGAAAAATTAAAAGATGAGGAATTTCTTTATGTCACATATCAGCCACATCCCACATGTATGACTTGTAAGACTTGTATGTCTTGTATGACATGTAAGACTTTTTGCCTCATTAAAGATCAGAGATTTTCTCTCTCCCCCTTAATCCCAACTCACATATATACATTGTCCAAAAATAAAAATATGTTAATCATAGTATTGAACCATAAAATTCTGAAAAACTAGGCTTTTAAACTTTTCTTTTCTCTCTTTCTTTTCTTATTTTTTCTTTTTCTTTCTTCTTCTTCTTCTTCTTCTTCTTTTTTTTACAATAGAAGTGAAATAGCTCAGATGTAGCCACTTTGAAAATGCACCCAACTCAATATGGAGAGAATTTATGTTGGAGAGAATTTATGTTGGGATTAAAATATATGTTTATAAAAATTTTATCAGGATCCTAAACTTCCTCCTCTCTGATGACAGAATCAATTCAATGATAGACCACTGGTTAAAGAACTTGAATTTAGGGAAGTCATATGTTAGTGTATAGTATATATTATTCATCTGATAGAGATATAAATAATTTCTTTCTGATAAATATGTGAAAAATCCTCTAAATTCATTGCCTTGTGATATATTCACTAATTTCATATCTTAGCAATGAACATTCTTATGAAAGTGCTAATATTTGACTTCCAAAATCCTTTAATACAGATTCCATAAAGTTAAAAACAGAAAATAAAATGAAAATTTCCATATATTAAAATTTTAAAAAGCCAAAGGACAGAGTAAGAGAAACAAATTCCCAAAACAAACTTCCACTCTATAAGAGTACATTAAGCCTTATTTGAGAAAAATTGATTCATTCTGTGAAAAGAACAAAGAATTGACCGAATAAAAAATATTAAATGCAAATTCACTGATACTTGAATGGGAATTCTACACAGCACATTTCTCTAGTGGTCTTATTAACACCACTTCAGGCTAACTGCAATACCCATGTATCATCAAAGAATTTACAAGCATATTCAGTTCTCTCTGATTTATCAACTATCTTTCTCATTGAATAATCATTCGTTCATTACACATGTGAATTAGTTGCAAGTTAAAGTTCATTTTATTAGTTTTTTTTTTCCCTAAAATATCCTTATAATTGATACAGGGTAAATTTCTGATTAATGATATATTGGTCAGGGTTTAGAGAATGTGCTTAAATTGATTCTTAAGGCATTGTCTATTGACTTCCCATCATATAAATTGAAGACTTAATTTTCTCTTTCCCCCTTAACCCCAACTCACAGATATACATTGTCCATCTAAAAATTCTGCAAATATGAATATATTGTTATGTTGCTGAGGTCAATATTAAATGCTGATATTGCTATAAATTTAGTAAATTATCTTCACTTATAAGCCACATCATACATATGATTTACTTATTTGTATCTTCATACATTTAATTTTCTTTGGAGTTGCTTTACCTTATATTTGCTTAAGTTGTTATGAATCAGTAATTTAGCCCATACTTTCACTTTTACTTAATCTTCTCTTTAGATGCTCATATATATATATCAGTTATTTAACAAATAAAAACAAGGACACTTACAAGGAGATTCATCATAAGGAGTTGGCTCATACAATTATTTGATCTATGGCTTTCCCTATTGCCTATTTGAAATTTATCTTTTTTTTTTATCCTGAGTTAGTTGTCCCTCAATTTTTGGTTTTTATTTCTTACCATTTTAATGCAGTTCTTTCCTTTTTTGTTTGCTCCTGAGGGTTTTGCCTTAAAGAGTAAAATTCATTTCACTCTAAAAGAAAACTGTGGTTTTAAATTAAATATTCTTTTTAAAGATATTTTAAAACTCTGAATAAAATACAGAATTAGACAAGGGATCTTGAAAGCATTCCAGGTAATTAAACACCCTAAAGTCAAGATTAACTAAGTTTTTGTTAAATCTGATTCTGGTGTTAGTAGTTTTTGGAGGTAGATAAATTAGATGCTCATTTTTTTTTCTTGTTTTGATTTGATTGTTTTTGTTGGTGTTTTTTGCCATCATTACCCAGATTTGGATCACTTTGGAAATATGTTCATTTAAAGATATTATGCAGAAGTATTCATCTAGTATTAGATGTTTGTCTATTAATATCAAGAGAAATTTTCTTAATAAAAATGTGCCACTAATGCAAGCTAAGTGCTCTTTTTGAAAATATTCTGAAAGTAATATATTCATCCATGTACAAAAACAAACATTCATATACATGGAGATGGGGAATAGTAACAACTTTATATCATATAAAAGTAAACTATGGGATGATTTGAAGAAAACACGAAGATGATATGTGCACTTAACTCTTACATGTATTTTAATATTTAAACATGATGTAGAACTGAAAGGAAAGCTTTGAAAATCTCTATTATTTTCAGATGAGTTAAAAGCATTTGGACATATTGTCTGGTCATGCTACAAAGACACAAAACAGACAGAAATGAATAAGGAATTACAAAATTTAAAAGAGTAGACAAACTTTTTTAACTTTTCAATTGTTTTAATTAGTTACACATGACAGTAGAATGCATTTATGCATTTTGATATATCATACATAGATGGAATATAATTTCTCATTTTTCTGAGTGTACATATTGCAGAATCATATTGGTCACACAGTCACATCCATAAATATAGTAATAATGTCTGTTTCATTCTACTATCATTCCTATCTCCACATCCTCTACCCTTCCCTCCCTTCACTTTCTTCTACCTAATCTAAAGTAACTCAATTCTTCTCAAGCACCCACCCACCTACCCCTTACTGTGAATTAACATCCACATATTAGAGAAAACATTTGGACTTTTTTTTAAGATTGGCTTATTCAATTAGCATAATATTCTTCAACTCCATCCATTTACTGGCAATGCCATAACTTCATTCTTCTTTAAAGCTGAGTAATAGTCCATTGAATATATATGCCATATTTTCTTTATCCATTCACCTATTGAGGGACACCAAGGTTGGTTCCATAGCTTGGCTATTGTAAATTGAGCTGCTATAAACATTGAAATGGCTGCATTACTGTATTATGCTTATTTTAAGTCCTTTGGGAGTTGGGTAGCTGGATCAAATGGTGGTTCCATAGCTGGGTCAAATGGTGGTTCCATTCCAGGTTTTTTGAGGAATCTTCATACTGCTTTCCATAATGGTTGTGCAAATTTGCAGTCCAATCAGCAATGTATGAGTATACCTTTCCCCCCACATCCTCACCAACATTTATTGTTGCCTGTATTTTTGATTGCCATTATGACTGGAATGAGATAAATCTTTGTGTAGTTTTGATTTTCATTTCTTTAATTGCCAGAGATGTGGAATACTTTTTCATGTATTTGTTGATAGATTATATTTCTTCTTCTATGAAATATGTCTGTTCAGTTCCTTAGCCCAATTATTTATTGGGTTGTTTGATTATTTGGTATTAAGGCTTTGAGTTCTTTATATATCCTAGAGATTAACGCTTTATCAGAGATGCATTGGTAAAATTTTATCCCAATCTGTAGGCTATTGTCTCACATTATAGATTTTTTTTTCTTTCTGAGAAGAAGCTTTTTATTTGAATCCAACCCATTTATTTATCCTTGATTTTAATTCTTGCCCTTTAGGGTCTTGTTAAGGAAGTCAGATCCTGGGCTGACATGGTGAAGATTTGGTCCTAATTTTTCTTTTATTAGGCGCAAGGTCTCTGTTCTAGTGCCTAAGTGTTTGATCCACTTTGAGTTGATTTTTGTGCAGGGTGAGAGATAGAGATTTTAATTCATTTTGCTACATTTGAATTTCCAGTTTTGCCAGTATAATTTGTTGAAGAGGCTATCTTTTCTGCAGTTAATATTTTCAGCACCTTTGTGTAGTATGAGATATCCATACACATGTGGGTTTGTTTCTTGGTCGTCTCTTGTGTACCATTGGTTTACATGTCTAATTTGGTGCCAATATCATGACATTTTTGTAATATTGCTGTGTATTTTAGTATAATTTCTGGTATAGTGATGCCTCATGCTTCAATTTTCTTGCTAAATATTGTTTTGGCTATCCTGGATCTCTTATTTTTCCAAATGAATTTCATGGTTGCCTTTTCTATTTCTATGAAGAATGTCACTGGGAGTTTAAGAGGAATTGCACTAAATCTGTATAATATTTTAGGTAGTATGGCAATTTTCACAATATTAATTCTGTTTAATAAGGAGCATGAGAGATTTTTTCATCTTCTGAGGTTTTCTTTAATTTCTTTCTTTAGTGTTCTGTAGTTTTTATTGTAGAGGTCTTTCACCTCATTTGTTAGATTGATTCCTAGGTATTTTATTTCATTTGAGGCTATTGTGAATGGGGTAGTTTATCTAATTTCTCTCTCAGTAGATTCATAACTAATGTATAGGAATGCATTTTATTTATGAATATTGATTTCATATCCTGTTACTTTGCTGAATTCATTTATTAGTTTTAGAATTTTTCTGGTGGAATTTTTTTGATCTTCTACATATAGAATAATGTCATCAGCAAATAGTAATAATTTGAGTTCTTCTTTACCTATTTGTATCCCTTTAATTTTTTTCTTCTATATAATTGTTCTGGCTAGAATTTCAAGGATGAAGTTGAATAGAAGTGGTGAAAGAGGACATTCTTGCCTTGTTCCAGTTTTTAAAGAAAATGCTTTCAATTTTTCTCCATTTAGAATGATGCTGGCCTTGAGTTTAGCATATATAGCTTTTACAATGTCAAGGTATGTTCCTACTATCCCTAGTTTTTCTAGTATTTTAAACATGAAGATGTGCTCTATTTTGTCAAGTGTTTTTTCTGCATCTATTGAGATGATCATACAATTCTTGTTTTAAGTCTATTAATATGATGAATTATGTTTATTGATTTCCATATGTTGAACAAACCCTTCATCCCTTGGATGAACCTCATTTGATCATGGCACACTACCTTTATAATATGTTTTTATATGTGATTTGCCAGAATTTTTACTGAGAATTTTTGCATCTATGTTCAATTGGTTTGAAGTTTTCTTTCCTTGATGTGTCTTCATCTGCTTTTGGTATCAGGGTAATTTTATCATCATAGAAAGAGTTTGGAAGGGTTACCTCCTTTTCTATTTCATGGAATTCTTTGAGGAGTATTCCTGTGAATTCTTCTTTGAAAGACTTTTAGAACTTGACTGAGAATCTGTCTGGTCCTGGGATTTTCTTGGTTGATAGGCTTTTGATGGAATTTTCTACTTCATTACTTACAATTGATCTGTTTAAATCATGTATGACCTTCTCATTCAATTTGGGTAGGTCATATGTCTCTAGAAATTTGTCAATGTCTTCTATATTTTCTATTGTATTGGAGTGTAAATTTTTAAAATTGTTTCTAATTATCTTATGTATTCCAGACATGTTCGTTGTGATATTTTTGTCCTTATCTTGTATTTTAGCAACTTGAGTTTTCTCTCCATTTCTCTTTTTTAGCATGGTCTGGGGTTTATCTATTTTATTTATTTTTTTCAAAGAGACAAGTTTTTGTTTTGTCAATTTTTTTCAATTGTTTCTTTTGTTTTAATTTCATTGATTTCAGCTCTGATTTTCATTATTTCCTGTCTTCTACTGCTTTGTGTATTGATTTGTTCTTCTTTTTCTAGTGATTTAAGATGCAGTATTAGGTCATTTATTTATTGAATTTTTATTCTTTTAATTAATGTGCTCAGTACAATAACTTTCCTCTTAGTAGTGCCTTCAGACTGTCCCAGAGGTTATAATATGTTCTATCAGTGTTCTTATTTACCTCTAGGAGTTTGTTTTTTATTTCATCTTGATTTCTTCTACTATCCATTCATCATTCAACAGTGTTTTATTTAGTCTCCATTTGTTAGAGTAGCTTCTATTTTTTTTCCTTTATCATTAATTTCTAATTTAATTCCATTGTGATCCAACAGAATGCAGGATATTATATTTGTTTTCTTGTGCTTACTAAGAGTTCATTTGTGCCATATTATATTGCCTATTTTAGACAAGGAGCTATGTGCTGCTGAGAAGAAAGTATATTCACTTGTTGATAGATGAAATATTATATATATATAGTCTAAATTGGTGATTGTATTTTTTTATTTAATTTTTGTTTGAAAGATCTGTCCAGTGCTGAGAGAGCTGTGTTAAAGTCACTCAGTATTATTGTGTTGTTGTCTATTTGATTCTTGAAATTAAGAAGGGTTTGTTTGATGTAGGTAGATGCTCCATTGTTTGGGGTATAAATATTCATAATTGTAATGTTCTGCTGATATATACTTCCCTTAAGAAGTATAAGATGTCCATTTTTGTCTCTTCTAATTAACTTTTGCTTGAAAAATACTTTATCTGAGATAAGCATGGAAACTGCTACTTATTTATGCAATCCATATGAATGTTACATTTTTTCCCATCCTTTCACCTTGAGACTGTGGATGTCTTTGCCCATGAGGTGAGTCCCTTGCTACTGTCGCAGACACTGCTGCCATGCCCAAAGGTCTTTTCTTGGGCATGGTTGATGCTAGGTATCCAACTCTACCTTTGAAGTCGATGCTGCTGATGCCTGAAGGTCTCTTCTCCAATCAAATTCCACCTGCACCACTGCCATCATCACTGCTGCCTCTGATACCAGTGCTGCCACCCGAGGTCGCCTGGAAGTCTTCTTTCTCGGTGCTCCTGCCCATGTAGCTGCAGCCACCCACTACTGGACTGCAGACACTGCTGTCCCCAACACATATTGCTGCTGCTTCTCAGAGATTGCCTGTTTATGCTGCCCCCACAGCGATCATTGCAGTCTCCATAGCAGACACTGTTTTAGTACCACTGCTACTGACCCTCCGCATGCTGCCACCACCCACCACCTCTACGACTGCTACCACTAACTAGAGGACTACTGCGAGAGAGACTCCAGGTTTGGCTGCATGTGGTATCTGAAGCCAGTGGTATCTGGAGCCCAGATTGGTGGGATAGTGACTGGGTTTGTGAGGGCAGATCTGGGCCTGGTGATCCCATGAGACATCAGAGACATAACTGAGAAACTTTTGAATGCTGATGGAGACAGTTTGACTTTCCATAAAGATTTATTTTATTTTATTTTTCTATTTGCTAACATCTCTACCATATTTGGATCAGGGTGTGTTTTATGCATCAATATATGGAAGACAATGATATATTTATGGTGTTTTGCATTTTTATTGAATTTTTACACTTTTTTTTCTCTTTGTATTCTTCCTATCACTTGTCTGTTTTTTGTTTGTTTGTTTTGTTTTGTTTTGTTTTTGAGTCTCTTTCCAACTTTTCTCCAATGAATTGCCAATCTCTGTTGGCCTCTCTTCTTCTCTTTCGGTAAATCTTTGCTTCTAATTTCTGTCTTCCTCCCTTGAAAACATCGCATATTATGCTATGTCTATTCTCTTCCACCATTTGAAATTGTAAATTGTTTTAGCAAATTTTGTTTATACTGTAAATAGTTATTGAACTCGTCATTTTGGTTTAATGTGAGAAAGCAGTAGATGCCTTAATGGGACCTACTAAGCTTAAGGCTATATATTGTTTATACTGGATGCTGGTCCTATTGGTCTCACCATTAAAGGTGAGGTGCCAGAAACCTTCAGGGTCTACAGGGTAGAATTTGTGCTGCCTTAGATACATAGTGCTAAATGAGAAACCACATGAACAACATGAAAAAAAGAAGAAATAAAGTGCCCCAAACAAAATAAGATGCTCCAATGACAGAAGCCACTGTTTCCATAGTAGAAGAAATGTCCAAAAGGAGTTCAGAATATACATAGTTAAATTGATCTGTGTATAAATGATAGTATGAGGACTAAAATCAATCAAAAAAATACAGGAAGTGAAAGATCACTTCAATAAACATATTTTTTTTCAAAAAAAAACAAGCAGAAATCCTTGAAATGAAGAAATCAATAAACCAAATTATAAATTCAACAGAACATCACCAACAGACTAGACCACTTGGATGACAGAACCTCAGTCAATAAAGTCAAAATATATAATCTTGAAAATAGAGTTGACCATGTAGAGAAGATGATAAGAAACCATGAACAGAATATTAAAGAATGATGGGATAACATGAAAAGTTCAAATTTAAGAGTTATCAAAATAGATGAAGGAACAGAGAAACAAACCAAAGAAATACACAATCTTTTCAATGATATAATAGCAGAAAATTACCCAAACTCAAAGAATGAAATGAAAAATCAAATACAAAATGCCTACAGGACCCTAAACGTACAAAATTACAGCAGATCCACATCAAGATACATTATAATGAGAATTACTAACACAAAAAATAAAGACAAACTCTTAAAGACCATGAGAGAAAAAATAAAATTTTGTATAGGGGAAACCTAGTTGGATCTCAATGGATTTCTCAACCCAGATCCTGAAAGCTGGAAGGACCTGAAATAATATATTTCAAGCTCTGAAATAAAATTGATGCCAAATAAGAACTTTATATACAGCAAAATTAAGTTTCAGATTTGAAGATGAAATTAAAACCTTCCATGATAAACAAAACTTTAAAAGAATTTATAACTATCATGCATACTCTACAGAACATTCTCAACAAAATATTTCATGAGGAAGAGTGGAAAAAAAAGTGAAAACCAGTAAAAGGAAGATCTACACTAAAGAAGTATTCAAGCAAAGGAGAAACTAAGTAAAATTAAAAGCTAGAAATAATTCAGAAATACTGGGAATACAAATCATATCTCAATAACTTTGAATGTTAACAGCCTAAACTCATCAATCAAAAGACATGGATTCGCAGATTGTATCAAAAAGCAAGACCCAATAATATGCTATCTTCAAGAGACTCATTTTTAATTTTAGGAAAGAAATGTCAAGTACACAAATAAGAAAAAAATAAATTTTAAAAATGCATTCATATCAGGATTTCACAATGGCATGCTTGAATAGAACTATGTGCTTAGAGTTCAGTAGGTCAAGAAAGTGAGTCAACCTCTTAAAAGAAGTATGAGGATTATACACAATTAGTTAAAAAAACAGCACTCTAGGGACAAACTGTATACTTTGAAAAAAGATATTAGCAGAGTAAAATGGGAAAAATTATACTTTCAAGGAAACTGAAGAAATACCACAAGTATTGTGGGGAAAAACTAAGCTTTGTATTATGCTCTTGATTTAGAAACTGACAGAAGCACTTCTAATTTGACTCATTCTTGTAAAATGATATAGCAAAATAAAAGCACATTGTATCAAATCAACTATTGTGTTGTTTTATTGTGTGTAATAAAATGACTTGGTTGGGACACATAAAGAGAAAAAAACACAAGTTACATTTAAATTTAACTAAATCTAAAATAACTAACAGTACATGAAATCCAAAAAAAATGTCAATCATGTTTTATAACTTTCTTTGATTATTATACATATATTAAAATGCTGCCATCTACATATTTTATAGCTTAGCAGTTCATGTTTGCAGGGGTAGCTTATACCATACAAATACTTGAAGTGGTATAGTACCTATTGAAATGATTGTGACAATGCAATAAATTTATTTTACCCATGATTAAGGAAGTGGTTGAGTCATAGACAATTATTTTGTTTACTTCTGTCTAACTTTTTCCCCCAAGATATATTTTTATTTTCCCTCCTTTCACCTTCCAATATGCATTTTGATACATCGAGCATAGCTCTGGACTCCTAAAAAAACAAACAAACAAACAACAACAACAACAACAACAACAACAACAAAAAAACAGAGAGAAGTACTGGGTTCTCCAACACTCTCTTAAGTTCTCCCATATAGAATAGTTTCCTGTGTTAATTAATGCTATTTTAGCATTTTACAAAGATCTCTTTCTTTTGTTATGGGCTGTGATTTAGACCAGTAAGTCTCAAAGTTTGGTCCACTGAAACCCAGGGGAGGTGTTCCCAAAACTCTTTAGGAGGATAGGAGGGGTTTCAAAGAACTTCCATGCAGGTTACACTACATTAATAATAATACCAATACATTGTGTAATTTATCTTTTTCACTGCCCATGTATCTATGGTGTAATGGAGATTGTGGGTAAAGCTGTGTGAATCTTACCACAAATCAGGACAAGAATGACATCAATGCAGTTAAAAATAGAAAGCCATTTAACTTAGTATTGTCCTGTTGAGGCAAGAAAAATATATGAAGCTAACTAAATATTTACCCTTAAGCATATGATATTTGATAAAATATGAAAACTCAATAGCACTTCTGTTGTATAGTATGCTGTCTAATTATTTTAAAAGTAGTATTTTTATTTGGCTCTCTGAAATACCTCCTATTTCTTATCAGCATATTGAATATATTTCAAAAATAGTACCTGATTAGGTGAATTAATTTTACTTCTAGGTGAATTCTTCAATTATTATTAAAATAGAAATTCTATAAGCAAAGAAATAAGAATTATTTAATTGTATTATACTCTATTATCATTAATTTTTAAGTTGCTATGAATAAAACTCCTAACAAAGAACACCTTAAAGGAGGAAAATTTGCAATTTGGGCTTACAGTTTCAGAAGTCTCCATCCATAGATAGCTGTGGACCCAAGGTGTTAGAGTCTGTAAACAAGTAAGGATGGTGCCTGGCAAAATGCCAGAGGGAGGGGTTTGTGAAGTAACAAAAGTGAGCCATTAAGTGTGGAGATTTTTTATTGGTTGACTGCTGTATCTATTTTATGCTAAGTAGATAAGCTGTGTGGAATGTATAAATACCCCTCCTGTCCTACAATAAATGGCTTCTATTCCCACTGTATCAATCTACACAAGTTGTTCGTCACCCGTCACCCCCCGCTTATTTTGCTGCAGCCAGACTGGACAGATGGTGGCCCATATGGAGAGCCCCGGGACACTCGGGGGTAAGTGACAGAAAAAAGAAAAAAAGCTGCCCATCCATAGATAGGACGGAAACAATCTACTTGTCCCTAGGCAGATAGGGTAAGAGGAAAAATGGCCATTTTGAGAAAATGGAGAAGATTGATACAGTATGTTTGTGTCTTGTTTTGTCTCCATGTATTGTATTGTCTTTGTGACGAAAATATGGAAGGGTTGAGAAGTAAATTACTAAAGAAAGAGAACACCCCAGTGGAACCAAGAGCAATTAGGGCATGTGTAGATAAAAGCCCAGGAACTCTAGTCAGAAAGAAAAAGAAAGCTCAGAAGAAGAAGGATTATCAGGAAAAAAGTTACAGCAAAAGGCTATTACTAAATACTTTTCAATACCAGATGGTGCATAAATCGGCTCAATGGCGGCTGCCACATGCGGGAGCTGGTCATAGGGCAACAAGGATTTTCCAAGTGGTGCAGCCAGCTCTTCCCCGCCCCCCTGTTTGGGGGAACTGGACGCCACTGAGAGAGCCCAAATCTAGACCTGACCTGGAGGCACAATCTTGCAAGCTTTTGCTCCCTGTGCCCGGAAGCAGTTTGAGTCCAGGACTCTCCCCCGGGCCATCTGGGGCTGCCCAGGGAAGCTACAGGCAGAAGAGGGCCCACATCCCTGAAGTTTAATCATTTCCAAGGCCAGTAACTACAATGGTTCTCCCACACCTGGAAGCTAATGAGTAATGAGCACCATTAAGGCTTATTTCAAATGTAAAAAAAAAAATGAGATAATGTACTAAATTGTTTAGAAGGTTGCTTTCTTGGTGCCTGCTGGAATACTACAGGATTTTCTTTTCTTTTTTTTTATTGGTTGTTCAAAACATTAAAAAGCTCTTGACATATCATATTTCATACATTAGATTCAAGTGGGTTATCAACTCCCATTTTTACCCCAAATACAGATTGCAGAATCACATTGGTTACACATCCACATTTTTACATAATGCCCTATTAGTAACTGTTGTATTCTGCTACCTTTCCTATACTCTAATATCCCCCCTCCCCTCCCCTCCCATCTTCTCTCTCTACCCCATCTATTGTAATTCATTTATCTCCTTGTTTATTTTCCCATTCCCCTCACAACCTCTTATATGTAATTTTGTATAACAATGAGGGTCTCCCTCCATTTCCATCCAATTTCCCTTTTCTCTCCCTTTCCCTCCCACCTCATGTTTCTGTTTAATGTTAATCTTTTCTTCCTGCTCTTCCTCCCTGCTCTGTTCTTAGTTGCTCTCATTATATCAAAGAAGACATTTGGTATTTGTTTTTTAGGGATTGGCTAGCTTCACTAAGCATAATCTGCTCTAGTGCCATCCATTTCCCTGCAAATTCCATGATTTTGTCATTTTTTTAGTTCTACATAATATTCCATGGTGTATAAATGCCACATTTTTTTTATCCATTCATCTATAGAAGGGCATCTGGGTTGGTTCCACAGTCAAGCTATTGTGAATTGTGCTGCTATGAACATCGATGTGGCAGTATCCCTGTAGTATGCTCTTTTAAGGTCTTCAGGGAATAGTCTGAGAAGGGCAATAGCTGGGTCAAATGGTGGTTCCATTCCCAGCTTTCCCAGGAATCTCCATACTGCTTTCCAAATTGGTTGACAGGATTTTCTTTAGCCTTCCGGAGTTCCTGCCTTCATCCCAGTGCCGGTGAAAACAAAGGTGGAAGAATTTACAGTGTTGTTGAGAACTGGATGAAACTTCGGCTGGGAAACGGAGGAGACTTCAAAGCTGTTGCTGTTTCTGCTGCTACAGCTTAGGCTAGCTGCCTGCAGAACTTACCTGGACTGTGATTTAAGCTAGCTGCCTGCAGAACTGGGATTAATTTCTTATACTTAGCATATTATTTTCAAGATTAATCTATATTGTACCATAAATTGATATTTAATTCATTTTATGGCCAATAATAGTCCATCCCCAGTGAAATTTTAAACTTAAATTCAGTACTTTTTAAATAAATAGTTATCTTCACTCAATCTTCCTTTTTAATTTTATTATGGTGCTAGAGATTGAAACCAGGGTCTGTTTAGACAAGTATTCTAAAACTAAATCATATTATTGGCCCTTCCATAATGTTCTTTGCATATTAAATCTTTTTCTATTATACTTAACTTTTTTTAATCTATGCATGAAATCGAGGGTATTATAAATGGTAAACAAGTGTTATGGTTTGGATATGATGTATCCCCCTCAAAAGTTCTGAATAATGAAGGAACATTCAGAAGTAAAATGGTTAGATCATGAGAGCTATAGCCTAGTCAACCTAGTCCATCCTTCTTAGTTTGAACAGACTGGGTCATAAGTGCAGGCACCTGGGGCATGACTGGTGGAGGTGGATCACTGAAGTTTAGCCCTGGAAGGGTTCAACTTCCCTGTGGCCCCTTCCTCACCCTCTCTCTGCATCCTGACCCCACCATGTTGCCCTACCTTGGGCCTAGACCAAAGAAGTTGGCCATCTATGGAGGGAGATCTCTGGAACCATGAGCTCTAAATAAACTTTTGATCCTCTAGATGTTCTTGTTGGGTATTTTGGTCACATTAATGAAAAGCTGACTAACATAGCAGGTGATCTGCCATCAAGCCACATCCCCAGTCCCTACTGATATTTTTTATTTAAAGTATGTCTCTAGTGCAAAGCACAGAGAAGGATCTTGTTTTGATTCTCTAGTGGATAAATCCCTTAAAAAAATCTAATTACCTTTTTAATGCTCTTTGCTTTCTGTGTGTATTGAATTATCCTCTACTAATTTCTACTGGATTCATCAATTATTTTGTTAATTCCTTCAGGTATGAATTGTTCCATAGTCCGATCAAATTAAATTTAGGCACCTCTTCATGGCTATTGTTTCTGCCTAATCTTTGAGATTTATTCTGATCTAACACATTTTTTTATAGAAATCTTTCACCTGACTTTCTCTGATACACGTGTTACATGAAATTTAGCTTGTTACTTCTTGAAGTTAACCATCCTGCTCTAACTTTCTTATATTCTAGAGGGGCTTCAGAATTAATCTTCCCCAATCTCTGTTTTAAATAAAGACAGTATTTTGGGGGTGAAGTTGGGAATAGTTTCAGAGGCTTCCCTCTGGACAAATACTCTGCCATTTCTCCAAATTGGGGGCACAGTTATAGTAGGCTTCTTCTCTTGCAATGATAATTTTTCTGTATGTGTGGGGTACCCCAAAATAGAGGAGTCTATGGTCTTCTGCACTTTTCTTTGTGAGCATCTAACTGCAACCCCACTATCAAAGTGCAGTGAAGTCTGTTTGGATCCCATACACATTGTCTGCCATTCCTGAGATGGAGCTTCCACCCTGCATGTTGGGCTAGATGGACAAACAGAATCTCAAGCTTCTTAGTTGTTCTTTTCGGAATTAAAACTTCTGAGATTTAAAGTAGTATGGATGGAAACAGCTGGTCACAGGGGTTTATCTGTTTTTTCTGGAAAGATACTTTAGTCACTGGCTGGTTCAGCAATGAATAGGAAGCCTTGTGTTCTTAGCTGTATCAGAAAAAATGAAGATTTTTTGTGTGGAGCTTATGGTATAAGAAGGTAGTTATGGCTCAAACACTGTAGACTTATTAAAAAAAGATCATTTACTTACTCAAAGACAAACTTCTGCATTTATTATACTCCTTTTTAATTTCCAGAGGTCTGTAAACTGTACTTATAATTTTCACTAGTTATATTGTTTTGCTGAAATGTATGTCTGCAATGAATGGTATGACACTATTCCTGAGATTATTAATTTATCATGAGATTTCAAAACATGTAGAAATATCTTAATTGAAAGGCATTTGTTGATTTTCAAACATCACATAAAACCAGATTTTCACATTTATTCATTGCTGGATCCCTATGTGAATGATTGTTGCTCTGAGTCCTGCAGTAGATGGAACTGGGAATCTTATTTAACTCACTTGGGAAGTGGTTTCCATCTTCCTATGTGACACTTTCAACTTTCTACTTCAGTTCTAGGTGAAGGGTTATGTTCGATTGTACAGAACATTCCATTGTACTCAAATGAGGACAAGTAAGGTCCCTAATGACAGTATGTAATCCCAGTCGCTCAGGAAGCTAAGCAGGAGGATTGCAAGTTCAAAGCCAGCCTCAGCAACTTAGCAAGGCCCTAAGCAACTTAGGAAGAGACTGTCTTAAAATTTAAAATAAATAAATAAATTAAAAAGGGACGGGTCTAAATATGTGGCTCAGTGATTGAATGCCCCTGGGTTCAATTCTTGGTACATAAGACAAACAAACAAAATCATTTAATTTACTGAAATCCCATTTAGAAACCCTAATAATTAAGTCCTAGTATGTTTATCGAATCATAAGCTTTTCAACTATAAATAAATCTAGCTAATATAAATCTGGATAAGTTACTACACAGATTAGTAAACTGAGGCTTACAAAGATTAACTACTTGGGCAAAAGGACGTAAATGCTTACTAATGAAATATGCAAGTTCATAAGTCTGGGTCATATTTCTTCCTACATCACTCTGCATTACCAAAGTATAGAACCACTTCTCTGTCCAAAACAAAAAAAATATTTTCATTAATGTTGCCTTTTATAAAATATATTGATGGCAGTTTGCCTAATTTATGGGCTCCAAGGAGTAATCCATCAGTAAGGGGAAAGAACCAAAAAGCTTCATGTGATTGCACATATAGTGATCCATAGCGCCTGGCTACTTATTTTTTTTCATTTTTATTGCCCCAAGTAGTACTCAAGAAGCAAAAATATTATAATTTATTGAGATCAGAGAAGGGATACCTCATTCTGCTTCTTATGATGTGTTTTCATGCTATATTATATAACTCTGATGAGTTTGGAGGGACTTCTAGAAGGATCAATTAAGTATCCACAAGCACTGATTTTCTTTTCAGGTTTTCCAAAGGTAAGAACTGGGTATAACTATATTTTTCTAATAGGTTTATCTACAAAAGGATAATGACACAATAGAGACTGTCCTATAATAAAGGTATATATAATTTATTAAATTAAATCATATGTTGAAATATTCACATATTTCAATAGATCTCTAACATCTGTTTCCTTTCTTCTACACTCTAAGGGAATAACACCAATTTCTTATTAAACTTGAATTTCTCTATTAATAATAATGATAATAAAAATTCAATGCCACATCACTCTTGTGAACTATATCACTGTCATTTCTCTCATATATATACTTAGGTTTTTATCATTCCAATAGCTCAACACGCAACATTTCTGTTATTTTTTCCAAAGCAACTCAATGTGTGTTCCTAGCATACACCGTGTTTAGAATACCTTTCAATGTTACAGAGGGTACCCATGACTCTATAACACATTTACTGAGAAAAATCCTTTCTGGATCTAGATCAGCACAGTGCAGAGAAGTATAGCTGGAATTCAGAAGAGGATGTGAACCACATAGACTTATCATACTAAAGCCAAATTCCATATGTCATTTGGCAAACCATACCTTATACAGAGGCACAAATGGCTGTGGCCATTCCAACACAATCTGACACCAAGAAAAATTTTGTAGGGGGAGGAATACTGAGAGAAAGAAAGAGTGCCTCATGGGCCCATGAGAGGGAGTGATCCTTTTTTTCACACTCCCTCCTCATCTTCCAATTTTGATCTCTTTCCTCTACAAATCTCCCTTTCATTTCCTGAGATCTACCTCCACCTTTCTTTTCCTTTTTATTCTCTCTAGATTCTGCACATAAGAGAAGATACATGACCTTTTGAATTTGTCTTATTTCACTTAACATAATAGTCTTTCATTTAATCCATTTTCCAGCAAATGGCATAATTTCATTTCTCTTTAGGGAGAATGATCTTAATAAAGTTTAATATTTATTGCTTACTTGGTGAACCATCTTTTGCTTCTATCCCCTATTTATCCACGGAGAAAAAACACAACAGCTCAGCTCTCATCTAACTTATGTCATTCAGGCTGGATTCTATTTTACATCCACTTATGGATTTGGCTTCTTCAGTTGTCTGTATTCCCTATAGTGAGAGAAATAAATCACATCTTTCACTATTCCTTCTATTGTTGACCATATAAAATACCACAAGAACATGTTGTATTATATTATTTTTTAAAAAATTCTTCTGTTAGTAAAATAAATCTGAAGTCCTTATCAAAATTTAAAAAGCATTCTTCCATCACTATGACAAAATTTCCTCATATAATTAAATATTTCACTTGCATTACTCTTATTAATATAGTCCTTGAAAAAACCTGGACAAGTTTTTATCTCCTGGCATTTATTTATTTATTTTTATTCTACCTCCCTTGAAAGATTTCTACATTTCTACACACAGTAAATTTCTACTAGCAATTTATATTCATATTTGAAAAATTTCCTAGAAAATCTCTATCTTTAAAGTTTACTGAACTATTTTAAATAATATTTATTTAAATTCGAAATTCCCTACATTGTATCTATTTATTTCTAAGTTTTATTTACAAGTTAATTTTTTGCCATGAAACTTGGCCATTTTTTTATATCTGTTTCCTTATTTCTCTAGAAGTGACTAGAATTCCAGTGATAATTGCAGGAATAAATTGACAAATTGTTAGGGATTCTTACAGATCAGAGAAAAGTGTAACATCTGGCCAAAATTCACTGTTAGGAAATAGCATAGTTGAGAAGAAACCAGATATTAAAAGGAGATGGGGTAAATGGTACTACAAAGAGTATGTAGATTGTTAAACAGCTTTATCGAATTTTCCATTTTGCTATGATACTAAAACTTTTCTTGGCAGTCCAGATTATATTGAGTAAACCAATGAGCAAAAGATTTTAATAATTATTATTTTTGTTTATATATAAAAATTATTATTATTTTGTTTATTATACAAAATTTTATAATCTTTAAATTTAAATATCAAACTATGCTGATGGAAAGGGAAAGGCTATAATAAGATATGGTTTTTAAAACTTTGAAAATACTGAAGTGAATTTGAACTTAAAATAATCATATTTTGTGTACAGAATTTTTTCCCCTAAAATATTCATATGCTGAATCTCTAACCCAGTGCCTCGGAATATGAGTATGTGTGCAGACAGGGCCTTTGAAAAACTAATTGGGTTAAAATTAGTTCATCAGGTTGGTTTCCTAATTTAGTAGGTTTCCAGGGTACAAAAGTAAGGGCATAGGAGGTCATGGAGACATGCATCTCTGAGTCAAGAAGAAGGACTTTAGAAGAATGCTGGTGCTTTTAACTGGCATTTACAGCCTCCACATCTGTGAGGTAATTCTTTTTCTGGTTCATGTCACCACGTCTGTGACATTTTGTTATGTATATCCGAGGAAACTAGTGCCTTGCAAGCAATATTAAGATATGCACATTGATATCACAGGTAACAATGGAATTTTTTTAACTTGGATCAGATGACATAATTATAATTTGTTAACATTTTAGTTTTTCTCTAAATTGTACTTGTAGTAATAAATGAGAGATATGATCTTCCCTTATGCACTGTTTTAGTCAGCTTTTTCAACACTGTGACCAAAAGACCTGACAAGAGTGATTTTAGACAATGAAAAGTTTACTTGGTGCTCAGTTTCAGAGGTCTCAGTCCACTGCTTTGGGCCCAAGGATCAGCAGAATAACATGGAAGAAAAATGTGAGGGAGAAAAGTAGCTCAAAAATAGAACCAGGTAGCAGAGGAAGACAGCTCCAAATTCCAGGGATAAAAAAATATATCTCAAAGGTACATGCCCAGTAACCGACCTCCCCCAGCCACATCCTAGCTGTCTACAGTTGCCATCCAGTCAATCCTTATCTGGGGACTAATGCACTGATCAGGTTAAAACTCTCATAACCCAATCATTTCACATTTAAATTTTCTTGCATTGTGTCACATGGAGTTTTTGGAGCCATCTAATATCTAAACCATAATATTCACTGTTGGTAGGAATGTAAATTAGAAAAGCTATGATGAAAATTAACAAGGAGAATCTTCAAAAAAAGTTTTAAAAATAGGGCAACCATATGTCTCAACTATGTTATCCTATGTATTTTTACAAAATGACTAAAGTCAGCATATTTTAATGATACATGCATGCCCATGTATATTGGAGCACAATTCACAGTTGTGAAGTTATGGAATCAACCCAGCTGTCCATCAATGTATAGATAAAGAAAACATTACAAATATGCATAATGGAGTTTTGTTGGGTCATAAAGAACAAAATTATATCATCTCTAGAAGAATGTTGGCCCAGTCAGTACCATGTTAAGTGTAATGAGACAGACAATTATTGAAAATTTTCTCTCATAAGAGGAAGCTACAGGGGAAAAATATCAATGAAAAAGAATGTCATGAAAGCAGAAGGAAAATTATTAGGTAGTCAAGGGTGGAAAGAGGGATGATGAAATACATTAGGGAATGAAATTATATTATACAACAAATATGAATATTCCAACATGAAAACTATTATTTAATATAATTGTTATTTATGACACTAGGGGAAAAAAATGTTGCTTTGTGGGATAGGGAATGGAGCTCAGTGATAGAGTGCCTAGCATGTCAAGTTTTGTGCTTACAGCATATACATTAGTTTTGTAAGGAAGACAAGAAAGCAAGCACTCAAGAAAGGGAAAAATCTGAAGAGGAGAACTAACACAATGGGATTAAAATATATATGCTCCATTAAGGGTTATGTTAGATTCAAAGGTAATTTGGAGTAAGCAAAAAAGTTTATAAAGATTAAAACTTAACATTTGTGATTTGTGGTAATTGCAGTTGTTTTTTATTATTTTTTTCATTTCTTCTTTTTCTTAACTTATAGAATGTTTTCATTATTTTCTTTCTACCAACAATTTATATTCCTACATCTATGAAGTCCTATTTATGATAATTTCGTAAGACCAACCTAATTGACTGTGAAATGATCTGATTTCTTTCTGGTCCTCCAAAAAGAAAAATTATCAATTCTGAAAAATCAAGGAAAATCAATTTTTATACAGTAATAGTGCAACTTTTTATTGATAATAGTAATTTGGCAGAAAATTGGTTTTCACTGTGGCATTTAAGAACAACCACATTACTCAATTTCACTTCCAAGTTCCTCCCTTAATCTTCCCTATCCCAATTCCCCAATCTCATTTTACTACTCTAATACATTGAGATAACTGTATAGGGCAGTATCCTATTATTAAAATTGTACTCAGCCAGGCACTGTGGTGTATGAATTTAGTCTCACAGACTTGAGAGGCTGAGGCAGGAGGATAGTAAAATTCAAGGCCAATATCAATAATTTTGCAAGACCTGTCTCAAAACAGAAAACAAAAAGGGCTGAAGATGCAGCTCAGGGGTACAGCACCCCTGAAGTCAATGCCCAGTATTGAAATATATTTATATATTCCTTACATTACTCAGTTACAGAAGTCAGCCTTTTCTAGGTCAATATATAGTTTCTCCTACATAGCGATGTCCCTCTGTGTACGGATCTTTTGATGGTTCATTATTCTTCTTTAGGACTTTTCTTTTATATCTCAGAACAGGCACTAAATTTTTTCTAAGTGATATAGGTAAATGATATGTTTTAGTATCTGAAAGGGTGACTTTGTCATATTATTTTCTTCTTAACCATTCTAACTCAAATTTCTATTTACACTATTAAAAGCAGTATCAGTTAATATACACATACACAGAAAAGTTATGAATTGTGCTTATCTGTACATCAATTTGGAGAAAATTCATAAATTTAGTTTTTCAATACATGATATGAAAAAGACTTCAATCATCACATATTTAGATTTTTCTTAATATGATGAAATTTATAGTTTATATACATATATATGGTGTTACATGTTTTTTGTTAGATTTATTCATAGAAAATTGATAATTCTGAAAAAATATATAAAAAGCTTTACCTAAGGATTCAACTTGTATAAATTTAGGAGATACCACACTGAGTGACTTTCTGAAAGGTATTCCTAGGAGATTTGAGGAACTATGACTTAAAAAAAAAAACGTATCTTCCTAAAAAGGTGTATGTTCACCCCTGGTTTATAAAAATTCCCCTGATTTTTAAAATTTGTTAAAATAAAAAGAGCATGACTTTTTACTTCATAGCCACTTTTAAGCAAACAGTTTAATAGTGTTAACTACTACATTCATATTGTTTCAATTGCAATATCCAGAACTGTCTTCATTTTGAGAAACTGAATCTATACCTAATAACAACTCCACACCGCATGCCCCATTTCTCTTGTGCTTGAGAATCACCATTCTACTTCCTGCCTTTTTCAATTTGACTGCCTTGCAAAACTCATATAAATGCAATCATGAAATGTTTGTCTTTGTTTGACTAGATTATTTTACTTAATATGACACCCATGATGTTCATTCATGCTATATCAAGTGATGAAAGTTTGTTCTTGCTAAATGATGAATAATATTTCATTTTATGTAAATATCACCTTTTGTTTATCCAGTCATCCTCTTCATTCAAACACACCTATGTTGCTTCTATTTTTCACTATTGCAAATGATGCTGCTAAGACCATTGCTATACACAATGTATTCAAGATCTTATTTTCAACTTTTGGGTATATATTCAGAAGTGAATTGCTAGGTCTTCCTAATTATTACACAATTGTTTTTATCTTGAATTTGTTTTCAATAACTTTCTGAATTGTCTTATTAATGATTCCATGTAAAATATTCTTTTTTTCTTGTTATGAAATCATATTAGCTAAAAATATGACAGCCTTTTTTTCCTCTTGTTTTCGAAGAACGTATGTTTTCACACATTAATAAGTTAGCTACAATTGCTGTTAAAAAGGTTCAGTCAAGTAATTATATAGAAAATCCATTTGTGTTCCCAGTCTCTGGAGTAAAGCTTTCAATATATTAGCTTAGTTTTTTTTTTTTTTTGTAAATACTTTCATTTGTTCAAGAAAGCTAGCTTCTATTTTTAATTTTTGCTACTAATTTTCTGTAAAAGGTATTGGCTTTTACAAAGTTAATTTTCTGTATCTATTAAAATAAGCATACAGTATTTTCTTATCATTGACAATGTAACAAAGGTTAGTGATATATTTCTTAATTTCAAGAAAACAGTCATTTTCATAAAAACACAAATTGGGAATATACATATGTATGCCTGCATGTGAATATAGATGTACATATGTATATAAGTGTCCTGAAGATTGAACATAGGCCTAGGCAACTGCTCTAACCCTCAACTACACTAGCAGTTCAGTGTGTGTGTGTGTGTGTGTGTGTGTGTGTGTGTGTGCATTTTATTCCATGTATGCCGCTCTGAGTAGCTATTAAGTGTCCTTGCTTTACTTTCCTTGTTTAAATTGCCTATCAAAATTCTGTGCTACTTCTTAGAGATTTTTTTCCTTCACAGTGGATATTTTTGCCTTTCTTCTCCCTCCCTTTCTCCTTTTTCCTCTCTCCGTACATTTCCTGGTAGCACTTCAGTACCATATTGCATAGTGGTGCTAAGAGTAGTCACCCTTGTCTTCTTTCTGTCTGCAGCCATTCATCATTAGCCACTGTTAGCAATTAACTTTTTGTAGATTACTTTCTAGTCAAGTATATTCCCTTCTACTTCTTGTTAAGATTTTATTTCATGAATACATAATATTTGTTTCAAATTCTTGTTCTGCAACGATTGATATAATCATGTTTTTTCTTCTCTAGACTCAGGGTGTGATGGTATAAATTTAATTGGTTTTCAATTATTGAACCAGACTTGCTTTTTCAGAATAAGTAAAACTAGGTTTTACTATGCCATTAATTTGATATAGTATTGGATAATACTTATTAATGTTTTGTTATGGAATTTTGTTTATATGCTCATGAATTCTGTGAAATATCATATTAAAAATAAAAATGCAAAAAGTAATTACATTTCTTTATGCAAATAATGATTTTTCAAATAGAAATTTTTAAAAAATACATTTATGAGAGCATCGATAATAATAATATACTTAGCAATAAATTTAACAAATAAGTGAAAGAGCCTAACATTAGAAATGATAAAACACTAATAAAAGAAATTAAAAAGACAAAAATGAATGGAAAGATATTATTTGTGCATTGTAAAATTTAGTATCATTAAAATTTCTCTGCCATCCAATATGATCTAAGTAATAAAATTCTCTTGGATTTTTTCTCAGAAATAAAAAAAAATAGAAAAAAATTCTAAATTTAAAAGGGAGTATAATAAATTTTAATAGTCAAACAGTCTTGAGATAGAAAGGCAAAGCTATCACATTGCTGATTTCAAACTGTATTACAAAGCTATGTTAATTGAAAGAATGTGGTAGTGGAATCAAAAGACACATACAGCAATGAAGTAGAACACAGAACTTAGAGATAAATGCAATAAATAAAATCACATATATTGTAAAGTAGCTTTTAACATATTCTCCATAAGACACACACACACACACACACACACACACACACACAAACAAACAAACATAGTCTTTTTGAAAAACAATGCTGGAGAAAATGTCTATCCATAGACAAAGCAATGAAAATTGACCCTTAGCAAACAATACAGAATAATTTACTAAGATTCAAATAGAGATGTAAAACCATAAAACTCCTGAAAGAAAACAGAGGGAAATATTTCATTTTTTGGCATTAGCAATGATTTCTTTAAAAAAAATATATGATCCAAAACTTAGACAGCAAAGCAAAATAAACAAGTGGAACTAGTTAAAGGTAAAACCTTTGCACAGTCAAGGAAACAATAAACAAGATGAAAAAGCAGTCTAAACTGGGAGAAAACTCCTATAAATCAAGTACCTGGTAAGGAAATCATACAATTACAAACAACCTGATTAAAACTTGTGAAAAGGAAGCGAAAAGACATTGTTTCAAAGGATACATGAAAGGGGCCAACAGCTATAGGAAATGGTCTCCAACATCACTAATCATCAGAGAAGTGTCCATCAAAACCACAATGAGATATCACCCTACCCCTGTTGGTGTAGCTATTATCAAAAAGGAAATGTTTTTGGCAGTGAGGATAAAAAGAACACTTGTATACTATTGATAGGAGTAAGAAATGTTTCACCATTATGGAAAATATTGTATGGGTTCCTCAGAAACTATCTGATGCAAATGGATTAATTGATAAAAACGTGTGGTATAGAAACAATGGAAAGCTCTTCATCCTTTAAACAGAAGGAAGCACTGTCATTTGTGACAACATGGATTAACCTGCAGGACACTACACATGGTGAATAAGTCAGGCACTTAAAGGAAAATACTGTATTATATACTTACATATAAGATTTTAAAAGGTGATATACGGAAAAACAGAAAGTAGTAGTACCAGGAGTGGAGAGGAGAAGGAAGTGAGGAGATGTAGGCCAAAGGATACAGATATCCAGCTCTGTAGGAGGAATAATTCTGTAGGTTCATAGCAGCACAATTATGGTTAATCATAATATCTTGTATAATGAAAAATTTTAAGAATAGATGAAGGGTTCTTTAGCTATACATACATACACAAATACACAAATGTATAAAAGAAGTTTGTGCCCTGTGAATTGAATCGGTTATTTCCCAATGTAACCAGAATCAATATATCACTCATACCTCATAAATATGTATAAATATTATGTGCCGAACAAAACATTTTTAAGAATTGAGAAAAAAATGGAAGACAGAGTAAAAGTATTTATATGAATATTTATGTAAACATGTCATCAGGTTAATGAAAATATCAAATGATTTTAAAAAATTTTAGAGACAAATTTAAACAATCGCCCAAAACAGAAATGTGTAAACTCATCCAGAGAAGCTACATAAATAATAATATTGGTAAAAGACACTTTGAAATGCCAAATATTTCCTTAATAGATAATGACAAATTTAAAATTTTCTTAAAAATTGTAAACAAAATTATAAAAAAGTAACAGCTGCATAGGACTGAATATTGACTCCTAGTATTTTTTTTTTAAATGAATAAGCTTCTAGCACATATGGAAACTCTCATTTATTGAGGTGAATAAAAATATTATGATGTGAAATACAGATGAATCTTCTGAAAATAGCTAATTCACTTCAGTAAAAATGGAAAGAGACAACATCAAACTATATCAAATGAAAATTTTGAATCAAATATCAACTTAATGCCCACAACTATCTTTATAAGGGAAAAAAAGTGATATCATAAGGCCCAGTCTGAAGTTAGATTTTCCTAAAATCAACAACAAAAACAATGACAATATGACATTACAACCGCAGCATAAACAATGATGCCATCAACAACAATCACAGCAACCTGCTCAAGGGTCCAAATATTTAAAGAGAAATGATGCACAAGTATGTATTAATTTTCTGAAAATTATTATCCAGCCATATTCTGGCCAAATGATAGATGAATAAAGGTAATAAAAAATGGGAAAAAATAGATACCAGAAAGCCATGGTGGCATGCTTCTTAGTTAGGCTATAAGAGAAATTTGCACACTCTTTATAGGCAAGAGTGAAGAACAGAAAATTCAGGTGCTGCTGCAGCTGGAGCACATTGTCACAATTCAGCTGGTTCACTCTCTTGGGGACTGTCGCTTCAAAGGTCCCATTTCCTCTAAATTCTGCTGATCTCCTTAGTGTAGCAGCTGAATTTTATTCCATCAGTTCCTTTTGTTTTTCAACTTCAGCTGCTATGCATGCTTCATATGCAGTTCTGTGGTAAAGTCTACCAAATCTGCAAGTTGCTGGCATTGCTGGAGCTGGAGAATAGAAGTTGTTAGGGAAAAACACAAGTTCCAGTTCATTTCCCTGGGTTCCAACTCACTATTACATTTTGCCTGGAAACCCCCTTTCCATGCTCCTCTTTGCTCTCTCACAGCAAGCCCAGCTGACTTCAGGAAATGCACCAGATGCTTGGATAACAGATTTACGCAGTCTGCTTAACTCAGTCTCATAATTATGATATCATATTGCCATAATAAATCCCTTTTATCTCCCTCAGTGGTTCTGCTCCCTTGACCAAACACCACATGATATATTTTCTTGAAATAAAATAGCAATGTAACTGTTTTGGAATAAAAAGAATGTAATATTTAAAAATAATTAATTCTATCCCCATTTTCAGAATAAACTCTCTGAAATCACATGATGTGAGCAAATATAGTAGAAATATCTAAAATAACTATTTTCCTCACTTTTTGTAAGAGATAAGAATAATGTGTATATATGTTTGATTTTATATTATTAAATTTATATATGTATATATACATATATACATATAAAATATGATATATACACACACACACACATATATATATATACATAAAGAAAAGGATAGAATTTATATGATAGAGTATAGAAAAGGATAATATATATTAGAAATAATATTCTCAATAATTAACCTTATAAGAATTTTCAGAAAGTACAATCTACTTTGCAAGTGAAAACATGAAGAAGTCTTCACAAATTTTGTACTAGTTCTTAAATGAGCAAACACTTCCACATAGTAATTTGCAGAAGAAAAAAAGGCTCCTGTTAGCCCACAATGTTCTTGTATTATTTTAATGATAAGAAATAAGATCTTCTCGTTTATATTCATGGAGTGTCTGCAAGACATATTTGTTGTGATGGACAAATGATTTCCAAGTGTAACAATCCACCTGCTGCCAGTTGTCAAACCTCAGAACTTCCAGTGCATATATGAAAAAAAAAAACATGTGCTCACATCAATTAAGGTAGTTTCAGAACATTACTCTTTTTCTATTGTGAAATGTCAAAAAACTGCCTTCATGCAATAGAAATGTGATCTTCTCAATAAAGGAGAGAGCATACTATTATATCAACTGTAATGAATATTTCACAGTGCAAATGACATCATTTCCTGACACTGGCTCCTTAATCCAAGTAAAACCTGCATATTTTTTTCCCTCATGTTTACACTTTTTTCAATAGAAAAAGCTTTAGGAAATATGCTCTGTTTATTGTGCTTTATAAATGAGATGAACTACTTCAATTTAAAATTTTCATTTATTGTTGTCTTTTACTTAAATATGTGTATAGGGTCTCAACAGATATCATTGAGGACAAGTAGCTTGGTTTCTAACAGATAAGAGAAGCTCACGGCTGAATTCTTATGAGCTAAGTTGAATTTTAAGTATAAGAAGATGCAGTTTGTTGCAGAATTCTTTTGCAAACTAAGCTAGGACAGCGGAGAGGAAGAAAGAACTTCCAATTAGAGAGAATAAAGAACTAAGCCAGAGGGACAGGATAAAAATGGGTTTAGGGTTTGTACATTTATAAAAAAGAAATAAAGACACATGAATGAGTGAACAGATCTGTCTCTTAAAACAGTTATTGAGCTTTGGTAAGTTAAGAGCTAAACAGTGTGAGATCAAAGTGAAGAGTTTCAGAAAATTCAACATTAATTTGCACTATTTTTGTGAGCTGTAAAATCATATGGGAATAAAAGCTGATCTTAAAAAAAATTTTCTTTATTTTCTTTTTTGGTCAACCACAAAAAGCTACACATTTTGAAAACCTGCAATGGACACTTTGATTTATCAACCCCAATTATGGATGCAGAATATAAAAATTAACTCAGTAATACAATGTAGGAAATATTAGGCAGAAATCACCAGGTCTTTTACTAGTAAAATATAATCTTTAAAAATCAAAAACATGGGGCTGGGGATGTGGAGCAAGTGGTAAGGTGCTCGCCTGGCATGCGCAGGGCGCTGGGTTCGATCCTCAGCACCACATAAAAATAAATAAAGATGTTGTGTCCACCGAAAACTAAAATATAAATATCAAAAAATTCTCTCTCTCTCTCTCTCCCTCTCTCTAAAATAAAATAAAAAAAACATGACTCTTGTACAAGTATGACATGAAAAATGTGTCAAGCATTTATTTACACATTAATAATAGAACCAGTAAAATGACCATGACAATTCAAAGAGCAATTAGGAAAACTATACATTGATGGTCGTTGTGAAAGAAATATTAATAAAGGATATTAAAGTAATGTGGCCAAGTTGGCAGTAAAGTAGTGAATTATTACAGGTAATTAAGCCAGATACTCTGGGACTATCTTTTCTATAGGACAAAAATCATAATGTTACCACATACTTCACATAGTCTGGGCTCAGATTAAATACTTAATACCAACACAGGCACATTCCCCTAGTTTATTAAATAATTGCAAGGTGAGATTCTAAAATAATGTGTGATGTGGTATTAAAATTATTACTGTGCACACTTTAGCCTTAGTTTCAAATTTTGAACGTATACAACTGATAATTAACAAAGAGAAATAATTGGGCAGGGGGTGGTATTTTTTATGATAAATGTAAAATCATTTCAATTTATGATTAAAGCAGAAATTATATGCAGCTAATAATAATAATGCATATTCAGAAATGTATTACAAAGTAATAAATGATTAATAATTCTGTTTTTGTTCAAACCAAAAGATAATGCGATAATGCATGTCTATTCTTTTTTTTTGTTTTTAATGGCACCAAGGATTGAACCCAAGGGCACTTAACCACTGAAACACATCCCCAGACGTTTTTATTTTATTTTGAGACTTGGTCTCACTAAATTGCTTAGGGCATCTCCAAATTGCTGAGGCTATCTTTGAAGTCATGATCCTCCTACCTCAGCCTCCCAAGCCATTGTCACAGGATTACAGGTGTGTGCCACTACATCCAGAGTATCCCTATTGTTATTTTTTAGTTGTAGATAGACACAATATCTTTATTTATTTTTATATGGTGCTGAGGATCAAGACTAGTGCCCCACACCTTAGGGTTTATACACTTACAAAACAAATAAAGACACATGAATGAGTGAACAAATCTGTCTCCTAAAACAGTTACTGGGCTTTGGTAAGTTAAGAGCTAAACAGTGTGAGATCAAAGTGAAGACTTTCAGAAAATTCAACATTAATTTGCACCATTTTTTGTAAGCTGTTAGCAAGCACTCTACTACTGAGAGACAACCCTGATCTTCTTTTATGATGGCCAATTCCATGCCTTATAGTTTTTACTTACATAAACATAGAGATAGTATTGAAAATTAAGTACATATAAGTTTTGTAAGTGGTAATAGCTTTAATTACTTATTGTTTTTCATTATACTGTTATTTCTAATGGTTACATATTTATTTGTTATTTAGTATTGTTTTTGTTGGCTAGGTTTTCAATATTAACTTAATATTCATATTTAAGTATGTAATCATGGAAAAATGCTAAACGCATAGTGACCTATGTTTGAACTTGAACCTACTGTGGCCAATTATTTAGCAAACCAATTTTAGACAATAAGCATAGCTTCATTAGAATCTCATTTTGCAAGTTAGCACAAAGTATAAAGTTAACTTTTAAAGGGTTGATTTGGGCAGCCAAACAAATTCAGCTACAATATTTGATACCTGTTGTTTAGCAAATAATAACATTAATAAAGGAATGAAGATTTTCCTTTATTAGTGAATTGTTTAATAAATCACTGTTCGACTTTTGCTACAAGTTTCTTCTCTGTCAAGGCTGAAACATGACTGTAAATAAGAAAGAAAAAGAAAATAAATAGAGTTCTTCAAGAAAATGATCTAATTGTTGCTGTTTGGATAGAAGACAATTATTTCCAAATTAGGGGAAACTATTCATAGTTAAACAGTACAACATCATCTCTTTTCTATTCCTTTACATAATGGAACACTTCAAATTGTGTCTCTGCAAGCTGATATCCAAAGCTAAGGGCACACATCCCTCTTTCTGTTTTGTTTGTGTGTTTTGTTCTTATTTTTTTCTCTATTTTATCTCTCTCAGATTACAGGGAATAGACATTATAGCAACTCCTATACCAAGGCAAAGTAAAGGTAAAATTTTCCTTAAGTAACCTTAGTTTACCAGAATAGAAAGACAGAATAATTTAGAGAATATAGAGGAAAACACACTAAAAAGTAGCAAGAACCAATGTGAAAGAGAAACCTCTCCCCATATCTGAATTTCCTATGTAGAAATTCTTAGGAGTTTACAGTAGGAACCATATTGTTGGGGATTTATTCAGTAACCTGTATATGCATGGCCTCCATGCAAAGAAAGATTGAGCTAAGCAACAATGGTATCATTATTTACACTATTTAAGGGCTTGTGTATATCAAAAAAAATAAATCTCTCAATGAATCCAGGTGCACAATACAGTAGATGGGGTGGTTTAAATAACATTTACATGGCACAGTTCTGGATGATGGGAAGTTTAAGGTTAAGGCTTCAGCAGACAGTATCTTTTCCTGAATTGTGATGGTGATTTTCTTCCTGTTTCCTAACATGAAGAAGAAGAAGAAGGCAGGATGGGGATCTTTTAAGGATACTAATCCCTTTCCTGGGGGTTCCATACATGTTTCCAAAGGCCTTACCTCCTAACACTATCATAATGAGGTCAGAATTTCAATATCTAAACGTTGGGAAGACACAAACATTTAGTCTACACAACAAAGTGTTATCAAGTATTATATATCCATGATGATATTCAAAATCCTTGAGAAGAATTATAAAATAAGAATGGCAACATGGATAAACTTTTTAAACAACTTCTTTGGTTTTAGAAAATAGTTCTAAAACATTCTTTTAAAATGTTATCCAAATAAAGCTAAGTGTCTAGTTAAAGAAAACATGAAAAAAATAATTAATCATGGCAGATAAAGTATTATTTTTACACTTGAAAGCAATATGTCAAAAAATTAATACTATTACTTTATGTAAGAAGGATGTATATCACAATGGAAGAAAAGATTAATGAATTTGTTCATATTAAACCATATATAGAATAATAAACAATTTGTTATACATACATATATATATATATAGATATATATAATAGATAAATGCATTATAGAAATACTAAATGCATTATAGAAATTACTAAATGCATTATAGAAACAGTAATTAAAGTAATTACCTAAAATTAAAATTATGTCTACATTAAGAATGCAAATGATTTGTGATAATGGAAAGCAATCTTGAGATGAGCATATTTGCCATTTTAATTGTTTTCTCCAACTTTTATATAAACTATTCTCTTGATTTGGTAAAATGAAATAATAATTTTATTTAAAATAAGTCCCATGGACAGTCACTGAATATATTTTCAATGTAGTTAGTTATATTGTTTTAATGTGTTTTTCCCTCCCTTTGCCCAACCCTCTCTTGTCACTGCAGAACAGTCAAGCACTATATTCACACTCTATCCCACTTGACTCTCCATTCCTCTACAAAGTCCACTGCTTGTCCCTTTTATCTCTTCTTCAGCCCCCTATGGTGTGAATCTCCTCTTTCATGGAACAATCTTTACTGCTACAGAATGTTTAACCATTGGATTTATGGATAGTCATCAACTTGAAAGTCAGAACAGTACAGCAGTCTTTAAAATGATGTATGATTATGTCGGGAATTATGAATCTTTCCAAAGTTCATGAGACCACAAAGTGTCTTAAAATAATTAATTTTCTTAATCTCATCCTTGACACTCTCTCTTAAAGCTGATCACTATAGGAATTCCTCTGCCAATATTTTCTCACCTAAATTTTAATAATTTTCCACTCTCTTTTTTCTCTCACATATTTAAAATTAAAAATATTAAAGTCCTGGGAGAGGATTCATCATAACAAACAAATGAACATTTCAAAATATATTACTTAACTGATAACAATTGGAAAATATAAAAAAAAAATCAGTTCAATTTCTTTGTTCTCAATACATTGAATGAGAAATAAAAATCATTTCCACCTGAAAAGATTATGAAAAATATTTATTGATGATGTCAAAAATCAGAAGAAATAGCCAGGGTTTGACAGACACCACTGTGAAAAGAAAACATTGCCTCTTCCATTTATCTTTCTTTATTTCTTTCTTTTTTTGGTAGAAAAATTTTCTCAAGTTATTTATGTATGAAAATTAAAACTATTGAACTCTGTTTCACTCCAGGAGATATTAGTGTTTATCTGGATCAATAATAATCAATTTAAAATAAGTCTCTTCTATCAAATTAGGAGATTTGTACACAACAAAATTTTATTTTTAATAAATATTCATCAAAATTTTAAATAAAGACCTTTCTAAGTCCATTTTCTGATGATAACAAAATACTTAAAACTGGATAAATTATACAGCAAATAGGCTTATTTAGCTCATTGTTGTGTAGTTTCAAATAAATAATAATTCTGGCATCTGTTTAGCTTCTGCTAAAATCCTCATGGCAGAGGGCAGCAGGCACTTGCAAAAGAGAGTATATGGAAAAAGAGGAAGCAAGAGCATGAGCTAGGGAAGCTGGTCATTTTTTTATGAGAACCCCCTCTCACAGTGAGGGCTCCTGACCCATGAGAGCCAGAACTCACTGCCACCAGAAAGGCACTGTCAATGGGAGGAAAGCAACAACAACAAAACTACAATATAGTTTATTTTCAATTCATGAATCAGTGAACTATTTGTTTTTTTTAATATATATTTTTAAATTATTTGGTGGACCTCTATTTTATTTATTTATATGCGGTGCTGAGAATGAAACCCAGTGCCTCACACATGCTAGGCAAGTGCGCTACCACTGAGACACAGTCCCAGTCCCAAACTATTTGTTGAAAAATAAAATAAGTGTTCCAATGAGCTGAGTAGAAGAGGTAGTATTTGTCACAGAGAAGAGTTAAAATGTTCACAAACAAAGAATGAAAAGCAGATGGATCATTTTAAGGTTACTTTCCTTATAAAGTGAAGATAAAAAGATGGGTCAACACAACAATAAATGATTGCTTAATGTCATGTTATTTCAGTTAAATTGTGTAAGGATTAAGAAAGTAAAAGTCTGTAAAGATTAAAATAGTGGGACACCATTGTCATTTTTTATTGGCCTCTTTGAGAAATTGGTTACATTTCAATATCCTCATTTCTTGGAAGGTCAGATATAACTGAGTCTTGATTTGACAACATGGAACTTCAGCATGATTCTGCCTTTTTGATTTTTCATCTGGCCTCTTGGGACTCAGTGTAGAAATTTAGTTCAAAGCCATGATTTCTTGTAATTTTTATTTAGCAGCATCAATCACTCTTAATGACTCAATCATCAGCTCTCAACATCATTACATTGGGAAATCAATGTTCATCAAGAATTTTGGAGAGAAGAGGCCACAATAAGGACTAGCATACATAGTCTCATTGCTTTGATAAAAATGTACAGAAAATAATTTCACTAAAAATCTCAATCAGGAAGAAATTACCAGGATCTTATTAATTCAAGAATCAAAATTTTAATAGCATCCTAAAGTCCTCTTTCTGTTTGTTTCTTTCTTGCCATAAACCCAACTACCACAATGATTTCCAATGTCAAAGTTGAGTTTTCTTTGGTATGATTTTTTTTCCTACAGAAAATATTTTTGGATTTTTTTTTGCATTTTTAATATGAATTATGTTTCTGTGATTCTTATGTACTGTTATTGCATTTAAAATTTGTTCTCCCTAATAACGAATTAATATTTGTTATAAAAAAATCTCCATTCTAAAGTTAATGAGCACATACAGAATCTCTAGTTTGGAGTAGAAATAAATAGCACCTTCATGTGCTCATCATCTTGTAAAAGTGTCAACACATTTCTGTTAAGCGTTTAACTGGAAAGGCAAGGCATAGTTATAAGGTATACAAAAGGTCATTTTTGACAAAGTTTACCAATTTTCTCTTTCAACAGCTGATTATATCAAGCAGTTCAGGTCCTCCCTTATATTTTCTTCTGCCTTTCTTTGATATATTCCATTCTGGTGGGTACATGTTGACATTTAAAAAAAATAACAACTACTTCTTCCTTTCCAAAGAAAATGCTTTTTATTTTTTACAGATTGTTTTGTACTTGGTATTGTCTTGCAGTCAACTGTATTGGCCTGCATTGGATCTTGCTGTCTGGTGCATTGGTAGGATTTTTTTGGCCCTTAGGCTTGGTGTGACCCGCTTCTGTAAAATGTTTTATAGCATTTACATTTCCAGGCCTCCTTTTCTCATCAGACTTCAGTTAACTGTTCATATTTCATTATTATATATCATAGGTGTCACATGCTATTAATCTTTATTTGGACAAAAGGTCACCCTCTCTAGTTTACTAACTGTTAATATCACAAATGCATTCATTATTTATAAAATGATCTTTCTGTATCTATTGAAATCATAGGACCCTTGACATTTTTTGGGGGGAAATAATGATGTAAATTAAAGTGAGTATTTTATGAATTCTAAATTTTTTTTTCAACTCTGTTAATTAAGACACTTTCTTAAATGACTTTATCCATGTCTTTATACTCTAACTTCTTTTGCTAATATTTTGTGAATGGCTATTAAGTCTATGTTCAAGAGAGCAATATTTATGTATTTTTTTCTTTTTAAAAAATATGCTTATTTGTTACTGTGATCAAGGTTATGTGGCCTAATAAAATAATTGATCTATGGATGCTCTTTTTTCATTATCTGTATAATTTTGCACACAATTAGTTCATTCCTTTCATAAATATTTGGAAAAATCTAAGGAAACCATTTGGGCTTAAATTTAGGGATTATTTCTGTAGAATATTTTATAGTTTATTTTATTATTTAACAGACATCAGATTTATAGATTGTTTGTTGCTTTTTTGTTTTTTACATTGTATTTTTCAAAAATTATCAGTTTCACAAAAGCTGTCAAATGCATTGGCATAAAATTATTTCTGATAGCCTTTACCTTTTGAATGTTTGTACCTACTTTTTCCAGAATAATAAAAGAGACTATCAGCATTAACTATGACATTACATCATTAAAAAATCATGTTTTGAAAACAAAACTTTGAAATGTTCATAACATACTTTTTAAGTGATTAGTATTTAACAATCATTACTAATGAGTTAATTTGCATATATAGAGGAAGAAGAAAATAAAGGAAGGCTTGCACATGCAGAATGTACTCAAATCCTGACCAAGTTATCCCAGAATATATACTATAAACCTGTCATTTTGTTTTTAAAAGATTTTTTCCCTAAAATTTACATGGATAAGATGAACATATATTGTTTTCATAATGAAAACAATGTTGCAAATGGAAACAGGAGGCTGTGCATTTTTCAAGATCAGTCTCATATAAATTTACTTTTCTAAATCACATTCATAATTATCTTCACAAATGCAAAAATTGTGTGTGTTTAAAGGCCTTCTGAAGGTGTGTTTGGGCTTTTATTTCAATGTTTTTTTCAGAAGAATACAGAAATACTTCTCTAAATCCTTGTTAACTTTTTCTCTAACATTTATTTTTATTAGAAAAATATTTAAGAACACGTATTTACAGTGAGATGACAAATATATGTTGGTGTTTCTCACAATTGTAATGTGTTTTTATAAACAAAATGGATCTTGTTGGGAAAGTCTAAGGAAAAACACCAATAGATCCTCCTTGTGAAATATCCCTTAGACAGATGTGATGTCACAATCAGTTTCAGCAATGGGCTCCAGAGTGTGCATTTGACATGCAAGAGAAGGACTATGTACAATTCTGAGTCTAATTCATTCCACTGAAATCATATCCATGTGCTATAAAGATATCGCTAAGACAACCCTAGGTCTTGTTATACACCCTCAGGTTTCACAGCACTCAAAACGTGTTTTAATTGAAGTTATGGGATTATTTTAGTAAAATTGCAGATATTGATGTTCACAGAGGGAAATATTATGGGCAAAGTATATAAGAACAAGGTCAAGCTTCTAAAAGCTGTCTCCCAGTGAATTTATGGATGACAGTTCTTCAGCAAGAACACATGACAGGTGTAAAATGTCCATAAGAAAAGTTCATTAAAGAATCAGTTCTAAAGTGAGTGCTGGGCTAGTGTTGTAGGTACTCACTATCATGTGGTCAACCTAAAGAGCAGAATGGACTACTGCCCTAAAATTGGATTGGATATAGAAAATGATGACGCCAAACACACACACACACACACACACACACACACACACACACACACACACACACAGGGGGTGGGTGTATATAAAGAGATTTATACTGACATAAGAGTTTTTCTGGGGAGGACAGGAGGGTGGCACCCTAGCAGTTCCTAGAAAGGAGAAAAGTCTTGGGGTTCTTATGATGGTTTGGGATGAGTCTGGGGTAAGGGTTGCATTATTCAAACCTTTGGCATGCTAAAAGTGAAAGGAAAATCCATGCTTTCTTATTGTCTTTTCCCAAATGTGGTACAGAAAGAGAAGGGGGAAGGAAATGCTTAAAAACTGTCCTGGCAAATACAGACATACAGAGTCAGAATACATCCAACATCCTGACTAACACATACCACAATTCCAGACTCCTAGAGTGAAAATAAATGATCAGCATGAACCATAAGTTTAGCCCAGTAAACCATTCTTATCATTGAGGAAAGTTTTATAGTCCTATAACAAACCGTTTGCCCATGAAATCCCCAGGCAAAATTAGCCAAGGGCCAGCTTGAGCAGCTAGCCTTCCTAAGAATGCAGTCTCAGACTTGCAAAGTTAATTCTTTTCTTCACATGAGAACACTGAAGTTCATGGGGATTACCTGGACACATTGAGATCATAGGTTTTGTGATAAAATTGTAACTGGATTTGTTTCCCAGTTGTGTGCTTCTTCTGAAACATGCAGCTATCAGTTCACACTCATGTGGGAATAATGAAATGTAGAGAAGACAAAAAATAGGCAATTCTTAGTGTGATAAACACAATAATTTCTTTATTTACATTCTGGGATATATCTCTATCAGCAATATTGCTGTTTTGAACACCTTGCTTCCATCTTTGTAATTATACAGTATAACTATTCTGTCAAATAATGAGCTGCTCTTACAGGAAGTAGAACTCCTTTATTGCCAAAGCATAATGTCTTTGTTAGCAAGCAAGCAATGAGGGTGTGCAATAGATTTTGCCCTGTGTCTCTATCTATTCTGAGAGGTATTTGTAGTTATTTTCATGTACGATCTCATTTTTGTTCATGTTCTCTGACCAAAGAGCTCTCCTCTCTATACATGTAAATATACATACTAATATTATATATACTTATATTTATATATAATATATCCATACAATATTATTTTTCATATTTAGTGTGCTTTGGTGATAATGAATGTTTTAAAGCAAACAAGTATAACATGAAAATAGTTTAGTTGGGCTGGGGATGTGGCTCAAGCGGTAGCGCGCTCGCCTGGCATGCCTGTGGCCTGGGTTCGATCCTCAGCACCACATACAAAAACAAAGATGTTGTGTCCACCCATAACTGAAAAATAAATGTGAAAATTCTCTCTCTCTCTCTCTCTCTTTAAAAAACTAGTTTAGTTAACTTGCATCTGTGTGTTCTCCCATATGCTTCCAAACTGTTACTACCTTTCTATTTAAATATTATAATCTTAAAATTCAATTAACTTTTGATATTTAAAAGTCAAATTATTTTTTGGAATATAGTTACAATTCTTAGAATGACTAGAAGCTTGAAAATGTATGCAAGGTATGGCACATTTATTAAAGTGATTACACTTTGACTACTTAGCCATAAATTTTATACCTCCTGGCTAAGGAGTAAAATTGAAACAGCAAACATGCTATAATACAATTTACAATATAATTACTTGTCCGTAGCATTATGTATTTCAAGTAACTCTACTATTAAAACATTTACAATTTACGTAATGAGACAAATAATTTAATGAGGCTGAGATAGAAGAGTTTTTCCTACATGCAGTAAAATTCTATTCCTATTTAGACATTATGGCCAGTTTTTAATAGCAGGGATTAGTTTGAACACAATATACCTGAATGAGATGATGAATCCAAAGGAGATAGAAAAGTGTATTTTTAGTATTAAAGCATTATCCATTCCCCACTATTCTGAAAGATTGTCAACAAGATGATAAAATAAAAAGCTTTATTGTTTCACTATTTGAACTTTATGTATTTTGTATTAACCATTAAGTAATATTATATTTATTTTTTAAATAATGCACATCTCATAAAAGTGCTTTTGTTTTAAATGTGTAAGTTTTCAAGAATTTGGAAACAATTTTTTAAATAATTTCAATTGTTTGCTTAATGTTAATGTTGCAAGATGTCAACTCATTCTGGGCTATTTTCATTTTAAGAATCAGAAAAGTATAGGAACATTGGAAAGCAGAGTATTTAGTTTCAGCAGAAACCTCTTCTAGTAGAGCAGAAGACGTTCTTAAAGAAAATATTTCAAAGAGGAGATTAGATTAACCCCTGAAAGCTAGTTTCAGTAAGAGACTCTACATTTTGAATGCAAAGAATCCTCACTACAGTCCAGTGCATGGATAGGCACACACATATAATTATGAGGTTCAATAGGGTGGAACTGCTATGTATATCTTCAAAACTTAAGCAAACAGGTTATGTTAAAACATCTAGTTCATTGCCTAGTGAACACTATACTTTAGTGTAACCTCAAGAAGAATTAACCATGAAATGGATTTTTTAGGACTATGGAGCTATGATAGAAAGCGGCAGAATGTACATGCTCACAGGAGAATAGCATACCTTTTCTTAAAAAAAAAATATTTCAAGTATTGGATATATAACATTTTATAAGATTCTGAAGTCCTTGTAAGGAAGGATAAGGAATAAAGTGAACAGTTGTTTCAAATTTATATAATCATTATTGTACCTTGATATAGCTATACTGTATCTCCATGGACAAATGTCTAGTGGCTGTCAATTTAGAGTGATCCTCTCTACTCCCTTCTTGGTGCAGCTATGCTTGATTATAGGATTATTCTGGGATTGGGTAGAACTCAAAATATATTTTTATCACCCCTGGTTTATTAGAATTATTTATATAAAATTTTAAATTAAAAATCTCACAAGTAAGAAACAAATTACAAGTTTAGTTTATCATTCGATTTTCTATATTCTTGAGACATACATGATATTTTGTACTTTTTTCCATATTCTTACCCAAGCACATATTTTATCTGCTAAGGTATCACAAATATTTGGTACCTATAAACTATGACTTGTAGACCAGGTTCATCTTATGGCCCAGGTGTTATTCACGATCTAGCAAGTACTTTCACATTTATTAAAGGATTATTCAAAAAATGAGAAAAAAGAGAAAGAGGAAGAAATAGAAGAAGGGGGAGAAGGAGCATCAACAGAGATTATACATAGACCACAAAACTATAATGTTTATTTCTTGATTTTCACGAAATAAAGTGTTCATCTTTGATCCAGAGTAGTGCCTTTAATACATTTTTCAGCAGTGATGGGGATATTCTCTATGATTGATATCTAGATTATACCCATTTCCATGTGAATAATTAATGAACACATTAGTTCAACATGAGGAACTAATGAACACAAATATGCTGGTATTAATGAAGAACTGAATGTTCAGTGTTGCTCCATTTTCAATAATTCACACTTAACTGTAAACACCACTATGACTAGAGGCTATCACATTGTACAACACAGAAGAATGTAGGCTACTAGATATTACAATCCATTCAACACTTTTAAAGCAGTTGTTAAAATTTTAAAGTACATATGAATTGTCTGGGATCTTGGTAAAATAAGGATTTCATAGACCTGGGATGAGATTTCAAAGTCTGTATTTTTTAGAAGTTGCATGCAATGTTGCTGATGCTGAGGTTCAGATTATCCTTGGAGGGCAAAGGCAGAATAGGAGTAAGAAGCTAAAGTGTGCTACTGCACAGTAGTGGTGACTACAGATAATTATAATGCACTGTGTGCTCTGAAAAGCTAGAAGAAAGAGCTTGAAAAATTTTCACAATAAAGAAATGACACATGTTTGAAAAGATAGCTGTGATTAATCTGATTTAAACATTATGTAGTACATACGTATATAACAATATAACAAAGTATTCTACAAATATGTCCAATTTTTATGTTTTTATCCCTTAAAATAATTTTAATACAAATCCTGAATAAAAAAATTTTAAAATGTTATTTTCAAGAATTCTAAGCAAGGGTATGAAACATGATGATTTTAGGTGATTTAAAAATGTGTATATATATATATATATATATATATATATATATATATATATATATATATATATAATGTTAATACACATACACATGCACACACCCACATATATTATACAAACATACATAAATAAGCTCTCAGAATTGTCTTACTACAGACTGTCAAGCCACTTTCTCCCTAAAGTTAATAAATTGAAATTTAGACAGGGCACAAACAGTGATTTTTTTATGTGTGTATAAATATGTGCCACTGAAGACACTGTATATGTTCACGAGGTGAGTGCTAGTAGAATCAATAGTCATGATAGATGGTGTCATGTGCCATAAGTTCTTAAACAAATGGTACTTAATGTAAGCTGCCTTTTTAGGGACTGTGAATATTTAAAATAATGAATTCTTACATGAGAACTGATCATTGAGCATGGAGTCTAGAGCCAAATTGCCTGGATTCAAACCCAGGCACTGCCATCCACGAACTTCTTCATTTTGATTATGTCACTTAACCTCCCTATGACCGCAGCACTGTCACTAGAGGAGAAATTGCAATGTGTATTTGCATTAGGTTTTTATGGGAGTTACACGAATTAATCATAGGTAAAGTGTGAATACTTGTGCCAGACAACATTTGCTGCATGGTAATAAATACTGCTGTTCTCTAAGTATAAAAAAAAAAATCCAAAATGAAAAGAGCAAGGGCCATGTAAATTTGAGAATCAACCTTTAGTAATATAAGCAATGTATATTATCTGTGGTCAAAATACGTTAATGAGATACAAATTATTATTAGATAGTGTAACGTACAATTTAATTAGATAAAAAATTAGAATTTTATTTTAACTCATGAAAAAATGACTCAAGAGTAATGATTGTAAAAGTTAAAGTTATCTTTTTTTTCCAACTCTATGATAGTCAGTTTTACAGATGACAAGATTAAGATTGTAAATGTAGGTATTTACAATTCACCTACTGTGCTTAGAATGATATTGAATATTGTTACACTCTTAGAAACAGGAACCATAAGTGCATCAAAAATATTTTAATTTGAACTTGGAAACTCAAAGTTGCACATTGTATTGTGTAGACAGTTACAAACAGTAATGAGGGAAACCATTTTTCACAGCAAGTCTTCCTTTTTCTTCCTCCCCTTCCTTTCTCTCTCTCTCTTCTTTCTCTCTCTCTCTCTCTCTCTCTCTCTCTCTCTCTCTCTTTCTCTCCCTTCCCTTCCCCCCAACTTCTTCCACTAGAAATTATTTTTAAAGACAAATTTAGAAGAAAATAAAGGTAGACAACATTGCCAATGCATGTGTATCAAGACATTAAGGAAGAATAATATTCCCTTGTGCGTGTATACCATATTTTCTTTACCATTCATCTGTTAAAGAGAACCTTGGTAACTTTTCCCTTGTTCAAATATGAGTCCACAACCAGAGAAATTCCAAATCATGTACAACCACTTGAATGGGATCAAACAAAAGAAGTTATACTCCATGTATGTATAATATGTCACAATACACTTTACACTCTACTATCCTGTATCTCTAAAAAGAATAAACAAGGTCTTAAGGAAGAATTTTAATTACCTAATTTTGAACAAACTCAATGCTATTTTTCATAAAGACTAGATTCATGGTGGTAGGATTTTAATAGTAGAATATGTGCCCTTCTTTTTTTTCCCCTCAAAATTGTAGAATGAAAAGATCTATCTGAATAAACTTTTGTGACTGTTGCATGATAAAATTTTTACAAAACACTTAAGATAATGAGAATGATTTTGTTGTGATAAAACTGTTTATGTTCTTTAACTCTCTCTGCAGTGAAAAAAAGTTAAATGATAGTTTTAAGTGGTTCCAAAACAAAAGATAAACTTGAGTAAAAATTTTAAGAAGAAAATCTCAATCTTGGCATTAAAGAAGATTTTATAGCTGAATATGGGCAAACTTTTAATGATTGTCTTTAAGTAGCAACTATTTTCTGTTTAGCTGTACTCAGGCAGAGGTTAAATAGAGACACATTAGTGTGAAATGTAATCTCATGTTTTACACATGAAAACCTCTTCTAATTCTGCTACTCAGTAAGCCTATGTGCAATTGATTGGCTCTGTCATTACATTTAAAATGGAGTCCATGAAAATAAATATTTCTTGAAAGCCAAGACCCTTAGCTGCTTTTGTTTACTGATTTATATGTTATTATTTTTAGTCACTTGTATTATAAAAATAAATAAAATATTACTTCAAATTAATTGCCTTATGGTCTAATTAGGGAGAATATTGAACTAATTAAATATGCATTAGGGGCTGGGGTTGTGGCTCAGTAATAGGGCGCTTGCCTCCCATGTTTGAGGCATCAGGTTCGATTCTCAGCACCACATTAAAAAAAAATCCATCTATAACTAATAAGAAAATTTAAAAAACGTCATTAAAGTAAAAATAAATTTTATACATTTTCTGTTGGAAATTATTGAAGACTATTTAATCTAGTAGTATGTTAAATATATAATGAATGATGCATATTATGCATTATATAATGCAGAATGTACAACTATTATATGATGTAATTCATTAATATGAAATTTTCCTTTTACAAACACACATTTAAAAAACTGGATTTTTAGAAGAGATAAAGAGATATACAATTTTAATATTACAAATTAAGATTAAAATTAAATCTAAACTACAAAAGTCATGAGTATAGCAATTTTTAAAATTTCTCTATATCCTATAATAAGTACCAAAAAGACAAAATAAGTTAGCACAAAAAGGTAATTAATGGGTGACACATTCCCCAAAGCCTAAGGAAAATAAAAAGGAGACACTGAGACAAGTTGCAGAGGCAGGAAAGATGGCAGAGAGGCCAAGCTGCCAAGCTTTATTTATATCAATCACTATTTAGGTCATTGGCATCATTAGTACATATTGTTCACTGTATTACTAGGCAGGATCAGTCTCAGCAACATTATGCAGCTGATCCCTCAGTTACATTACTAAGTTGCAATGTGAGATGTTAGGAGATTTGTGTAGCTCTCAAGAAATTCCATTGTATTAAGTTCTGTTATGTGGACAGGTTTAGGCTTAGTGAAACATTGTGGTGTCTAACAAGAGAGTTCCTTTATTCCCAGGAGCTGTGTGCCTAAAATCAAGTTTGAGGCGAATAAGACTCTAGTGGCATTGCCCAGCAGTTAGACACAGCACATGTATTAGTTATCTTACACATTCTTAAGAGAAAATGCAGGGCATTCTAAGGGTGGGAAACAGTGCCAGTTACCCCCCAAGAGTTTGCTCACCAGAGGAATGCTCCCCTGTATATTTCCACAGTCAGAATCCTTACACTGAAGCTACATGAGAGGTTCTTAAATCTCGAAAGAGCTTCTGAGAGTAGCTGGTATGGCTAACGCATTCCATGACTTTAGATTTGGGCTGCCTGCTACACAGCAGCAGATAAGAAGAGAAACAATAAACAGAAAGTCTAAGAGATAAGAAGACTCAGGAATGACAGACAAAAACTTGCCCTCCAAAAGATCTAGAGCAATCTGAAATGCCATAATAAATGTGCAGGGTTCAGATGTTTCTAAAAAAGTACCAGAGAACACAGTGATCAAAGTGAAGATCAAAATATGACAGCATACATCCCTAGGTTTCAGGGAAAGTAAAACAAATGTGCTTTTTCAGAACGACAAAGACCTACCCTGAAGGAAAACTGTTGGAACATAGCCCAGGCTGAGACTGATAAAATAAAAACAGTGTGAATCCTGGAGAAATATTGCTTAGATACTAGGGAGTGCAGATATCAAAATACAATATTATACAGCATTTAAAGTGAATAATTGCTTTTGTAGGTGAGGTCTATTGTATGTGTGATATACAGTTAGAAACACAGAGGTTTCCTGAATCAATAAATCTGTCAATCAGTCAATCAATTGTCTATGTATTGCTTTTCCTGAATCAGATGTCTTAAGGTGAGGAGTATGTAAAGAGACCATATTTTGCATATTGAAGAGAAGGGAACATCATTCCTAAGAAAAACCCTACAGCAGCTCTTTATAAAAGAATCTCCTCATCAGATAATATCCTACTGTTTTAGGTTTCTGAAGAGAAAAAAAATAGTAGGAGAATAAACATTTGTGATTGGCTCATATGATTATGACAAGTCACAAGAATTGGCTCAAATGATTATGACAAGTCCCAAGACTTGCAGAAGGCAAGGTACAAACTCTCAAGAGAACCAATGGTATAATTTGCACACCCAAAATCAGCAGGCTTAAGAACAGTAGATGGTTCAGGTTTTTTTGATAGTGGGAAAGATTTGTACTATCAGGAGCCATGCAGCAGGGGATCCCTGTTACTCTAACTTTGTTCTAATCAGGTCTTCAATTAATTCAATGAGACCCACAATTATGGGCAGCAATCTTCATTGCTCATTTACTTGTTCAAATGTTAATCTATTATGCTATCAAATATCTTCATAGGTAGGCTCAGCACAAAGTTTGGTCACATGCCTCAGTCAAGTTGACATGTAAATTTAACCCTCACTCCTTTGAAAAGGGATATGATTTCTTTGAAATACAAAGAGGCCAGCCACAGTGCTGCACTCTTGTAATCTAGGCAACTCAAGAGGCTGAGACAGGAGGATTGTGAGTTCAAAGCCAGCCTAAGCAGAGGAGAGGCACTAAGCAATTCAGTGAGATCCTATCTCTAAATAAAATACAAAATAGGGCTGGGGATGTGGCTTAAGTGGTAGCACGTTCTCCTGGCATGTGTGCAGCCTAGGTTTGATCCTCAGCACCACATACAAACAAAGATGTGGAGTCCGCTGAAAACTAAAAAATAAATATTAAAATTGTCTCTCTCTCTCTTTAAAAAATAAAATAAAATACAAAATAGGGTGGGATGTAGCTCAGTGCTTGAGTGCCTCTGAGTTAAATCCTCAGTTTTTTGGAGGGACCAGAAATTGAACAAAGGGGCAGTACTTAACCACTGAACTCCAAATCTAATTATTTTTTTAATTTTATTTATTGAGACAGGGTCTTGCAAGTTTCTTAGAGCCTTGCTCAGTTGAACTCACAATCCTCATGCCTCAGCTTTCCAAGTTGTCACATCCTGCAAGACCATTTATTCAGGGATGCAAGCACCCTGCTGAGGGATTAAGGAAAAGGAAAATCAGACAGAAAAGTAGACACAAAAGGCCAGGGCTTGGTAGTTCAACTTGCCTCTGGTAGGAGAAGACTGACCAAGAGGAAGATCAGCACATTTATTATATAGGTTTAAACATCAGAACAATTCATTGTGAGAAAGTTTCTTCAAGATAAACAAAACCAAACCTGAGAGTAAAAGCAGCCCAATTAGAACTATCAGCTTTCGCCATATATCTCTACCTCTGGTTGGCAAACACTTGAACCCAAGTTTATGAACTAATAAAATTCCTTGGCAAGCAAGGCAAGTAGAGATTGGAAAAGGAACACCATCCATGGATTTCTTAGATGTGTCAGGCTAGAATGAATCTCCGCATCTTTGACATGCTCACTAGACACAAATTTTGCATAATTACTTTTTAGGAAATTTTAGGTTATGAAGGAGCAGTTTTAGAGTTTTCTGCTTGGCTTTCTCCATCATGGCAGTTATTAATCACAATCAGGAATCCAATTTGAATGTGTGTCAATTTCCAAGTATGTTAATGCCTATTAAATATTCAGGTTCATTGTTAGTGACCACCAAGGTGGTTCATATAAGCCATTTATTACCTGACTTCCTCATACCCTCAACAAGTAAGAGGGCTATGATACTATTTCCCAATATATCCATATTTTTTTTAAATCTTGTATTATATTCATATGTGGTCCTGAGAATTGAATCCAGTGCTTCATACATGCGAGTCAGGTGCATTACCACTGAGCCATAACCCCAGCCTCAATGTGTCTGTATTTTAATATCACATAGAACCTGTATCAATAGTGCTAAAAATATGTGAATAAACCTCATTCCCCAATATGCTACCTAACTGAACCTATGATTCCCTTTAGATAAAGAATGAAGAAATCATTAATGTATACGTATGTTATTGTACTGAAGGTTTGTTCTGCTTGAAAACTTCTGGATCTTAATACGGGTCAATTCTGGAAACTATGCAAGGGCTTGGAATATTTTTATTAAGATAATATCCCTCAGATTTGCTGTGACCAAACTTTGATTTATCCTTCTAGTTTAAGCCAAATAGTGCATTTGTCTTGCACCAATCTATTTGTTCCTTGGAGATCTATTGACCACCATTGTGAGTCTTTATGAATTGGGTCCATGGGGTTGCAACTCCAACAGTGCTGTGGTTAAATGCTTTCTAGTTGTTGTCATTTAAATGTCACCATCTGGATTGTCATATTTCAAAATTAATTCATGCCTACTGTTTTCAATTAGTCAAGTTTTATGAGTCTTTCTACCTCCAGCCTTGAAACTAAAAGATAATGCTAGCTTGGTAAATAATCTATTGTACTCTAATCTATAGGATTTTTCCTTTCTCATTTTTTTACATAATATTTTTCCCATATGGGCGATCATGTATCTTGAAAAATTAACAAATTCTGGACATGTTCCTGCTTTCACTCATATGAGTTTTATTTTTAGTGTATTTCTTTAAAGTTCTTCATTTATCTTACTTGGATATGTGTTTGTATGAGTATGTGTGGGGTGGGGGGTGGGGGGCAATTATTGGAGATTGATCCCAGAAGCATTCTACATTGAATTTTTGGTGATGTTGCTGCCTTTCACATCAGTGCAATCTTGTGGCCTTAATAAATTGTGTGTTTTCTGGACCATCAGAAAAAAAAATTTACCTTGCTTGTCTTTTATCTACTCTAGCATGCCCACTTCCCTGAACTTTTTACTCTATCATCTGATATAATTGACGCATTTCTCTTTTACTCAGCTTAGACATTGTGCATATCATGGTGCTGGAAGCCATCTTATGAGTTTGCAAGATCTCCTTATGTATTAAATCCTTCCTCTTCAGATGATATTATCAGATAAATAAAGCCTCTGCTTTCCAATTTTATGTTCTAGTCTCTTTGATGAAGAATCTTCTAATCCATTGCCACACATACACCACAAGCTACTGCTACCATATGTCATTTAGGTTCATAGCTTCTTTAAATTGTAGTTCATTTCTTTCTTTATCAAGCCCTGTGGCCCCTGAGATGGTTGATGTTCTCATTTAAGCCTAGATATAGTCCAAGCAGCCAGAAGAGAAGTATAGACAGATCTCAAATGGTATTTTACCTTTCAGAATTATTGAGTCAATTATTCTTAATAGAAAGGAACAGGACATTTTGGTAGATTTAGATGTCTCAAAGGAGTTATAGCAATGAAAATCCTGAGGAGCAGCTACCACATTTTTCATACCTGTGTTAAGGTCACAGGTTTTCTGGTGAAACTCTTTCTTTGGATGCTATAAACATACCTTCCTTGAGGGCTTAATCTTCTTTTTAAAGTTAATCACATAGGCTAATAAAGAGCAAGCTTTGTGCTTGACTTTCTCTTCACTGCCAATGCAAGACTTGAGGGTTTTTTTGGCCACTAAACCAAGGAGTCCCTTTGGCTTTTTTATACTTCATTTTTAGTTGCTTATTATTTTCTTTCTCATCCTATTAACATTATGTAGGGAAATTCAGCACAGGAATGTGTACAATGATGGAATGACAGAATGAAAGAAGGTTATGATGGTCTGTTTGAAACTAAACCAATACACATGTACATTGTTGGTAACAGTATTTTCTAATTTATAAAGCTGTTGATTCACTTTTCTTCCTCAAATATCTGCAAGATAAATCCTGTCTACACACACTCATAAACACACACACACACACACACACACACACACACACACACACACACTGCATAAGGCTCTATGTATTTGTTCCCCACCTAAATATTAAATTTCTTTTTATTTCTGCTTTTCAGGACTTGGTAGGTAATATTTTTCAATGGACATTCACAAAAAGAAAAACCAAGAGAAGATCATCATCAACATTAGCAAATATCAACACAGAGCCAATCATGTTTGATTTCTTCCCATGGGTTTCTTTTATCTGCAACGAACTATGAATACAAATTCTATACATCATATATGTCCTGGAAAGAAAAATTGACATTGGGAATGAAAATATAAAAAAACATAAAACAAACCATTTTCCAGCTTTCACCTACAAATTGAAAAATATGTGTTTAATTTTATCAAAAATTAGATTGTGTAGTGGGCTCAAGCTCTATGTCTCCTTCAAATTCAAATATGGTAATCCTAATGCCCAAAGTGATATTAAAAGGAAGTTTACCTTTGAGAGTGGAGCCGTCATAAACAGGATTAGTGACCTTACACCAGGGGCTTTCACTCTCTACCATATGAGGACATAGGCAGAAGGCAATCAACTACAAACCAAAAACAAGCTGAATCTTAATGAGAAGCAAAATCTACCAATGCTCAATATTGGATTTCTCAGCCACCAGAACTGAGAGAAATATATATATATATATATATATATATATATATTGGGGGTTTATAAGCCACCAAACTATGATATTTTTGTTATAGTAGACTGAATTAACTAATACAGTCATTTAATATTTATTCATCTATGTTTATTTCCATGATATCTCCTAATTTATTTCAAAGTTATTTTGTTGAAATTAGGATCCCCAGTAGGGCACAAGATATTGCCATCTTGGTAAATGATTCTATTGTCCTCTAATCTATATAACTTTCCCTTTCTCATTTTTTTCCATAATATTATTCCTATATGGAAGATCATGTTTATTGAAAAATTCACAAATTCTAGACACGTTAATGATTGTATTCCTATATATTTTATTTTTATTGTATTTCGTTAAAGTTCTTTATTTACTTTTTGGGCTGTGTGTGTGTGTGTGTGTGTGTGTGTGTGTGTGTGGTATTAGAGATTTATCGCAGAAGCATTCTACACTGAGCTATATACCTATTATATCCCTAATATATATATATATATATAATTATGAAACAAGGTTTTACTACAATGCCTCAGCAGGTTTTGAACTTGAACGTGTGATACTTCTCAGTCTCCTGAGTAGCTAGGATTACAATCTTACACCACCACACCCAGCTTGTTTCTTTGATTTTTGTTATTCTTCTTAGTTGGTGATTGCAAACTAGGATTTCGATTAGATTACATATTGATTTTTCCATAAGAGTACTTCATAAGTAAAGCACTATAATTTCTATTAATTTAATAAAGTAGAACATAATACCTGGTTGTCTCTAAACTTGTTCTTAAAATCCTCTCCGGCATGCTGCTTCTTAAAGCATTAAGCTGTGCCATAGCTTACTGTATTTATAAACTTTTTAACATTTATTTTAAAGAAATAAAACAATTCAAAGGAATACATAATAATGTTACCACAAAATGTTTTGAAATAGGAAATATTAGAAACTTAATATGAAGCCAGCAAACAACTGTCTAAATTAATGTATTTACACATAATCAAATATGTTTATAGTTATTAAGCAGCAAGCTTTCAAAAAATTTCAATAAAATGGAAAATGGCTGGGCATGGTAAACAAACCTGTAATCACAGTTACTCTGGAAGCTGAGGCAACAGGATCTTAGGTTCAAAGCCAGCCTCAGCAGGACCCTGTTTCTAGTAAAACATAAAAAGTGTGCTGGGAATATGGCTCAGTGGTTCAGTGACTGTGGGATCAATCCCCAGTATAAATAAATAAATAAATAGAAAATGTTCTTAACATAATGATACAATACATGTATAGACATATGCTCTTCCCTTTAAAAAACAGATGCCATTTCAAAATCAAAGAGCTAATATGTAATGTGAATAGCATAATTATTATTTTCTTATTTATTCTAATTCATTATATATGACAGTAGAATGCATTTCAATTCATATTACACATATAGTGCACAATTTTTATGTCTCTGTACACAGAGTCACACCTTTCCTGCCTTTATACATGTGCTTAGGGTAATGATATCCATCTCATTTTAATGTCTTTCCTACCCTCATGTTCCCGCCCCTCCCTTCCCACTACCAACTACGATATATTCCAATCTTGGCCCCTCCATTCTTTTTTTGTGTGCGTGCGTGTGTGTATGTGTGTGCTTATTATTTTCTTCTAATATGTTGTATATGATAGCAGAATGCATTACAGTTCATATTATACACACAGACCACAATTTTTTATATCTCTGGTTGTACACAAAATAGAGTCACACTATTTGTATCTTCATACATATACTTAAGAGTAATGATGTTCATCTCATTCCACTATCTTTCCTACACTCATACTTTTCCTTTTGCCTCCATCTCCTTTTCTTCCCCCCTCCAACACCCTTATGAATTAGCATCTTTATAACAGAAAACATCTGGAATATGTTTTGGGGGGATTGGAAAACTTTACTTAGCATTATCTTCTCTATGCCATCCATTTACCTGCAAATGTCATGATTTTATTCTTTTTCATTGTATATATATATATATATATATATATATATATATATATATATATATATTCCATTGTATATATATGACACATTTATTTTTATCCATTTATCTATTGAAAGGCATCTAAGTTCGTCCCACAATTTAGCTATTGTGAATTGTGCTGCTATAAACATTGATGTGGTCGTGTCTCTATAGTATGCTGTTTTTAAGTTCTTTGGATATAGACCTAGGAGAGGAATAGCTGGGTCAACTGGTGGTTCCATTCCCAGTTTTCCAAGGAATCTCCATACTGCTTTCCATATTGGCAGTGCCAATTTGCAGTCCCACCATCAGTGTATGAGTGTATACCTTTTCCCCCACATCCTCGCCAACACTTATTTTTGTTTGTTTTCATATTAGTTGTCATTCTGATAGGAGATAGATGAAATCTTAGAGTAGTTTGGATTTGCATTTCTCCAATTGCTAGTGATGATGAACATTTTTTCATATATTTATTGATTGATTATATTGATTGTATATCTTCTTCTGAGAAGTTCTGGTCCTTGGCCCATTTATTGATTTTTTTTTTTAGTGCTTAGCTTCTTGAGTTCTTTATATATCCTAGAGATTAGAGATTAATGCTCTGATATGTGTGTGATAAAAATTTGTTGCCATTTTGATGGCTCCCTATTCAATTCACTGATTGTTTCTTTTGCTGAGAAAAAGCTTATCAGTTTGAATACATCCCATTTATTGAACAAAGTCAGGGCCTAATCCAACAAGATGAAGATTTGACCCTACTTTTTCTTCTTTAGGTATACCTCCGTTTTCTTCTTCTTTCTTCTTTGGTTTAATTCCTAGATCCTTGATCCTCTTTGAATTGAGTTTTGTGCATGGTGAGAGATAGTAGTTTAATTTTATTTTGCTACATGTGGGTTTCCAATTTTCTGAGAAACATTTGTTGAAGAGGTTATGCTTTCTTCAATGTATATTTCTGGCACATTTGTTGAATATGAGATAACTATAATTAAGTGCATTTGTCTTTGTGAGCTCTATTCTGTACCATTGGTCTACAAGTCTATCTTGGTGCCAATAATATGCTGTTTTTGTTACTAATACTCTGTAGTATAGCTTATGTTCTGGAATAGTGGTGTCACTCTTCTTGCTAAGGATTACTTTGGCTGTTGCTTTGGGTTTTTCATTTTCCCAGATGAATTTCATGACTGCTTATTCTATTTCTATGAGGAATGTCATTGGGATTTTGATTGAAATTGCATTAAATATGTATTGACCTTTTGATAGCATGGTCATTTTAACAATATTAATTCTTATCTAAGAACAAGGGGGATCATTCTATCTTCTAAGGTCTTCTTTTAGCATTCTGTAATTTTCATTGTATAGGTCTTCCACCTCTTTTGTTAAGTTGATTCACAGATTTTTTTAATCTATTGTAAATTGGGTAGTTTTCCTATCTTCTGTTTCAGATGATTTGTCACTGATATACAGAAATGCATTTGATTTATAGGTGTTGATTTTATATCCTGCTACTTGTCTGAATCCATTTATTACTTCTAATAATTTTCTGGTGAAATTTTTTGGGACTTCTAGGTATACAATCTTATTGTCAGCAAATAGTGATAATTTAAGTTCTTCTTTTATGTATCTATATCCTTTTTGTTTATTTTTCTGTCTAATTGCCATGACTAGATTTTCAAGAACTATGCTAAATAGAAGTAGTGAAAGAGAGAATGCTTTTCTTGTTCCAGTTTTTACAGAGAATGCTTTGAAGTTTTCCCCCATTTAGAATGATGTTGGCCTGGGGCCTAGCATAGATAGCTTTTAAAATGTTGAGGTATGTTCCTGTTATCCATAGGTTTTCTAGTGCTTTGAAAATTAATGGGTGGATTATTTTGTCAAATGCTTTTTCTTCATCCATTGATATGATTTTGTGATTTATATCTTTAAGTCTGTTGATGTGATGGATTGTTTTGCCACAGTCCGGCTGCAGCAAAATAACCAGGGGGTGACGAACAACTTGTGTACATTGATACAGGAGGAGTGGGAGCCGTTTATTGTAGGACAGGAGGAGTATATATACATTACACACAGCTTATTTACACCCAATGGGACACTGCTTCACAGAATGCCATAGAGCTCAGGAACATATCCAGCCATACTATCTAGACCCTCCCTACATGTCCAGGTAATGCAGTATACTGGCCACAACCAGAGACTGTGTCACAAGACTGCAGTTCAAATCTTAGCTCTGCCATTTACCATCTGGGTGATCTGGGCAGCTCCTCAATGTATCCACATCTCAGTTCCCCATCTGTAAGAACTGGGGAGTGATGATGTCTACCCTCTGAGATTATAGTGGGAAGTAAAAGAATCTGTACATACAAAACTAGCTCATATTGTGCCCTGGATATGTAACCACGTTGATCAATCTAACCCAATTAGCCCAATGTACAAAAGCACATCCATCTTTGCCCCATTTATCCTATCTCCAGCCAAAAGAAACGTTATGAAAATGAACTTTTCCCTCAAAACTTTTCTGCCAACTGAGTGAAACTAACCTTTAACTACCACCTCCCAAGGGATGGCTGGTCTGAGATCTTTCCACCACTATGTGTATTTCAATTCACAGAGTTTCCTTACAACCTCTTAGGGAGGTGTGATTCCCGCTAGAAGCCTCATGGTCCTGATAATAAAATTAAAAGGTCATCACTCTGGACAGCTCCACTGGGGGACAACAGGCTTCTTTTGTGGATGAAGCAGCCACTGTCTGCAGGAAAATAGCTGCCCCACGTCCACCTGCACCCAAAAGTCCTACCTAGCACACCGCCCAACAATTCCCTGCAAATCTGTCTGACCATGCAGAGAAGAAGTGTAAATGGGAATGTCAGCACACATGAAGAGTCAGTCACAACAAGGCACTTGGGGAAATAGATATCTATAAGGATGTTAGGAGATCAGGCAAAGTACAAAATGAGTGATAAGATCAGGGATAATTTCAACAGAGGGGTAGTTGAACACACTATCCTTGAAAGAATCAAGTGTATACTCACCATAGAAGTGAAATTTGAAAACAATAGGCAATGCAGACATAGATGATTTTAGTAATCCATGCTCTCTTTAAAATGAGGCTTTGGGAGAAGAATTAGATAAGTGTGAGTTTTGCATTTTGTGTCCAGAACATGATGTGATGAAAGGAATATATGGAGCAGGTGACATGTGTATTTCTTCCATCATTTCTGGGAGCATGTTTTGAAACCCTATCATTTAGAGTTTGGGGATAAAAATAGGTGTACCCTGGGTTTATGTATATAAAGATGATGCATGAATAGACCATATGGGGAATAAAAAATATAACAGGTTACTATTTTAAATAATGGATTGAATTGATATTTTAAACACATAAAGTCTGGTATTCACATACAAACATTCAATCCAAGTAGTTATACATGTAGTGGTAATATTAGGGTTACTAATTATAACAAACTGTGTTTGAGTTTTGCTTTGAAAATGATGATGGAATTCAAAAGTTATGTGATATAAAAGAAATCACATGAAAAAGCAAGTAAAGCAACATGGAGAAATACATGGGATCTGATACAGGGAGTGAATGAAAGTGAATCATATGCATATCAATTTGTGAATTGTGGATGAAATGATACATCCTATGATGTATACATACTGAAGAAATAGGAATATAACAATTTTGAATAAAAATTTAATTCAAAATACACATCATGTCCCATATGAATATACTTTCATTGATCTTAACCTGGGTCACTTACTGTAGAAATATTAGGGTTAGTACTCAATATTCACTGAAGTTCATTTTGAGTATTCCAAAATGAATATGTATGCCAAGAAAATGAATATTTCTGAAAAATATCTTCTGAAAAGTTGATTATAAATCCACACAGATGGACATGAAAGAATCAAGGTAGTATAAGTATATGACACATATAGTTCATGTTTGCAAATTCATACTATATATAAATATATATATATATATATATATATATATATATATATATATATATATATATTTAATACACTAAAATGTAATAGTATATATGCCGATCGAAATTCATAAGAAGATATATATATCCTTCACATATGTACCCAAAATATTCATTTTCCTCTACATTGTTTCATGTCTAAACTTGTTGAAGTATAAAGCTCACCACAGCTTGAATTTTCAGTTACCTCAGTGTATTGGGGAGCAGTGATCTCTTCATGAAATTCATATTTACCAAAGTGAGAGTACTCTCAAAAATATACCTGTGATGGCAGTAGGATTATATATATGTATATAAAAATATATATTGTGACCCAGGGGACAGAGACAGGGAGTCAGGAAGTTACATATTTGTTGATTTTGAAAATTCGTGGAGAAGTAAAATGAGAAAAATGTGTCACAGGTTTTATAATATGTATCTCTGATGAAGCAAAAGGCAAGTCCAAGTATACACCATGCCTCCTATCAAATGCCTCTACTTCTATTCCTTTAGGATTATTTTTATCGATGTTAGGATAAGTAGTCAGAGTCTAGAAGGTTATGGGTTAGTGTCAGAGATTCAATATTTCAAATGGCAAAACGGAAAATGACTCTAATACATATGGGAACACGTGGCACATAAAAAGCTTCCACTGTCATCCACCACAATGCCTGGACATTACTATCACCCCAAAGAAGACACAATTAGAGGAGAAGAGGAAAAAAATCTGTGAATACATACCTGGAATTGGAAATTCTGAGGAGCTCACAAACTTGGGTGTGGCAGAAGAGATCCCAAAAGTAGAGGACAGGGTAAACATTCCACAAACATGGAACTTTGTTGGCCTAATGACTTCTTGACTATCTGCCTCTGACATTCATGCACTAGAAATATAGCTTTGTGTTTTAGCTTCCTTTGTAGTGAGATCATGAAAGCTTGGTCTGAGTCTATGTGAACAGGAGGACATGGGTTCATATTTTCCCATAGGAACAGGAGGCAGCAGAGCTGAGTCCTCTCTATGCAGGTAACTGTGGCCTTTGGGGTATGAATGTCTCTATGGGTGCATTGTGAAGCCTTTGGCTCACCGCCCAGTTTTAATGGCATTTTTTACATCTTCCATGGAAAATTGGTGTTTGTTTTTGAAATAAAAGAGGTCATCCAGAACACAGTGCTGGAGGGAGATCTGCCACATGGGGTGAGTCAGGGTCTGAAGGCAAAAACACAAACTGGGCTGCTACCCCATATATCTTTCCCACTTGAGAATAGCAACTTGTTTCTGAGCATCGCACCAAATCCTCTCCCCACAACCACATCCCTTTACATTTTCGGGTCTCCTGGCTGCACCTTGTCAGTCACATGTCATTTGGAAGCCAATGACAGAACCACAGGGGCCCACCACAGATGTTGGATCACACACCTGCACTCCATTGCTCCAGGCCCAGTTCCCTTCTGGATCCTACTCACTGGCATCTCTGTTCTTCACCATGGTCATGAATTCCACTCAGTCAAAAATGGCAATCGCTGGTTCAGTCATGATGAGCAACAGGAGATCTAAAGTTCTCCAGGGATTTCTGGTCATGGGATTCTCAAAAACTTCATGGTATTGGCCTAGCCATATTTCAAGAATGAAGAAGTTGACACTGTGGGTTTTGATTCATTCAGGAGCCAGTAAGTGTTGAGGAATCTCCTTTCAGTAAAACCTCTGGAGATCGCATGCAGGCAAGGTTCCCAAGGAGTGGCGAAAGGTCACAGAAATCCAGGCCCATTGGGGTCTAAAATATGAGGTTCCTGTGAGTTTTGGATCTCAACTATAGCTGAGAAGGCTTTAACAGCAAAATCATGTAAAATCCTGGCTGAGATTCCCAGTATTGTGGAGAAAGACACCCTCGTTCTAGATCCCAGTTTCCAAAGGCTCCTCTAATGCCTGGCCTTCTAAAATCCCAACACAATTCATGGCAATAGTTCTCTGAGATCAGTTTCAGTACTCAGTCTCTAATGGCATCACACCAGAGTTCAACCTGAGGTGGACCCAGTCATCATTTCCAACCACCACACAAAAGACCACTATTCTAACAAAAACACTCCCACATGGCCCTCATCTTCTTCCATACAGACACTCATCATAACATTCTGGCTGGGGGTTTCTATAGGGTGAGCAGTCTTAGATGGTGTGCAAAGTAAGCTCTCATGCCCATCATATGCCAAATGTCATGGTGGCCTGGACACCCTTCCTGAGAAACATGATAGATAAAATCAGCCTGTAGTTCATACTGCTCTGCTTGTCAAATTAGAGGCTTCCTGCCTGCCAGGGGTAGATTCTTTATGTGTACTGGACTCATGTAAAAACCCAAACACCTGTGTGCTAGTTACTGGAGGGCTTGCAACAACTCATTTGACCCAGAGGATCCCTGTTCTGACTTCATAGGGGTCAGGAGCCTGACCAGAGGACGGTAAGAGACTTCATCCAATAGTACACTTCGTTTTCATCCTTTTAGATTGGGATGGACACATGGGAGTTTTCTTGAGTTTCCTTGGGTGCTGAGAATGTAATTCACAGCCACACACAGGGCCAAGAGTCTGATTCAGACACAGCTTTTACAAAGCACTTTACTTAAAAGGCACAGATTAGGCCTCTTCATTTCCATTTGAAACTGTTTTCTTGAGGAGTCCCAAAGGAGTGCCCTAAGGCAAACACCTCCCTGAAATTCAGGGGAACAGAACAATAGGGAAGAAAGAAGCCTGGAGAAAAACTTTTCTTTAATTGAACACTGTGGCACTGACAGCTCCTAATCATGCAACTTGGGTTACTATCTATCCAAGCAGGGATTCTCCAGAGAGATCCTTACAAGTCATGCTAATTTTTGAGTTTTCTGAGATGCTTGGCATGCCCTTCAGCAATCCAGTCCATGGCCATGTCACAGAGCTTGAATGTGGTACACATCTTGGACACAAAACCACAAACCCCTTCAGAGAGTGGCCAAAATTCAGGAAGAATACAGGAACTTAGGATCTTGGTAGGTGTTGCCCATCTGCAAGGCAAGCGGCAGTCCATTCATTAATTGGCCATGAGGAGTCCTGCAAAGATTTCCACTAGAGAAGACACATTCATGGCTACATTCTTCTCTCTACTCTCTTTAACCACAACCCCAGTGGGATTCACCAACATAAAAAGGCTAACTAGTTAACAGTCCATTTCAAACCAACAACAACAACAACAAAAAAAAACCAACAAAACATTTTTTCTTCATGTTCTCAGAACATGAGACAAAATGACAAATTGAAACCCACACCCACTGAGACACACAAACCACCCCTGTATTTGGTCTGCATCTATCCACTCTGTCCTCTGACTGGTGGGTGAAAATATGTTACTCAGCAGTGGCCTGTCCTGTCTCAGCTCTGGTCTCCTTGGCCATCTCTGTGTAGTTGTCAGGAGCCAGCAATGAGCCAACACTTCTTTCTCAGGAAAAGCCCCTGTTGAGACCATTCAAGGCATTTGGCTATCCACACATCACTAGGTACCAACAGAGAATGACTCTGGCCTTGGTACAGACAATCAAGTGAGCCCACTGGAAGTGGAACTGCCTCTGGATGCCTCGCCTCCTGGATCCCAAGTTCAGAGAGTTCCATCACCAAGGAAGTGAGGTGAGGTCACTTCCTTCAGGGAAGTGAATGAGGTCACTGCCTTGGCAACCACTTTGTCCTAACAGTTGTTTCCAAGGGTCCCATGAGATGGAGGCTGCCCCACCTTCCTGTTACATTTTCACAAGACATAAAGGTCTATATACCCTAGGAGCCCGGAATCAGCAATCCACACAGACCTGATTGTGTCCATCTTCCCTGTATTGAGAAGAAAGAGGCTGATTCAGCCTCATCCCTTCATCCTGACTGGGTTGTTGGCCATGGAAGATGACTTTAGACCTCACAGGTTCTACCTAGCTGCCTACATTTGCTCCAGGGATCATTTCTGCATCTACCTTTGAGCTTCTCAGCAGCTGGAGGATTCCCTACATACCTGCATGGCAAGATCAACTCAGGACCTGCTGTTATGTGAAAATAGATTGAGGGAACAGAGTATGGTTAAGGGTCATATCATGTTCAATTTGGGTTAAAAGTCATCCTGCTGGATGAATACGGGTATTGGGCAACTGGGATATTTATAGGAATGTAAGGGGAAATGAATTTCTATAAAATTTATGTTGTTCTGTATACATAAAAATACAGATAACAAATTCTTTTTTTGTGTGTGTTAGGATATTTAACCCAGAACATTGTACTTGTTTGGCAAACACTGCCACTGAACTCTATCTTCAGCCCCCCACAGATAATAAATTCTTGGTTCAAATAAAGCAGTTTAATTGTGATTTTTATGATAATGTGTTTTTTTTGTAACAGAATTTTTTAAGTCCAATGAATGACAGACATTCAGTCATAAATTTCTGAAGACTGTGGCTGAGACTTATTCATGTATTTCCCTTTAGAATTTAGCATAACACCTTGTTTACAGAAGACCATGAGTGTGTGTGTGTGTGTGTGTGTGTGTGTGTGTGTGTGTTTGTGTGCATGCGTGTGTGTGTGTGTGTTTAATTTATATATGACAGCAGAATGCATTACAATTCTTATTACATATATAGAACACAATTTTTCCTATCTCTGGTTGTATATATAGTAATTCACACCAATTCGTGTCTTTATACCTGTACTTTGGATAATAATGTTCATCACATTCAACAATAGTTAATTGCCCCATGCCCCCTCTCTTCCCCTCCAACCCTTCTGCCCTATCTAGAGTTCATCTATTCCTCCCATACTCCCTCTCCCTATCCCACTATGAATCAGCCTCCTTATATCAAAGAAAATATTAGGCACTTGGCTTTTTGGGATTGGCTAACTTCACTTATCATTGTCTTCTCTAACTTCATGCATTTACCTACAAATGCTATGATTTTATTCTCTTTTATTGCTGAGTAATATTCCATTGTGTATATGTGCCACATTTTTTTAATTCATTCATCTATTGAAGGGCATCTAGGTTGGTTCCACAGTTCAGCTATTGTGAATAAACATTGATGTGGCTGTGTCCCTGTAGTATGCTATTTTTAAGTTGTTTGGATATAGACCAAGGAGAGGGATAGCTGGGTCAAATGGTGGTTCCATTCCCAATTTTCCAAGAAATCACCATACTGCTTTCCATATTGGCTGCACCAATTTGCAGTCCCACCAGCAATGTATGAATGTACCTTTTCCCCCTGCATCCTTGCCAACACTTATTGTTGTTTTTATGCATAATAAGTGCCATTCTGACTGGAGTGAGATGAAATCTTAGAGTGGTTTTGATTTGCATTTCTCTAATTGCTAGTGATGATGAACATTTTTTCATGTATTTGTTGATTGATCGTACATCATCTTCTGAGAAGTGTCCCTTCAGGACCTTGGCCCATTTATTGATTGGTTTATTTGTATTTTTGGTGTTTAGTTTTTTGAGTTCTTTATATAACAGAGATTAGTGCTCTATCTTATGTGTAAAGGTTAAAGATTTGCTTCTAAGATGTAGGCTCTCCATTCACCTCACAGATTGTTTCTTTTGCTGAGAAGAAACTTTTTAGTTTGATTCCATCCCATTTATTGATTCTTGATTTTAATTCTTATGTCATAGGAGACTTATTAAGGAAGTTGAGGCCTAATCCCACATGATGGAGATTAGAGTCTACTTTTTCTTCTGTTAGATATAGGGTCTCTGGTTGTATTCCTAAATCCTTGATCCATTTTGAGTTGAGTTTTGTGCATGGTGAGAGATAGGGGTTTAATTTCATTTTGTTGCATATGGATTTCCAGTTTTCCCAGCACCATTTGTTGAAAAGACTATCTTTTCTCCAATGATGTTCTTGGCACCTTTGTCTAATATAAGGTAATTGTAGTTTTGGAGGTTAGTCTTTGTGTCTTCTATTCTGTACCATTGTAATACCAGTCTGTTTTGTTGGCAATACTATGCTGTTTTTGTTACTATTACTCTGTAGTATAATTTAAGGTCTGGTACAGTGATGCCACCTGCTTCTCTCTTCCTGCTAAGGATTGCTTTAGCTATTCTGGATCTCTTATTTTTCCAGATGAATTTCATGATTGCTTTTTCTATTTCTATGAGGAATGCCATTGAGATTTTGATCAGAATCGCATTAAATCTGTTTAGTGCTTTTGGAAGTATGGTCATTTTAATAATATTAATTCTGCCAATCCAAGAGCAAGGTAGATCTTTCCATCTTCTAAGATCTTCTTTGAATTCTTTCTTTAGAGTTCTGTAATTTTCATTATATAGTTCTTTCATCATTTTCATTAAGTTGATTCCCAAGTATTTTATTTATGTATTTATTCATTTAGTTTTGAGGCTATTGAGAAGGGGATAGTTGTCCTCATTTCCCTTTCTGAGGATTTCTCACTGATATACAGAAATGCCTTTGATTTATGGGTGTTGATTTTATACCTTTCTATTTTGCTGAATTCATTTACTAGTTCTAGGAGTTTTCTGGTGGAAAACTAGAAAACTAGTTAGAGTGTTCCAGGTATAGAATCATATCATCAGCAATTTCTATTTCCTGAAATAAATTGGAGACTATTGGTATTAGTTCTTCTTTAAAGGTCTTGTAGAACTCGGCTGTGAATCCATCCAGTCCTGCGCTTTTCTCGGTTGGTAGATTTTGATGGTGTCTGCTATTTTGTCACTTGAAATTGATCTGTTTAAATTGTGTATATCATCCTACTTAAATTTGGGCAAATTATATGACTCTAGAAATTTGTCGATGCCTTCAATATTTTCTATTTTATTGGAGTATACGTTTTCAAAATAATTTCTAATTATCTTCTGTATTTCCGTAGTGTCTATTGTGATATTTCCTTTTTCATCATGTATGTTAGTGATTTGAGTTTTCTCTCTCCTTCTCTTTATTAGCATGGCTAAGGGTCTGTCAATTTTATTTATTTTTTCAAAGAACAACCTTTTTGTTCTGTCAGTTTTTTCAATTGTTTCTTTTGTTTCAATGTCATTGATTTCAGCTCTGATTCTAATTATTTCCTGTTGTCTGCTGCTTTTGGTGTTGATTTTTTGTTCTTTTTCTAGGGTTTTGATATGTAGTGGTAAGTAATTTATTTGTTGACTTTTTCTTCTTTTAAGGAATGAACTCCATGAAGTGAACTTTCCTCTTAGAACTGCTTTCATAGTGTCCCAGAAATTTTGATATATTCTATCTGGGTACCACTAAAAACTTTTTAATCTCTTCCTTGATGTTCTGTAACCCATTGATCATTCAGTAGCATATTATTTAATCTCCAGGTGTTAGAGTGTATTTTATTTCTTATTTTATCATTGATTTCTAATTTTATTCCATTATGATCTGATAGAATGCAGGGTAGTATCTCTACTTTTTTATATTTGATAAGAGTTGCTTTGTGGCATAGTGTATGATCTATTTTAGAGAAGAATCCATGTGCTGCTGAGAAGGAATTATATTCTCTCATTGAAGGTTGGAATATTCTTAACTCAGTTAAGTCTAAGTTTTTGATTATATTATTGAGTTCTATAGTTTCTTTGTTCGGCTTTTGTTTGAAGATCTATCTAGTGATTAAAGAGGTGTGTTAAGGTCACCCAAAATTATTGTGTTGTGGTCTATTTGACTCTTGAACTTGAGAAAAGTTTGTTTGATGAACATAGCCGCTCCATTGTTCGGGGCATATATATTTATAATTGTTAAGTCTTGTTGGTGTATGGTTCCCTTGAGCAGAATGTAGTGTCCTTCTTTATCCTTTTTGATTGACTTTAGTTTGAAGTCTACTTTATTTGAAATGATGATAGAAACCCCTGCTTGCTCCTGCAGTCCATGTGAGTGGTATGCTTTTTCCTAACCCATAACCTCAGTCTGTGAATGTCTTTTTCTATGAGTCTCTTGGAGGCAGCATATTGTTGGGTCTTTTTTTTTTTTTTTTTTTTTGGTCCAATCTGCTAGTCTATTTCTTTTGATTGGTGAGTTTAGGCCATTAACATTGTTATTGAGACCTGATTTGTATTCCCAGCCATTTTTGTTTATTTCTGATATTTAACATGACTTGGTTTCTCTTTGATGAGATTTTCCAATAGTGTAATCCCTCCCTCTGCTGATTTTCATCATTATTTTTCATTTCCCCTTCTTTGACTATTTTGCTGAAGATGCTCTGTAGTGTAGGCTTTCTAGTTGTAAATTCTTTTAACTTTTTTTTTTATCATGGAAGGTTTTTATTTCATCATTAAATCTAAAGCTTAGTTTTGCTGATATAAGATTCTTGGTTGGCATCCATTTTCTTTCAGAGCTTGGTATTTGTTGTTCCACAATCTCCTGGCTTGGAAGGTCTGGGTTGAAAAATCTGCTGAGATAATGAATTGGTCTCTCCCTATATGTGATCTGATTCCTCTCTCTTGTGGCTTTTAAGATTCTATCCTTATTCTTTTTGTATGTTAGGCATTTTCAGTATAATGTGCCTTGGTGTACATCTGTTGTAATTTTGTACATTTGGTGTCCTGTAAGCCTCTTGTATTTGGTTTTCCAATTTGTTCTTCATGCTTGTGAAATTTTCTCATATTATCTCATTCAAGAGATTGTGCATTCCTTTCACTTGAAACTCTATGCCTTTCTCTATCTCAATAACTCTTAGATTTGTTCTTTTGATGCTGTCCCATAATTCTTGGATGTTCTGTTCATGGTTTCTAACTTTCTTCACTGTGTGGTCAACTTTATTTTCCAGATTGTATACTTTGTCTTCATTATCTGACATTCTTTCTTCCAAGTGATCTAGTCTGTTGGTTTTGCTTTCTATTGAGTTTTTTATTTGATTTAAGCTATCCTTCATTTAAAGGATTTCTGACTGTTTTTTTTTTTCAGAGTCTCTATCTCTATTTTGAAGTAATCTTTTGCTACCTGTATTTGCTCTCCTATTTCTTTGTTGGAGTGATCAATTTGTGCTTGTATTTGCTCATTTAGGTCATTCTTTAATTCACAAATCATTTTGATTATGAACCTTCTGAACTCCTTCTCTGACATTTCATCAACTTTGGTGTTCATACGTTCTGTTATTATAGTGTCCTGTCTTGTTTGGGGCACTTTACTCTCTTGTTTTTTCATGTTGTCTATGTGTCTTCCTTTCTTGCAGTGTGGATCTGAGACATTACAGTTTCTTCCCTATATTCTTGTGGTATCTGTGCAGATTGTCTGTACCTCACCTTGATGTTGGGCTTTCAGACCCTCAATGGATGCTACTGCATTCTGGATCTGGGCCCTGCAGAAGCTGATGTGGGTGGATCTGGGCCACTGGGCTTGACCTCCTGTGGTAGTCTGCTGGTAGGAAGAGGTGGTCTTGTGCCAAAGGCTAGGCTCTGGAGGTGTCTGCCCCGCTGGGGGAGGGATGAACCCGACCTACTCAGAGCATAAACCCAGGGTGCTGGAGTGGCAGTCTGGGCTGGATCTGGGCTCCTCAGTAGTCGAATGGTCAGACGGGGTGGTCCTGCACCAGAGGCTAGGCTATGGCGAGTGTCTGCCCCGCTGGGAAAGGGCTGTGCACCTGGGCCCTGCGCGCCTGGGCCCTGTGCGGCAGAGGCCAGTCTGGGTGGATCTCAGTAGTTATATTTTGAATGTATCAGTCTATGATGAAATGTATCCAACCAAGTTTTTGTTCCTTTTCAGTTGCTAAAAAAATAGAATAATAAACTAGAATTTATTTTAACTTTTGTTTTCTTACAGAAATTATTACATTTCTGAAACGTGAAAAGTAGGTAATAAAGATGAATGCCAATTGGCATTTGAAAAGTCAGATTTACTAAAACAATACATCATGAGGTGATTGATTACTCGTTTTTATGAAAGAATATTGTTTAAAAATTGTTTTTATTTAGTATTTCATTGTATTTATTCAATTATTAAGTGCTTACTTCAACCACCATTTTATTTATTTAATTGGGTTTATTTAGGGATGAATCAGTTATATGAGTTATGTATATATCAAACATATCCAACTTAAAAATTGAGCTTTTTATAGGAAAAAAGAGTTTATTGCAGTTTAATTACCCCATCCTAATGATAATATATCTTTATTTTACAGGAGGGAAAACAGATATAATTTGCTGTCTTGTTTGGAGGCACATGGTGAGTTTTAAGATCAAAATTCTCCCCAATAATTTCTTAATTCCAAGTCCCATGTTTTAATATTTAGTCTTCCTTAAAGTGATTCATAAAATTGACTGATCTCATGTATCAGTACTTAGGTGACAATTTACAGAAAATTAGCTCTGCAACTTGATGGGTGAAAACCCTTTTCAACCAAAAGGTAAGTGTTGTGGCCACAACAGATGACAGTGTGTATGGTTTTTGTTTAACTGCTTCAAGAGAAGGTGGAGGACTTTTTCTTAAAAACTTAAAATTGTTGGAATAGCAAATGTTCATATAAAAAAGTAAAGTAGAAGTGAACTTTATTCTTTTTGTTAAAAGAGATAAATATCAATTTAGTATATTCATGTGTTTCTTCTATGCATAGACAAAAAATATTTCTAGAAAACATTAAAAAAGTGCTATGTGACCTTAACGTTTCTCTCTGCAGTGTATTCTGGATATTTTAACAATGGCAGAGTCCTGTGAGAAAGAACAAGAAAGATCTTTGCATACTCTTATCAGTTCTCTAGGGCTGCCACAACAAAGTACCACAGACTAGGTGGTTTATAGGATGGAAGTTTGTTTTCTCATAATTTTTGAGGCTAAAAAGCCAAGATTAACTTGTTGGTAGGGTTGGTTTCTTCAGAGGGCCACAAGGGGAGGGCCTGGCTTCTCTCTTGGGCTTGTAGATAGCCATGTTCTCATTAGGTTTTCACATGGTCCTCTCTGTGTGCATATGCCTGCATCCCAATTTTCACTTCTGTTAAAAGACACCAGTTATATGGATTTTATTGCCACCCATGTGACCTTTTAAAAAAATATTATTTATTCATTTATTTATTTACTTATTTATATATGGTGCTCAGGCTAAAACCTAGTGCCTCATGCATGCAAGGCATGTGCTCTACCACTGAGCTATCACCCAGCCCCTAGTGACCTTATTTCTAAAGGTCTATCTATAAATATAGCCAAAGTCTGAGGTAGTGAGGGTTAGGAATTTAGCATATGGCTTTTGAGATAACACAATTTAACTCATTACATATATCAGCTGGAAATAAATAGTACTTTTATTATCAGTTCACAGTGGATCTTTCCTAATTTTTCAAAATTAGGTACTATCTTACTTCACCTTATCTATACGTTACGTCATGCTGTGGGTATGTTGATTATCTAATGTTCTGGGGGAAATGTATTCTCAGTGAATTAAATTTGACTGTGGCTATGTAAAATTAATACATGAAGAAAGAGAGTAGTTTGAGATCATGTGTTTTAACATTTGAATTTAATGATATTGACTGTCAATGTCGTTCAAAATTCAAAGGAAAATAAAAATGTAATGGTTTATTGAGGAATTTATAATTGAACCAAGGATTAGTGCAAGCAGGCAATTAATTGTTTGAGTTTCTAGTTGAAAATGGATGTTTTACATGGTGTTTTCCATTTTCTTGAATGTATATAAAACTTAGGTAGATATCATAAATAGCTCCAAGTAATTTCTTCAGTCATACAATTACAAGGCAGTGAAGATTTAAACCATTCAATTTGATTTCAAGTCCATGTCCTTTTTATGTTGTAGACTGGAATGATATAGACTATTAAGGTAAGGTACTCTGTGCAGAAGTGATATAGATTTTAGTATTTTTAATGATCTGAGTTGAAAAACTTAAAGAACTCTTATCTAACTATTAAAATAGTACAATTATAAAAGAAAGGGGTCAGTTTGTGATGTCGATGACATTTGAAAAAATAGGAAGGCCTTTGATAGGTAGATTACTAAACATTTAAATATTAGACCAGGGAATGGTTTGTGACATACTTTTCTATATATTTATAAAAAAATGGCATCTAATTTGTTAAAATATTTGCTTTGCATGCCATCTCCAGAGCATAATTTCAGTTGATATCTTTCAGTTTTATGGTAGAATATTGCTTGAATTTTGAGTTAAAAGTAGAAATGATATTATTTTAGTATAATAAAAAATTACCTTTTAAAAATGATGTATTAAAGATAATGCCAGAACCCTGGAAATTTTTATTTCTTTTGTGGATAGGAGGTTTTCCTAAAATCCTGATGCTACTGGTGTTCTACCTATATCTATGTGCTTCTTAGGAGCTCAGTATACTTGGTCATAATTTCTGAGAAGTAGTATTTACTGTATGTATTGTTTTGATCGGTTTCTTCAGGTGAGAAAATGTAATATAACCTGGCTGGTATAAGCCTCCCTCATTTCCTGTATTTTAATTTAGCACCTATCTCTTCTTTGCTCTGTGCCTAATGTTCCTGAATTTGGTAGTAACTCTAGTTTGTTTCCTACCTGTTATTTCTTAGTCTTAGTCTACCTGTGGTTAATATCTCTTTAGAAAGATAATGATTAGATAGAATATGTTTATCTAGGTATACTACTGCAGCTCACTTTGGATTTTATTATCTCTAAGTTTTCTATCTATGGTAAATAACTAATATCTTTCATTTTCTGTCTTCCTATCTACCTTTTAATCTATCTTAATTGTACTAGTTTTTATCCTAGTGAGATCTGAATTTCTTACTGTTATTACAGGGTACTGACTACGAATATCAATTCAGAAATTGCTATTAGAATTTTTAAAGTAGATCTTCAATATCAGGTATTACAAAAATGTTTTTACTGCCAAGCATGGTGGTGCAAGCCTGTAATCCCAGCAATCTCAGCAGCTTGGGAGGCCGAGACAGGAGGATCACAAGTTTAAAGCCAATCTCAGCAAAATCGAGGTGTTAAGCAACTCAGTGAGACCCTGTCTCTAAATAAAATATAAAATAGGGTTGGGATATGGCTCAGTGGTCTAGTGCCCACTAGTTCAATCCCTGGTACTCACCCTACAAAATGTTTTTACTTTTCTTTTTGAAAATAAGGTTACTTCTCTCCTTTTGAAAATTAGATAATTTAAAAATGGCAGAACTCTTTATGGAATGTGAAGAAGAACTGGAACCATGGCAGAAGAAAGTAAAAGAAGTTGAGGATGATGATGATGATGAGCCCATCTTTGTTGGAGAGATATCGAGTTCAAAACCAGCAATTTCCAGTAAGCATTTACTTTTACTAAAGCCAAATTTTATAAGATATTATTTTTAAAGAAAAACTTGTGAATGTCTTATGGGACTCAGTTTACTTATTCTACTGTAAGGAGTTAGGGATGAGAGATGAGGGGGAGGCCAGTAAGAACTTGAGAATCAAAATGGGGATGTGATTGGAGACTAGAAGGAAGCCAAAGGTTAAATATCAGATGTGTGAGAAAGAAGTAGGCTTAGATTGGCTTGTTGCATTGGAGGTCTTCTGAGATTGGAAAAATTTTCTAGTGAAACTGTTTATCTGAGTGAACTGTTTATCTGTTTATTTCTGTCTTTTCTCATTTAGCAGTTACATAAGGAAAGATTTGGAATGCTTAGATTAAAATTTTGAAATATACTAAGTGTATATTAGTATCAGATGGAAGTTCTCACATCTAGGCCTCATTGCATTGTCATTCATACATGGCTGAAACTGTATGTAGGCAGTGAATGATTCAGAGTCTCTGGCTTAAGTCCTAGATGGGTTGTAGATTCCAGTTATATTTGTTTCCTTGATGAAACTACTAAGATCTATTAACACCAGTTTAAGTATAAAACATTAATGTTATTAATTTTTAAACTCTACCCATTAATATTTGTCTTTTAAAATATTTTGCATGATGAAATAGTATACATAAAGTACTTCTGTGTCTGAAGTTTGGTGCTTGTGTGATTGAATTATGAGCTACACTATCTGTTTTTTAAAAATAGAACATTTTATCTAAATAGACATTTCCCAAATTTATTCTTGAACTAAATATTTAATTATAGCTTTATAATGTAAGTGATCCCTATGTAGGGCATATAGGTTTTTTTCTCGTCTCATTAAACCTGAAAAAGGTGACCATTATGAGCCTCCCCTGTTTTCTCCCATAAGGCGGAGACTATGTGTAAGACATCTGTTTAATCCATCATACTGGAATGTTTTTTCCCTAGATATTACTAATCCCAAATTATATATAATCTTTTTGTTAAAAGACTGTAGATTCTTACAGAAGAATTAGCTCTTTTCTAAGCCTAAAAGTTCAAGCAGTGTGCCAAGTCCTTTTCAGAGCCCTTCATTGAAAGTTTCATGAAATCGGTAGATGGCACCAGATGGTCTAAGGGGTAGGGATCCAGGTGAGTTTCCAGGTCATGACCTTTTGGATTTTGAAACCAACAGTTATTTTTCTGCTTCATTTTAATTACCTTGCAATATTGGTCATGCCTTACCTAAACTATAAATGGAATTGGGGTATGGAAATTTGAAAGTTTGAGTTTGTTTTACTTATATCTTAGGAAATTCTCATTCCTTAAGCCCAGAATCAAAAGAGTTATCTTTTTCTTATTGTCTTATATTCTTTTTAGTCTAAATTTTCTTTCCTTATTTATGGAATGGTATTTGAAACCCTTACCTGGTAATTTAATGGCTACAGGCATAGAGTTTTACTGGATAACACATGGATAGAAGAAGGCTGTTTTTTTGGTTTTTGGTTGTCTTTCCTGTGTACCAGGAAATTTCTTTGACATTTCACTCTATTCCCTGGGTATCCAGTTTTACACATAATAGATGGTATTGTGCTCCTATGTTTCTGTTGTTCTTGTTGGTCCCTTACCATATCTTTACACAAGTTCCCCATTTCAAGTGATTTGGAGATAGACCATCCTATACTTAGGAATAGTATTCCAAAAATGCAGAAAGGGAATCATTACACCAAACATAGATAATCAGACCCATTCTGTGTATAGATATACAAACCTGGGCTCAAATTTTTCCTACAATGTGCCTAATCAAGTTTGAGTGGTTTCTACCCTATCCTCAAGCAGCTGTTGATGGTTTTACTGGTAAAGGATAACTTTTGGTAGAGGAAACTATAGGTCCTTTGCACGAGATTGCAGTCCTTTGTTCAGGGACTGTAATCTTGTACTTATACAACTAAGTATATTGTATCTTTCACACTTCAGAAATTCTCCGCATCTGATCTTTTCTTTCCTTTTGACCAGGACTACATTTTTCAGGTAATCCCTAAGAACTAATAAATAATTCTTTATAAGAAATATAGTAATGGATTTAATTTGAAAAATATATGCCCATTTGTGTACATTGGATGACTCGAGACTTCCTCATTGTGCTGTTTTTATTGTTTATCTTTATTTTTTTGGCAATTGTAAAGGAATAAAATTCCAAGATTAATTACAACAAAAATTAGAACACCATTTTTACTTGAAACAATGACTGACAAACCATGGTGTATTATTTATTTGTTTTTTTGTATCAACATTATCACACATGTATGTATTTAAAACAACACATGCATTATCTCACAGTCTTATGTAATATTACTGTGGGTCGGATGATGGTTTAGCTGGCTCCTCTGCGTTAGGGTCTCACAAGGCCACTTTCAGTATGTGGTTCCTGAAGTTGCAGTCTTATCTGAAGCTTTGTGGGGGAAGTATCTGCTTCAAGTTCACATGGTTGTTTGTAGCATTCATTTCCTTACAGGTTGTCAAACTGAGTCTCAGTATCTGACTGTTTTTTGGTTCATTCTTTGTCAGATGGGTCTTCCCAGGTTGGCTACTTGCTTTCTCAAAGGTATTAAGGGAGAATCCTTAGCAAAATGTCATTAGAGTCTGAATTAATGTAATTACTAATAGAAAATCATGTTTATCCTATTACTTTTGCTGTATTCTACTGGTTCGAAGCAAGTCAGAGGTCCAATACAAAGGGAGGGAATCACACAGGATATGATTAACAGGAGGTGGGATGTGGTGGCCACTTTAGTATATATCTGCCAGGCACGGTTCTTTTATTTTGGGTAGTTGGCAATCACTTCCTCAAAATTGAACACAGTGTACCTGCCATCTCAAGGAAAATGACTCAATTGGAGATAAAATAATTCTCAATTGGAGAATTATTTTAATTAGTTATTGTTGATTAGTGGATTGCCTGCTCTCTGAAATTGTGATAATTAACCAGAGTTTTCTTCTAGAAAAGTGTTTAACAGCATTAACTTTATTATACTTATGTTAAAAGAACTATTTTAGAAAATGAAATTTTCAATTCTTAAAGTGCATATATTTAGAAAAAATATTTAAATTGAAGTAAAATTTTGCTTAGTTATAGTTCAGTATGGCATTATTGATTTTTTTAAACTACATTTTAAGGCTCAAATATCCATATCTCTCTTTTTGGTACTAAATTCTAGATGTTATTTGTGTTACAGTAATAACTTATTTCTATAACTTCTTAACAGTCCTGTGTCAATTGGAAAGTTAGTAACAAAGCAAAATTCTTAAACTTGATCAGCCCTCAATTTATAAACAAAATACTTCAAATTTTGTTATAAAATAATATGTATTTTGTGAGGAAAGTTTAGAAAAGAGAGAGGAATATATCCGGATCATGTTGTATATGTCAATATATATTTCACTTCTTACTAAACATTCTACTTGGATCATATCATTGATTATTTCTCAAAATCTTGATGTTAATGACTGCATGATTATCCATCAATTTATTTTACCACTCCTCTATTATTAGATATATAGGTTTTAATGTTTCTGCTATTATAAATAATTTTCCATTACACTTTCATTTCCTTATCATGATGAATCCTTGAATGTAGAATAATTTAATCATGTGAACCTTATTTTAAAGGCTTTGGTAACTACTGCCAACATTTTTATGCAGATAATACCAAAATATAATCTCTACTTTGCCAGTAGTGAATGTTTCATCATTTTTTAAAAAATTTATTTATTTTTTTAGTTTTTAGGTGGATATAATATTTTTATTTGTTATTTTTATGTGGTGTTGGGGATGGAACCTAGCGCCCCATGCATGCCAGGCGAGCACGCTACTGCTTGAGCCACATCCCCAGTCATCATTTTCAAACTTTAACTTAATTCAAACTATCATTAGTCTTTTTAATTAAATTATTTATTTATTCTAATTAGTTATACACAATGGCAGAATGCAGTTGATTTCATATTACACATATAGAGCACAATTTTTCAAGTCACTGGTTGTGCACAAAGTATTTTCACACCATTCATGTCTTCATACATATACTTAGGGTAATGATGTCTAACTCATTCCACATCATTCCTACGCCCTTGCTCCCTTTCTTCCCCTCCCTCCCACTGCTTAAGAAAACCATATATCAATAAGACATAACAGTTCTATCATTAGTCTTACAAGAAAAAAATAATTCAAACAGTTCCTATATTTCTCTTACCCATTTTCCCCCAATGTTAACTTTTTATCACAGGCAATTAATATGAACTAAACCTCAGAACTTATTAGAATTTCACCAGTTTTTTCATTAATGTTTCTTTTCTTTCCAGGATCCTATTCATGATCTCACCTTGTAGTTCATTCTTAGTCTTATGTTTTCTGCAGTTATTAATTCTTTTTTTGATCTTGATACTCTTAAGAGTAGCTGCTAATTATATATTTTGCAGTATTGAAGAATGCCAATACAGTAAACACTATTATTTGCATTTCTTTGACTAGTATGTTGGAAAAAAAGGTATTTTGAATATATTGGCCATTGCATTTTAGTTTGAATTATCTCAGTTTATGTCCTTTGCCCATTTTTTTTCCTAAAAGTAGCTGTCTTTTTTTCCAGTTTGATTTTTAAGCATTGTTAATCTTAAAACTTGCTTGCTATATATTACAACATGTAGAGTGGTCTGGCTTACTCTCAACAATGATTGTCTTTTATGAAAATGGCATTGGAGCATAATATTGTGGTGTGTGTTTTGTGTATGTGTCAGTATTTTTAATATACAATGCTATTTGAATATTCCTAAATTTATTGACCACAATTCTCATAATTATTTATAATAAATATATGTGTATATTTTCACATAAATGTATTTATTACTGTATATTTGACCACAGCACAGTTCATCTCATACTTTTTACTTCTCTTTTCTTGAGATCTTCCTGCTAGTTTGAACCACCCTTTTTCCTCATGGAAGGCCTGAAATTTCCTTTGAGGCTCTGGTCTCTAGGAGCAGGGCTGCTGACCCAGATCACTTCTGTAAATAACTTCTATTCTGTTCCCTGTCTGCTTGGCATTCTTACTTATTCAGCCTACTGGCCAGGTTGCTTTTATATTTGCCTTATTAAAGGAGAGGTTGGCCTACCACAGCTTTCTGTGGGATGATAGGAAGAGTGAGGGGACCAGTCTTTTCTGATTTATAACATTCTCCAAGAAACATGGTTCCAAAATTCATATTGTCTGATACATTCGTCCTTAATGTTTCTGTTTGTTTGTATTGATATTTTGAAAGCAGGATTTAAAAAAAATATATTTTTTTAGTTGTACATGGATGCAGTATCTTTATTTTGTTTATTTACTTTTATGTGGTGCTGAGGCTCAAACCCAGTGCCTCACATGTGGGAGGCAAGTGCTTTACCACTGAGCCACACCCCAGACACCAGGATGCAGAATTTTTTAGAGGCACAAGAACTTTTAACTTTTATAACCATGTTAATATGTTTTATACTTCTCTCCTTGTTTAGCCCAAGATTTTGCCCAGTTCTATTATTTGCTTTTTGATGGTGATACAGCATTTTTAGAATCCCTCTCAGAGTGTATCACTGTTATTAATGTAAAATGGATTTACTTTTCTTTTATCTTGAAAATGTTGGACTATAATTTTTCCTTCAAATTAATTGGCTAGTCAGGAATAAACCAGCTCTCTTAGCTTGCTTTCAAAGTTTTAGTAAATTATAATTTTGGCAAATTAGAAATCATCTTTGTGTTTTTAAGCTTATTAATAATTGAGGCATCAAAGGTTATTCTTATAATATTGGCATATAATTAATTTGCATTTATAAATTTTATGAAAAATAATTATAACTATAATAAATAAATGTAATATTCTTTCTCTGAAATATTTTAACAGGATTACATAATGAGCTCATCACAAGTTGTATCTAATAATTCTTCAGAATTACTATTTGACTTGACCCAGGAGACAGGATTATCACATTACCAAGGGGGACCAACACTTTCTATAGCAGGTTGGTATTAGTACTTTTTCCAAAAAGTTATAAAAGAAAAACTTGATGAATTTGCTTATGGAATTAACTTTCTATTTTGAAGCTCAAATCCTCTTGTGAAGTCTTTCATATATTGTAACATGGAGTTGTGCTAATAGTTTTTGAATGCCTTTTTGGGTAACTTTATATAAAATCTTGGCTAAACTTCTTTGAACTCATTCTCACTTGGAGCCAAACTTAACACCTTAAAGTAATTTATATGAATTATAGAGGTCCTCATATGCCCTAAATATTCTATTTTAAAAATTAGTTTCTATGACCAGTTAGGGGAAAAAGTGTTTGTTATTATTGATTTCTTCATTAGGTTAGTGTCACTCTAGTCCAATAAATGGTCTCAATATGATAGTAAAACATGATTTTAAAGTGTTAGTGTAAAGTAACCACATTAAAGAAATGATTTGTACATAGTAAGTACTCAATAAATGCTATTTGAAAAAGTAATGAAATTTACCTATTGAAGAAGATTTTAAGTTCATTGAGGGTATAACAAAATTCTTCATTAATCAAAATACATTTGTATAGTATAAATTTTGTCTTATTGAAAATTTTCTGTAATCAAAGTACTTAATCTTTATGTACTGGCAATTTATATGTGTTTCAAATATTTGATGAAGTAGAGATGTATATGATTTTTTTGGAGTTTTTAGGTTGTTTACTAAACAGATCAGTGTGAAGAATCTACCAAACTCAACTTCTGTCCATTCTTTTTCCATAGCAATAATGCTTAATGTTTTTTCTTTTTTGTGTGTGTGGTATAGAGGATTTGAATCTAGGGCATTACATGTGCTAAGCAAGCATTCTACCACTGATCTAGAACTTTATTAAAAATATTTTTACTTGAGACTAGCTGTTGTTGAGTTGCCCTCAAACTTTCAATCCTCTTACCTCAGCCTCATGAGTCATTGTGATTTTAGATGTACACCACTGTTTTTCTTTTCCACAATATTTGATACTCACTTCTCTTGGTGTCACTACATACCTAGTAAACTTCTAGTTAATAAAGTAGGTAAGACCCAAAGAGAAATGGGGATGTATTTGTGCTAAATCTGGTTTTACAAACGCATGGACTTTTATTCATAGAAGATATGAATTCTTGAAACTTCTTAAAAGTAAGGATTATGACACCTATTCTCTAGCCAGGTTTTCTGATATAAAGAATGAAACTTTAGTCTGAGCAGTAAATAAGGTAATTTGAAAGAAGTAAGTTTGAACCTCTAATCTGGAGAATGTTTAGTCAGTTTACCTCTTTCCACTTTTGTTTTCTGATATTATTCAAAGTAGAGGTACTTATTTTTCTTATATTATGCATTCATTCACCATACCTGAATCAGCCATTTGGAGACTTACTTAAATTCTTTTTTAAAAAATATTTTTTTAGTTGTAGGTGGACACACAGTATCTATTTCATTTTTATGTAGTGCTGAGGATTGAACCCAATGCCTCACGCATGCTAGGTGAGCAGTCTACCACTGAGCCCCAACCTCAGCCCTTTATTTTAATTTTTAATATAGTTTATTCCAGGCTTTTTTTAATTTTAAAATTTGTTTTAATTAGCTATACATGACAGAAGAATGCATTTATGCACTTTGATATACATAGTGGGATATAATTTCTCATTTTTCTTAGTGTACATATTGTAGAAACATATATCTCATGCAATCACATATACATAAAGTAATAATGTCTGTTTCATTCTATGATTCTTCCTATCCCCACATCACCTTCCCTCCTCTCCCCTCCCTTCACTTCCCTCTACCTAATTTAAGGTAATGCTATTCTTCTCTGGTGCCTCCCATCTTATTGTGAATTAGCATCCAGGTATTGGAGAAAGCATTTGGCCTTTGATTTTTCGGGGTTGGCTTATTTCTCTTAGCATGATATTCTCCAACTCCATCCATTTACTGGCAAATGCCATAATTTCATTCTTCTTTAAAGCTGAGTAATAATCCATTATATATATATCACATTTTCTTTACCCATTCATCTATTGAAGAACACCTAGATTAGTTCCATACTTTAGCTATTGTGAATTGAGCTTCTATAAACATTGACATGGCTGCATTACTCTAATATGCAGATTTTAAGTCCTTTGGGTATAAACTGAGGAGTGGGATAACTGGGTCAAATGGTGGTTCCCTTCCAAGTTTTCTGAAGAATCTCCATACTGCTTTCCATCGTGGTTGTACCAATTTTCAGTCCCACCAACAATATTTGAGTATACCTTTTTCCCCACATCCTCGTCAACATTTATTGTTGTCGTATTCTTGATGATTGCCATTCTATTCAGGGCTTTTCTGATGGCCAAATAAGATAAGTAAATTTAAAAATGCATTTATAAGGTTTAAATGACATGATAGCAGTTATGTATGATAAATATTAATAATTATACGTACTATGATGTTCAGTAACACACGGTAGAAATTATGAGGGTTCAGAGAAGACTGAATTTGAGTTTGATCTTGAGTGAGTATAGGATTTATACTGGCAGAGATAGAATTTCTTAAAAGTAGGGAATAGCACAGCCTAATAGAACGGAGATAAGTTAAAGAATCAGAAGTTCAATCAAATGCAAGTGACTTTTTTTAACATTGAGATTTCTTCTGTTAAATTCCTCCATTAAAGCAATCTATTTCTACTATTTAGCCTGTTGTAAAATCAATTGATTCATTTGAAATGCTAGCACTTAGTGGTTTTTCAGGTAACCTAAACCTCTCACAAGAATGCTAAAGGGATCTCATGGAATCTGTCTTATGGACCTGCAGTTTGTAATAGAGTGCTTCATTAGTGGGAGATCATTTTTATGTTATCTCAAAGGATGTAAGAAAGAAGCTAACTACTATAATACTTTTTTTATGGCATATTTGCTCTTACTATTATATCTGTTGGAATAATTTTTCCCCCTAAAATAAAGATGGGAAATATTTAGTTAGTAATGATAGTAGCTTTCACTTTCTACTGAGTGCTTTTTATGTACCAAATATTTTCTTGGGATATTTTAAGTATATTATCTTTTTCTTAAATAGCTCTATAAAATAAGGCATTATAACTTATTTTACAAAAAAGGAAGCTTAAACTCAGAAAAATTAATTAAATAAGCTTAAGAGTGCATAACTAGAGACTGACGTCGTAGTCTGGATTTGAACTTATCTTGTCTGACTTAAAAGCCAAGAATATTTGTAGTTTATTCACTGCTTTTACTTTTAGTGTATAGTTGGCATTATTAAAATATGATGTACAGTTTTAGAATCCATTTTTACAAAGCCCATTGTGTATTATTTTCTAAAAGGACTTTGCCTGGCTTGGTTATAGTCTAAATATCCCCATTTTTCTTAGTAATGCTCTAAATAGGTCTAAATTCTTTATCCTTAAGGCAATGGTTTTTAAATGGAAGAGGTTTTTTTTTAATGAAATCCCTGTACAAACAAAATTTTATGTGAATATCAAATAAATAAAATGGAAAAGTGTTTTTTTTTGTCAGACATGCCCAATATATTCCCTAAAATGACCCCATTAAATTCTGGGGAACATAGTATGAAAATCCTTATACTAACTCCCTGCATTATGTGCCCTTTCATATGAATGAGTAAAATATTATTCAAACTTAGTTGTTTCCACTTTGTACATGGCAATAAGTGGTTAAAATCACCTAAAGCTGTCAGTAGACCACTCTTCAGTTTGTTAGGTGAGAAAAGAGCTAACATTGCAGTAGACATTTTAAGTTGCAAAATAAAAAAGCATATGAGGGTATCAATTTTTGGAACAAAAAAAAGTTATTGTCAGATTTTCTTTCTTTTTTTTTTAACAAATTTTAACACATTTAAGTATCCAAAAGTAATTTACTTCTGGGAACTTGGTTCAGTGTTTTCTGCTTTAAAATTTTTGGTCTGGCTTCTTTTATAATAGCAGTTTATGTATTTCTGTTTGAAGCCACATTTAGAATTTCTTGCATAGAAAGGTTATTTTACAAATTATCTTAATTCTTGGAGTTTATAATAAATGTTTATACTATTTCTGTATATGCCCTGAGTTTGGATCACTTAATTTTTGTTGTTATTTGTGTGATATGGTAATTAATTATATTATCTGTAAATTAACTCCAAAGTATTTGTACTTAGTTATGAATAGTATTCTAGGTGTTCTAAAATATTTTTTCCACTGTTTAAATCATTGTAGGTGTGAATGAAAGTTCATTTTTATCAAAACATCCTTCTGCTTCTGAAGTAAACAGTGCTAATCCAAAAAAGCCTAAGCCCTGTGAGGTTGTTTCTGGAACAAATTCTCCAGCTGAATTCCCTTCAGTTAAACCTCCTTCACTGACATCTTCCCAGGCTATGCCATCAAAAGGTAAATATGAAATCTGACATTCTATACTATAAAAATTACTATAGTATTTATACATAAATTTTAGAAATTATTATAAATTTTGAAACTATTAGTGATTATTTAATGTTCAAAAGTGATGAGTTTTGAATCATAAATGTTCTGAATTTATTTTAGGTGCAAACACCTCATCAAATCAATCTAAAAATGGAACACCTTTTCCAAGAGCTTGTCCAAAGTGCAATATTCTTTTCAATCTTTTGGATCCTTTGAAAAATCACATGAAGGTAAAACTTTCAGAATTTAATTTTTATAAAGGTTGAAGCCAGGCATGGTGGCACATGATTATATTTGCAACTACTTGGGAAGATGAGGATAGAGGATTACAAGTTCAAGGCCAGTCGGGCAACATAGTGAGACTCCCCCTCTCAAAAAGGAATTTTTTGAGATTTACAGTCACTATGGTCTATCTCAATATTTAGATAAGAAATCTTCTCATAATGGAATTTCTATTTAGCTTAGATAAAAATCTGCTTTCATAGTAATTATGTAAGACTGGCATTCCTTAATCATCAGATTTAAGAAATTAAGTTCGTATATTTATAATGGATGCTTATTCTTATTTTATTTTAAAAAATCAATATTTTATTGGTCACATTGTTTTTCAAATTTAGAAAACATTTGTTTAATTTTTTAATAACTTAGAAATTTTGTTGCCTTATTTTCATAATCGCCAACATGTACATGCCACATTTTAATTTTTAAATGTCAGACATAAACTTCAAATGGTGAAGTGTTTCATATGAAATAATTGTTTTAACACACAGTTCAGAGCATAGTTTATATAATTCTCTTAAACTAGTTTGAGCATTTTATTATTTTAGGAGGCTCTGAAATTCAGATTTTAAGGAATTTTTTAGATTATATAAGAAAAAGAAGGGTTCTGTGGCAAATAAGTAAGGAAAAGTTCTTGCTCACTATTTCAACGGTACAGTTTTGTGGCTTTATTCTTGTTTTTCTATTATATTCATAGCCTTCATGTCTGTTTTTACGTCAGTACATATCTTTGTTACTATAGCTGTGTAGTGTATTTTTAAGTCAGGTATTGTGATGGCTCCTACATTGTGCATTCTGCTGAGGATTGCTTTGACTATTCTAGGTCTTTTATGATTCTATACAAATTTTAGAATTTTTTTCAAGTTCTATGAATAATGTCATTGATATTTTCATAAGGATTGCATGGTACATGTAGATCACTTTTGGTGTTATAGCCATTTAAATTATATTCTCCTAATATGAACATGGGAAGCCTTCCCATGTTCCATTAGTTTTTTCTTTTTTTCCTCAAGTTCTTTATGTTTATACCTCTTTGGGGTCATTTTTATTATAGAAGTCTTTCACAGTTCTGGTTTTATTTATTCCTAGGTATTTTAGTTTTTGTTTTCTGAGACTACTGTGAATAGGATTGCTTTTTGATTTCTTTCTCAGTGAGTTTGATATTGGTGTCTAGAAAAGCTACTGATTTTTGTGTGTGCATTTTGTAAAATCTTACAAATCTGCTGAATTTGTCAGTTCTAAGAGTATTTTGGTGGAGTCTAGGATTTTCTGAATATAGAATTGTGTCTGTAATCAAGGGATACATTAACTTCCTCCTATCCTATCTTTATCCCTTTTATTTCTTTCTGTTGCCTGATTGGCCTGGCTAAGGTTTTAAGTACTACTATATTGAATAAGAGTGGTGGAACATGTATGAAGGCACGAATTGGTGTCAATACACTTTATATATAACCAGAGGTATGAAAAAGTGTACTCTATATGTGTAATATGAATTGTAAGGCATTCCACTGTCATTTATAAAAAAAAAAATTGTAATGCATTTCACTGTTGTATTTATAAAAAATTATAATTGTATTGCATTCCACTGTCATATTCAATTAAAAAAAAGATTGGTGAGAATAGGTATGCTTGTCTTATTGCTGAGTTTATTTATTTATTTATTTTAGTGTTTATTTTTTAGTTGTAGCTGAACACAATACCTCTATTTTATTTATTCATTTTTACGTGGTGCTGAGGATCAAACCCAGTGCCCCGCATGCACTACGAGAGCGTTCTACTGCTGAGCCACAACTCCAGGTCCTTGTTGCTGAGTTTAGAAAGGACACTTTCAATTTTTCTGTATTCAGTATGATGTTGGCTATGATATATATCCTTTATTATGTTAAAGTATGATTGTGTTATATATAGTTTATTCAGAGCATTTTATCATGAAGCTTTACTGAATTTTATCAAAGGTTTTTTTCTCTTATCTATGAGATCAAGTTTTTTTATCCTCTATTAATTTTTGTATTAATGTGCTATGTTACATTTATTGAAATGTGTGTGTTAAACCATCCTTGCATCCCTTTCATGAAGCCAACTTGTGGACAAGCTTTTTAATGTGCCATTGAATTTGATTTGTATTTTATTGAGGATTTTGCATTTATTTGCATTTATGTTTATCAAGGATATTAGTATATAGTTTTCTCCTTTTTGTTGTGTCATTATCAGGTCTTGGTTGCAGGGTAATTCTAGCTTGGTAAGCTGAGTTTGGAAACATTTTCTTCCTTTTTTTTCTAAATAGCTTAAGAAGCATTGCTGTTCTTTAAAAGTCTGGTAAATTTCAGCATTGAATCTGTCTAGGCGTGGGCTTTTCCTTGTTTGGAGACTTTTCTCCTGCTTCAGTCACATTGCTCATTACTGATCTAATTGGATTTTTAAAATATGTGTTCAGAATCTCCTCCATTTCTTCTAGATATTCCATTTTTTTGGGGTATGTAGTTTTCCCAGATTTTCCTGAAGGATCTTATGATTGTTGTCTTTTGTAGTATACCTTTTTCATCTCTATTTTTGTTAATTTGGGTCTTCTCTTTCTTTTGGTTAAATTTGGTAAAAGTTTTTCAATTTTATTTTTCTTTTCAAAGAAACAGCTCTTTGTTTCATTTATTTTTTCTTTTCTTTTTTTGGTACCAGGGATTGAACTCATGGGCACTCAATCACTGAGCCGCATCCCTAGCCCTGTTTTGTATTTTCTTTAGAGACAGGGTCTCACTGTTGCTGAGGCTGGCTTTGAACTTGTGATGCTCCTGCCTCAGCCTCCCACGCCACTGGGGTTATAGGTGTGAGCCTCTGCACCTGGCCCCTTAGTTTATTCTTGTTTTTCAAAGACCTTGAGATTTATCTTAGGTTATTATTTGGGATCTCCTCCCACTACCTCCCTCAATATAGCCATTCATATCTATAAACTTCCCCCAAAGTACTGTTTTCACTGTATCCCACAGGTTCTACTATATTATGTTTTCATTTTTATTTGATTCTTGGAATTTTTAAATTTCCTTCCTGATTTTTTCCATAACCTACTGTTTGTTCACCAGTGTATTTTTAGTCTCAATGTTTTGATATAATTACTGCAGTTTTTCTTGTTACAAATTTCTGGTTTCATTCCATCATGATACAATATGATACAAGTAATCATTTCAGTTTTTCTGAATTAGTTAACTCTTGCTTTATGGTCAGAAATATGATCTATTGTGTAAAAAGTTTCATGCACTGATGAAAAGAATACACGTTTTGCAGCCCTTAGATGTATATGTCTGTTAAGTTATTTGAACTATGGTATAATTCACCCCTGATGATTTTTTGGTTGATTTTATTTGGTCTGTAGGGTGAAAGTGGGAACTGCGGTTACTCATTATTAGGCCCATCTCTCCCTTTGTGTCCTGTGGTGTTTTATAAAATTGGTGCTCTTATGTTTGGTGCATATGTTTGTAATTGTTAATGTGTCTTGATGAATAATTTCCTTTATCAATATGTAATAACCTCCTTTGTTTTTTTCTGTTTTGTCATCTATGAGTATAGCTATTGCTGCTTGCTTTTGGATTTGGTTTGCTTACAGTATCATTTTCCACCCTTTCACTTTCAGTTTGTGTATGTTGTTGCCAGTGAGTTTTTTAGAATGTATATTATTTGGTCTTCTTTTTTAATCTAATGAGCTAATCTGCACCTTTTAATTGAAGAATTAAGACCATTTATGTTGAGAATTCTTATTAAAAGGTGTTTGTGCACTTTTTTCTTGTTATTCTGTAATTTTTAAAATTATTTTATTTGTGCCAAAGATTGAACTCAGGGGCATTCAACCACTGAGTCATATCCCAAGCCCTGTTTGTATTTTATTGGAGACAGAGTCTCACTGATTTGCTTAGGGTCTTCGTAAGTTGCTAAACCTGACTTTGAACACACAACCCTCCTGCCTCAGGCTGCCCAGGTGCTGGGATTACAGGCATGTGCCACCATACATGGCTAAAGTTTTTTTTTTTTTTTTTTTGAGAGAGAGAGAGAGAGAGAATTTTTTTATATTTATTTTTTAGTTTTTGGAGGATACACCATCTTTGTATGTGGTGCTGAGGATGGAACCCGGGCCGAACGCATTCTAGGCGAGCGTGCTACTGCTTGAGCCACATCCCCAGCCGAGGCTGAAGTTTTTTCCTAGTTGTTTTGAATGTTCTATGTTGTGTCTTGCTCTTTTATTGATCTTAGAAATTTGATGATTTTATTAATACTGTTTGGTTCTCTCCTTTTTTTTTCTTATTAGCTGTTGTAATCTCGTCTACTGAAATTTATTTTTTCCTGTGTCATTATTTTTGTGTTAGTCTTTCTTCCTCACTTCTGTGTAGAATTCCCTTATGTATATTCTATAATGCTGATTTAGTGGTCAGGAATTCCTTTAATGTATGCTTATCATGAAAGTTCTTTATTTTTCCTTTGATTTGGGAAACTTTGCTGGGTATGGTAATTGAGTTTGACATTTATTTTTTTTTAGGCCTTGAAATACATCATTCCTTGCCCTTCTGGCCTTTTTGAGTTTCTTCTGAGAAATCCACTGTTACTCTAATGTCTTTGTCTTAAAATATGACGTGACCCTTCTTTTTTGCAGCTTTATAAATATTTTTTGTTAGGTACTTTTGGGAGTTTAAATATAATATGTTGTGGGTAAGCTTTTTTTTCTTTTCTTTTTTCTTTTTGTTATGTCTACTTGGGGTTTTTTTTGTTTTATTTTGTTTTGTTTTGATACGGGGGATTGAACTCAGAGTCACTCAACCACTGAGCCACACCCCCAGCCCAATTTTGTATTTTATTAGAGATAGGGTCTCACTGAGTTGCTTAGTGCCTTGGCAGTTGCTGATTCTGGCTTTGAACTCATGATCCTCCTATCTCAGCCTCCCAAGTTGCTGGGATTACAGGCAAGCACCATGGCGCTTGGCTAGTTGGGACTCTTTATGTCTCTTTGACCTGGATATCCATGTCTTTTCCAGGATTTGGGAAGCTATCTTCTGACATTTCGCTGAATAGACTTTCTATGCCTTCAATCTGTAGCTCTTCTCCCTCATCCTTTCTGATCATACCTGTGTTTGGTTCTTTAATGGTATCCTAGAGATCTTGTATATTATGTTCATTTTTACTGATTTTTTAAAATTAGTTTCTGAATCTGATAACTCCTCAACTTTTTCTTTAAGTCTTGTTATTCTTTCTTTTGGTCTATCTAATGTTTTGGTGGGGCTTTCAAGTGAGTTTTTAAAAATCTGACTTATTGAGCTTTTCATTTCCAAGAATTCTGGTTGGTTCTGTTTCAAAATCCCTGTCTATCAAATTTCTCATTCATATCCTGCATTGGTTTCCTTAATTCATTCAGCTCTTATATCCTCTTGGAATTCATTGAACTGTTTTTAAAAAAATTATTCTTTTAATTTCTCTGTCAAGTAGTTCATCTACTTTTATATCTTTGGATTACAGATTTATTAGAGATTTATAAACCTCAGGAGCTATTCTACTGCCTTGTGCTTTCATATTTCTTGTGTTTGTATGTTGAGATTTGCTCATCCACTGGGATGGATATCTTTCACTCTTTTCCACTATTTCTTGGTGAGCCCTGGGTTACTGGGTTTCTATTTAGTATTGCATTTAATTCAATTTGTACTTCCTTGTGTACTTTCCTGTGGCTTCTTTGGCTGTGGTGAAAGATTTTTACATAATATATAATATGTCAGAGCCTAAGTGATTTATTTTCTTTATAGGACTTGCAAGAGGGTAGTCTGTCTGGTATTTCAGGCAATTTTGCTATAGACAGCAATAGATATAGAGTGTACTCTCTGTGATTACTCCTATAGTGGGAATCGAAGCCCCTATCAGGTATGTGTTGGGGGTTTCCCCTGGGCTTTGTTGATCTTGGTTGTTAACTTGGAAGCAGTTCTGCTACTGGCTGTTCCAATTGTGGTGATGTCCTGGAGCCTTTATCTTTTGTTTAGACATTCAGGGCATCTCTAGTTGTTTCATGGGGAGAAACAATGGCCAGTTACAGCTCCCTCCACTGTCACACTCACCTCCAACCCTATCAGCAATATGCTGTCTGATAGGGTATGGGAATGACATATATTGAGGCACCATATACCATACTTATGGTGCCTATAACAGTTATGCTATTTCTTCTGTTCTTGTTATAGTAGTGAGGGTTCCCAAGAGGGACTTCAGATTCACCCACCTTGCCATGCTTGCTTGGGGACAGGTTATAGTCTGTGGGCTTTTATTCCTCCTATTCCCTAAGTTGAAGTATCTGCCAAGGTTTAAGTGTGGCCCAAGCAAGGCATAATTCCCCTCAGCTGGGTTGGGAGTGTAGCTCAGTGGCAGAGCACCCAGCTGATGTGTTCAACACAATCAGACTCAATCTCAATCACTGAAAAAAAAGAAGAGGAACAAAGAAGAAAGAAAAAATGAGATAGATAAATAAAGTAAAATCCAAAAACTAAAAACAGTAATACCACAACAAATGAAAAGAAAGAAGAAAAATAATATTAAATAACAAACAGTTAAATAATAAAAATAGAATTAATCAAAGGGATAAAATATAGTTGGAGAAAAGTAAAATAGAAAAGGGAGAAAGGAAGAGAAGAAAAATATTTCATATTAAAAAGAGGAGAAAAATACAGGCATGGTGGCACATGCCTGTAATACCAGTGACTTGGGAGGCAGAGGTAGGAGGACCAAGAGTTCAAAGCCAGCTTCAGCAATTTAGCAAGGCGCTAAGTAACTCAGTAAGACCTTGTCTCTAAATAAAACACAAACAAGGGCTGGGAATGTGGTCAAGGGGTCGAGTGTCCCCGAGTTCAGTCCCCAATATCAAAAAAAATAAGAGGAAAAAAGGGAAATAAGCACAAAACAGCACATAAAAATAAGAACAACAACAAAAACTTAAGCCAGGTGTGGTGGTATATGCCTGTAATCCCAGTTATTCAGGAAGTTGAGGCAGGAGGATCACAGGTTCAAAGCCAGTATTGAAGAGAACCTGTCTGAAAAAATGAAAAGGGCTGGAAATGTAGTGCAGTTTTGAAAGTACCCCTGAGTTAAAAAAAAAAAAAGTAAAACTATGAATAAAAAAAATGAAAATTTTCTTTTCCCTCGAGTGCCCAAGTGAGAAGGAAGGATAGAAACTCTTTGACTGTGCTGATCAGAGAATTTCTTTGTCTTTAGTCTGTGTGCTGCTTGGACAGAGAAAAGACTGGGGCTTACTCCTTTCTTTTGTGGTACTAGTCAGTTGACTGATGGTAGCAATTTGTGGCTTGATTCAGTTGGAATACCTCTCAGCTGCTTTGTACACCAGAATGAGCTAGTGTGGAATGCAGAGTTCCCTAGAAACAAATTCTCTCTGGAGCTATTTGTGTTATGCACTTCTAGAGCAGAGCTGATGCTGACATCATGGCATGTCAGAATGTGGAACTCCCCAAATCTTCTCTTCAGAGCTTAGTACTTGGAGGGTAGAGCTAATACTAGCTCTGTGGAGTGTCCCTGTATGCCCCCCCCCCCAAGGATGGAGAGAGGATATAGAGTCTCAAAGATCTGTGGTGGAAGGGATGGTGGTGAGTTCTGCATAATCCACAGTCCATTTTTCTGGTGTTTCCAGTCCTGGCTACATGTGACTGCTCATTCCCCAGACTCTGAGAGCTGCGTCTGGCAAACTTCCAGGTTTAATGAGAAGCACCATCTGTTACTACATATGCTGATTGCTGAAGCAGTAAGTAACCTCAGACAATACGACCTTTTCTAAGATGGCTCCAAATTATAAAACTGAGAATATGCAAAGAAGTACAGGTGTCTTCTACAGAGCCAATTTAACATGCAAACTGTACTGTTGTTTGCTTAGCCTATATTTCTGCAGGAGGCTGGATCCTGTGCCAGTCATGTTTGTTGGGACTCTGTTTCTTCTCTACCTCTGGGGCATACTTCCCTGGGATTGGCACTGGTGCATTTTGTTTCATTCTGTCTTCCACAGTCGATTTTATTTGGGCTTCTCCAAGTCTCTATCCACAGTTGAAACCTGGTATTTTCTCATAGACATTCATCTCAGTGAGCAACTATGTTACAGTTATTTTAATTTGGTTTCAAGGAGATGCAGGCAAGTGTATAATGCCTCTAATCTACCATTTTTGGAAGATCTCTTGCTACTATGTTCTCTTAGTCATATTTATTTATTTATTTATTTATTTGTTTGTTTGTTTATTTATTTATTTATTTATTTTTACTAGGTAGCAGTCACATTATTAAAAATTAAAAATAGGAAGGTGTGTATGGGAAGAATCTTTACCTCAGACTCTTATGACCTGGTTGCCAGTTTTATATCCTTCCTGATTTTCTTTCCACATATAGAAGTAGGCATGAATGTTCTTATTTCCCCTCTATTTTGCATACAGTCTGTATACAAAATAGAATCAGTTAAACATGCAAAACGTACACATTTCTGGGCCTGGAGAGATTGGCAACCTTATTCCATGTGTGACTTTTACATGTTATAGCATTATTTGTGATTACTTGTACTGGAAATAACCAAAATATTAAAAGATTTATGTAATGGAACACTGTAACATTTTATGAAAGGAGGGTATCTCTATGAAAGATAAAATGGGACAATGTGTAAGAAATACTATTTAACTAAATTGAATGCAATTGAATAATGTATGTGTTTATAATAATGAAGTCTCAAAGCATAGTCACAAATCTAGGAAGGAAATGTTTAAAACTGGAGAGTTTCAGGCACAGAAAGACAAATACTACATGATCTCAGGCAGTGGGCAGTTTTAAAAAGTTGATCTCATAGAAATCAAATAGACTAGAGGTCATCAGAGATGGGGACAAGTAGAGGGGGAATGGAATAGAAATTGGTTGGTCACCAGGTACAGTGTTATAGTTTGATAAGCACAGCAAATTCTTATGTTCTATGGCATAATAGGGTGAGTATAATTAACAGTAATGCATTCTATATCTCATATTAGAAGAGGATTTTGATTGTGTTCACACAATTGCATCATAAAAATGTAAAAATCACATTGTTTCAAAAATGTATAAATATAATGTGTTGATCATAAAAATTAAAAAATAGAAAACTGGGGACTTTTTTTTTACTTTTTAGCTTTTATATTTTTATATTTTAGTTAAAATTTAATATAATTTCCATAAAATATTGTAATTTTTAGATCAATAATTTAAAAAAACTTAAATAGAAGTTTTTGATAAATCAAAGTTCATTATATCACAGTTAATGATTTTTTTCCAATGGAAAAATATTAAAATATCCTATAATAATTTATTTGATTCCATGTGTCAAACATAAAACTAAGCTTTGAATAAATACATTATTTCATTTATTCTTTAGGAATTTCTTAAAGTTAGACATTTTTCTCATTGTATTATTAGTTAATTGGTATTCTAACCATACCTCTTATAGTAAAGCCCAAGTGCTGATGAATACTTTTTTTTCTTTAGCAAAAATGTCTGTAGGTTGTTTTCTTTACTATTAGGTAGAAATTTGAAAATACGTGTATGATATAGTAAGATATACTATAGATAGGTACACTAAAAATAATAAGTAAATTATTTGCTTGGCATATAAACTTTTCCAGAGTATTCATTATAATTTTAGTCTTTATTTACATTAGTTTTGACTGGTACATAAAGCATAAAATTTTTCATATTAATGGGGTACGATGCTTTGATATGTGTCCATTGTTTAATGTTTTACTCTGCAAACACTTATCAATTCTTTATGGTGAAAACTTTAAATTTTCTGGCTTTTTTTTTAATTTTAGCTGTAGGTGGACCCAATGTCTTTATTTTTATTCATTTATTTTTATGTGGTGCTGAGGATTGAACCCAGTGCCTCACCCGCACCAGGTGAGCACTCTACCACTGATCCATAATCTCCACTCCCTTTTTCTGGCTTTTTAAAGTGTACAGTGCATTATTGTTATCTATAGACACCCTACTATGTAATAATAGCATACCAGAACTTGTATTCCTATCTAACTGTAGTTTAGTATCCACTGATGAAACTTTTTACATATCCTTATCTTCACTTATTCTGTCCTAGATATATAATCACATCTCAATCCATATCTTTCATTACTTAGCTGATATTTGTGATACAGAAGAATCTAGCTTTCATAACTGTATCATGAATGTATCCTTAACATTTTAAAATGTTCAAAAAGTGTTTTGTTTTTGATTCTAGTGTTCAGTGTTTGTTGTTGTTTGGTTTTTGTTACTTTGTGTTTTGGTACTGGGAATTGATCTCAGGGGCTCTTTACCACTGAACTACATTCCAGTTCTTTTTTTTTTTTTTTTTTTTTTTGCAACAAGGTCTCACTAAATTACAGAGGGTCTCATCTAGAAAGTAATAAGTTTCTTTTTTTTTTCTTTTTCTTTTTCTTTTTTTTTGATACTGGGGATTTAGGGGCACTTTACCTCTGAGCTACATCCCAGTCTATCTATCTATCTATCTATCTATCTATCTATCTATATTAGACTAATATTTTTAACATTAATAATTTTATAGTGACATAACTTACTATAGAAAGTTTGAGTCAGTCTTCTCTAGTGTACAGTGTATTCTTTTGCCTTTATATTTGTGTCTTCCTTTGTTTTAGCACAGTTTTCCTGAATTATATTTTAAAATATTTATTCCATACAGTTGTATGTCCAAAATGAATTTTCCTTTGCATGCTATATCTGACATTTTCTCTCTAATCCTAATCTCTCTTTTTTTAAACCTTGCTATTCTCATTACTGGCCTCTCTTTCCCTTCTTTTATTTTGCGGTATCTGTTTACTACTATCCTTGTCTCTAATTTATCTTACCTCTCTGTTATTCATTTTTCCCTCTCCTTTTCCCTTCTCCTTTTCCCTTGATGTCCTACTTCTTAATCTCTCTCTGGGATAAGGTGGGATTCTAAAGCAATTTTATTTCTGTAGAAAGGGCATGTTTTGTGTTTGTGCACAGGGAAGAGGAAGAGGAAAACTAGGTATTCAGCCTCTTTTTTTCCCCTTCTCAGAACCCAGTCTCTAAGTTTTCAGCAACATCATGCAGTGCTTTAGCATTCTTACTGGGACCAGAGATGTTAGGATCATGAAGTGTCAGACTGGTCAACAATTGTTTAAAGTCATCCAGGCTTCATGGTAGAGATGACAGATTTCCAGGTCTAAGAGATGACCTGTTGTTGGTGAGGGGTTACTGTGAGGGCTGGGGTTGTGGCTCACTGTAGAGCACTCATATATCACGTATGAAGCACTGGGTTCGATCCTCAGCACCACATAAAAATAAATTTAAAAAAAGGTATAGTTTCCAACTACAATTTAAAAACAAATTTTTAAAGTTGTTGTGAACAAGATTTGTATGTTAATTTTTAAAAATCTGATCCTGTCTTTTGTGTAAAAGAAAAAAAAAAAGAACAGCAAGTAATTGATTATATGCCATATATATATATATATATATATATATATATATATATATATATATATATAGTAATTTATTACTCTAGGTCAACTTTAATTTCCAATTAGACATTTCTGGAGAATATAAACCTTGCAACATACTCTCTCATAAACTATTTTGTAGATTTCAGAAAATAATCAGGTGCTAAATATGACTCAGAATAACTTCTACTAAATGCCAGATTTTGTGTTTGGGACACAAAATAATCTGCATTTCTTATTAGGAAGACTTTTCTCTTTTATTTATTTTTGTGCATTATAACTTCTCATTGTTTGAGATCTTTCTCCAAGGAATCCTTCAAATAAGTGAAGAGTTTTGTTTGTCAAAATGGTGCCAGTGATACATATTAGTAGTAGTAAGAAGATACACATTTTGAGTAATTTTTCTAATAATGCTAGTTGTTTTATTCCCTACCATGTTTTTCTTCATTTATCCTTAAAGTAGAAAGTAGCATTTTTTTAAAAGAAGGAACTTAGTCTTGTAAAACTCCTTAGAAATAGTCTGAATTTCCTAAGTTTGAGCTCTCAGATATTATGTAATATTGCAAGAAGAATATAGGAACATAAATAGCAAAACCTTTCTTACCTCCCTTTTTATGTTGTATTTCTATTTCAATTATAATTTATTCTGAATGGAAGACTACAGAGATTCATGTTGTATTAGAGAACTAATCTATTTGTCCTAATTTTGCATGTGGGTGAAACCTCAACTCCTTAACATAGGTTAGTAATACCACTTATTTGTGGCCCATTTTACTTAGTATTTTTTTTCTTTGTATCTATTTTAGATTGTGTGTGTGTGTGTGTGTGTGTGTGTGTTTTCTTTTCAGATTAATAAATTGATAAGTAAAACAAAATAAGTAAAATGCAACCTTGAAAGAAATGTTATAAGTCTGTCTTGGACCAGAAAGCCCCACTGTCCCTTGTAATACAGAGTGTTCCACCAGTTGTCTAACATTTCACATGTGGTAGAAGTGGATGTTGTTATCTTAGAAATGAAATAGGTGTATTAAGAGTTTAAAATTTTCTTATGTTGATGCCAGTTTAGCACATAACACATATAGAAAACACTTAAGTTGTAAAAGAATTACCGCTTGTTAAAAAATATAACTTCTAGGTCTGGGGCTCTAACTCAGTGGCAGATCTCTTGCGTAGCATGTATGAGGCACTTGGTTCGATCCTTAGCACCACGTAAAAATAAACAAAAAATAAAGGCATGCTGTCCATCTACAACTATCAAAAAAAAATAGATAATATATTAACTTCTAGGCCCTATCTCTGGACATTGTAGCTTAGTTGTTCTGAAGTGAGGCCCAGGAATTAGCATTTTAAAAAATATTATAATGCACATCTTCCTGAGCTTGCCCTTTAAGTAAAAACTATACAACTGAATGTTATGTGCAATAAATAAATAAAAGATAGAATTAGTTCTATCTTGTTGAAAAAGAAAAGGAAAAGCTCACATATGAACAAATTCCATATTAAAATCATTTTATGTGACATTGTGATTTTACTCCCGAAGAGATAAGTTTCCTCTTCAGATATTTAGCATTCTAGGTTTTAAGATGTAAAAACACTTTTCTTTTATACCTAATGTAAAAAAGTGGATTTTTTTCTTTTCTTTCTTTCTTTCTTTTTTTTTTTTTTTTCAAGAAGGAAGATTAGTCTTATATATCTTTGCATTCAATACCTTTTCTAGTACCTTGAGTCTAAGAAATAGCAGGTTAGTAGGGTCAAAGTCTAGTTCCGTTAAGGTCTTACAAAATTTTTTTGTGTTACTTGATAATTAAAAATATACATCAAGGCAAATGAAATATTTCTTTATGTACTCTCGAAATAGATGTGAAATGAATAATTTTGGACCAAGCAACAAATTATTATTAAATAGTTACACCTGAATAGATAAATTGCAAAGGAGTGGTTATTACATCTATAGCCAAGTCCTGTTTAAGGGTTTTCATTTCTTTTTGAAAAAATTTTTTTTTGTTTATTAAGACAATAGTGTTTGTCATTTGAGATTTTTAGAATATGTATATGCACCACAAATTTTTGGTGACTATTTTTCCAGATGTATTACCAAGCAGAGTTTTACATAGCCTGACCTTACTTGTAACCACAGAATAATTTTTGCTTTTTTTTTTTTTTTTAAACAAGGCTTCTAATTTTTTTCTTTCTCAGCATTGTTGTCCAGAAATGATAAATAACTTTTTGGGACTGGCTAAAACAGAATTTTCAAATACAGCAAATACAAATAAGACTATTGATTCAGAGAAAGGAAAATTGATCATATTAGTTAATGACTTTTATTATGGAAAACATGAAGAAGATGCCCAGGAAGAACAGAAGACTCACACAACCTTTAAACGCTTCAGTTGCTTGAAAATTCTAAAAAATAATATTAGGTATGTAAATATTTATTTTTATTTCTATTTGAAAATTGAAATGCTACAAATATAAATGTTGTATCTTTAGGTTACATTTTCCTTTGCTATTCTAGATAAACAATTCTAATACTTTCTACTATAGACAAAGGCAGACTTTTTGTTTGTTTGTTCGTTGTTGAAAAGCTTTTGTCATTTCTTGTATTTTAGAATTTGACACCAGGATCTACTTATTTGTATTTCTTTCACATTTCTTAAGATGTACAAAGTTTATTTTAACTTAAAAGAAAAAAATAAGTTCATTTTGTTTTAGCAGTGAATCTTTTAGGTAGTTTACATTTTATTTTTCTTCAGTTATAGGAGAAAGCACTTCAAAAGTGTCCAGTTTTGAACTTCTTTATGCTAATCTTAATGCTCAAAGCTTTCAATTCATATTAAGAACATTTACCTAGTGGGAAAAGTGATCTATTTGGGGGGATGGGGTTACTAGGGATTCAATTCAGGGACACTCAACCACTGAGCCACATCCCCAGCCCTATTTTGTATTTTATTTAGAGATAGTGTCTCACTGAGTTGCTTAACACCTCACTTTTGCTGAGCCTGGCTCTGAACTCGAGATCCTCCTGCTTCAGCCTCCCAAGCCTCTGGGATGATAGGCATGTGCCACCAAGCCCAGCCAAAAGCAATGTGTTTTAAAGATATACCATTTCTAGGAGATGTGTCTGCTTTGATTTTATAATTTGACACCTTTAACAATTAGAGATTTCATTCACAATGAAATTTTGAAGAGGTGTACACAAATGTTTTAAATTTTAGAAACTTACTTTGGAATTTTTGCATTACATGATATACTATAAAGATATCTTATGTAAGTGAGTAACAAGAATAAAATAACAAGATATATTGAATGGTATTTTTCATTGATTATATGGCATGACATTTATAGTATATAAGGTTACTTTCTACAATTTCATTATAAAAATTTTCAAATACTTATCAAAAATTTAAGTCTTATTGGACACTTCTACACTTACAACTTTTATTTTATTCTTAATATTTTACTGTACTTGCTTTATCATATTTTTCTTCCTTTGGACTATCTGACTTTTAAATTAATTTCAAAGTAAGTTGCAGATATCAGTGTACTTAGACAAGATATGTGTGTGTTTGTGTATACAAACATACATATATATGTGTATATTCCATTTACTCTTTATAACTATCACCTGTAGCATTTTTAAGCATGTACTTACACGTCTGGGCCCAGCATTTATTTGTTTTCTTGTCTTCTATGATATGCTCCTATAATAATCATTAATGGTTGCTTTATGGTAGAACTTTTTCCAAGTTCTTTCCCATATCTTATATCATATGAATTTTCTCATTGTTTTACCTCCTTTGTGACACTGTTAACTGCCATCAAGAACTAGTGGTCCCCATTCTTTAACAAAGGGGAAGTTGTGCTTTGACATATAACACTGAAACAGTACTATAATAGAACTCTACCACATATTTACATATTTTTACCATTTTAATAGTAAAATATGTCAGAAATCATGTTAATAGATGCAATGAGGGCTGGGGTTGTGGCTCAGTGGTAGAGCGCTTGCCTAGCACCTGTGAGGCCCTGGGTTCTGTCCTCAGCACCACATAAAAATAAATAAATAAATAAAAAGTATTGTGTCCAACTACAACTAAAAATATATATATTTAAAAAATAGATGCAATGATAAGCATGGAAGTGTGATTAACTGATTTAAGCTCCTTGTTCAAATTAAATATGACACATATCATATTACAAATTATTTGAGCAACAAGTTGTTTTATTTTTGCTTTTAAGATTAGCCATTTCCATTTCATATCAAACATGAAAATGGGAAATTCCTTTTTTCAGGAATTATTTCAGGAGACATAGGTCTATGTTATCAGAATATTTAGAAATTTTCAGCATGCTCCGTTTGATAACATCCAGTGATGAAGCATTTAAAATATATTGGTTATCTGATAAATGTAACCTTAAAGTAAAGTACCTCATAACCAAAATTATGTGTATTATATAACATTGCTTTTAATTTTTCCAGTAAAGCTGGGAAGGCAAATTATTTTTCAAGGATGGTAAGAAACAAACAGCTCAAGATTTCTACTCTGTTCTGTTATTATCATACTGTGATATTAGTATTTTACCCCTTACTTATCAATGAAAATAGGTATATTTCATTCTGGGAACATGATTCCAAAAAATTTGCCCTTTTAGTTTCTCCCATTTCCATCTGTTCATTTGAAAAATATGAACTCCAGATTGGGCTTATTTAATAATTGAGAAAAATAACTAGCTGATTAAAGGATCCTTTATATAAATATACTTAAGTGCTTATGATTTTGAGCTAAAAGATATTGGCTTTGCATATGTAAATACTTAACCAAGACTAGGACTTTTCTGGTAGGTGTTGTAGAGCTTGTGTTAAAGCCAAAGAAGAAAGATATTTTAAGGTGTATCATAACTTGCTGTAAAGAGTAGTGTGGTAGAGGTGTAAAAAAAGAGATATATGTTATAACCTTCTTGATGATAGTTATCCAGATTGATGACATTATCATCAATGTTAATAGTTGCAAGATTATTTCTTATAGGGCTTCAAAATGAGTAATTGTAAATAGCTGACCAGTCCAAAAATTGTTGTTTTGATTGAATAACTTTTATTTTCAAATTCAGCAAAAAGCTTCAGTAAGCTCTTCTAAATAAGTATTCTCATTTATACTACACTCTCTGCTGTTGAAGGTCATAGTTTCTTTTCATAAGGAGCCTTTTAGGGAAGCTGAAATAGCAGAATGTAAAACTGAAAAATGGACCTTTTTTATAAAGGGCACAGTCTGCAAGTTAAAATAAACAGTATGTGCTAACAGTAAGCCAGTATCATTAAAAAAAAAAAGTTCTTGTAATTTTAAGCATTAAAATTGCTATTACATGCATTTAGAAACCAAGACACAAGTAAAAATACCAGTAATTTGTCTTTTAAGCAGCTGGAATCTATTATATGTCTTCACAGTCTTAAAAGATTTCTCTCATGACTCTAGCTGCTTTTGGTGCTAGGGTTTCCTTTCTTTCAGTGTTTTATTTTAAACTAAAAATAGTATTTAAGGTATAAAAAACAAGCCTGCTCTTTTACCTTAAATTTTTAAAAATAATCTGAAGTAATGATTGAGTTAGAAAATGAGTGATATTTTGATTATTTTGAAATAAATTTGAAAAAATTCACTGAAAAGGCAATATTTAAAATATACTCTTTTCTAGAGGACTTTTAAGACATTTTGGATTTTGAGTAATACTTGGTATTTTTGAGATTAAGACTCAGAGATTGGTGAGATTTTTGTTTTTAAATCTGAATTTTTGCACCTGTTGACAATCATTTATAGGTTTATGAACCACATGAAACATCATTTGGAACTTGAGAAGCAGAGCAGTGAAAGCTGGGAAAACCACACCACCTGCCAGCACTGCTACCATCAGTTTCCCACACCATTTCAGCTGCAGTGTCACATTGAAAGTACACATACGCCCCATGAATTTTCTAGTAAGTTGCAGTTTCATTTAAATGTTGAATATTATTGAATTTGAAGATAGAAACTCTGAGAAAACCTGAGTAACTCTGTAAGAAAAATAAGAAATAGACTCTGGAATTTGGGGGCAAAATGGAAAAATTAAGTTTTAACTTTTAGAAATTTTGAAATAAAATTCGTTACTAAAATTAAAGTCCCTCTGGCAAGTAATTCATTATAGTAATTGCCTTGGCATAATCTGGGCAATACATATTGGGGATTCAGAAGCCTCAAATCATATATATCAAATGCAAAATCAGTGTTCTTCATTTAAACTTTAAGTAACTACGGTTGTAGTTAAAATCAGATTTTGAAGCTAAGTAGCTTGAGTTTAAATACCAGATCCTCCTTTTGTTATAGCTATAAGAATTGAGACATGAACTCTTGAAAAATGAGGATAATAGAAATGCCTTCCTCATATGCTGTTATAGGAATCAAGTGAGTTAATTTAGGTGAAGTGTTTAGGAATGTGCTTGGCAACCAGTTAACAAACTATATGATTGATCACTTCTGCTGCTGCTGCTGTTACTACCACTATTTATATAAATTTGTAAAATAATTTTTTATATCTTAAAATGTAATACCGTTTCCCCCCTCTCACTTTTAGCCATTTGTAAAATCTGTGAATTATCATTTGAAACAGAGCATGTTCTTTTACAACATATGAAGGATAATCATAAACCCGGTGAAATGCCATATATCTGCCAGGTACATACACATTTTTATTGTGTTCTTTTAAGTGGTGTGTTTGTGTTTTAACTACAAGATTTAAGCCCATTAATCCAGAGGTCAATACATTTTTTTCAGGAAATATTTCAGGTTTTGATGGTTTACTGTCATTGTTGGAAATTAGCAACTCTGCCATAGTAGTACAAGGGCATGTTCCAGTAAAATTTTATATATAGACATTGAAATTTGATTCCATAGAACTTTCATGTGTCATAAAATATATCAGTGTTTTATTCTTTAATCATTTAGGTAAATTGGTTACCAAAATTAAAGTCCCTCTTATAAATAATTTATTAGTGGAAGGCATAACTCATTCATTATATGAGGGGTAGGCACTGAGCTGCATTTGGCCCACAGACTGTTGCTTGCTTACATCTGTGGTAGTCAAAGAAGAGCCCAGCTAGACATACAGATGGACATGTCTTACCATATAGGGAAGAATGTAGGTGTATACAAGGGAAATTTGAAATGCTGTTAGTTATAAAGAACCCTAGCTAATGTTTTGTGACCAGTATTTTTCAAGAATTTGAAGGAATAGGAAGACAAAAAAATAAAAGATTGATTGCCACCACCATAGTGTGGGGTCCATTTACAATCTAAAGAAGAGTGCTGTTTTTGTAGCAGAAAAAGCACTTTATAGGACAGGAGGTGCCAAAATTTGAAAATTTCAGTCAAGGCAGTGATAGATGAACGATCTGCTAAAAAGCACATAACCTAGTTATGTTTTGAGAAGAATTCTTTAATTTTGAAAGATAATTTCTGGGTTGTTTTTTTTTTGGTGCTTCTGTTAGTGGAATTTTTGGGTGTATAGGCATCAGCAAGAGTAGTAGTACACAGTGTTCTTCTAAACAAATGATCCATAATTTGCTTTGTAATTGCACATCAGTTATAAATTTTTGAATCAAACAAAACCTTCTTTCTATTTCTAGGTTTGCAATTATAGATCATCATCATTTTCTGATGTGGAAACTCACTTTAGAACATCCCATGAAAACACTAAGAACTTGCTGTGTCCTTTCTGCCTCAAAATTATTAAAATCGCAACACCCTATATGCATCATTATATGAAACATCAGGTGAGATTTTCTAATTCCTGTTTGTTCATATTATCTTAGTGAAAAAACAGGTTAAGTCTTGAAACACTGATTAGTTTTATTCTGCAAATGAAGCAGAGTTGTTCCAAATAACCCAATTAAATTTATAATTTATGTTGAATTATTTGTGAAACTTCCAGTTCTTTCCTTACCTCCTTTCCAGTGATGGTGTAGACCATAAATAAAGACCATAAATAAAATTGTGAAAAATGATTAGAAATAGGCAACCAAGGATTGAGGGGGAAAAAAAACAAGAGAGAAGGTGAGTGAAATAAGCAAGTGGCAGATAGTAAGGTCCTAAGAGTAGATCTGGGAATGATTTTGAAGGAGTTTTCAAGAAGCAGGATGAGGGGAATATTACTTTGAACTGAGGAAAAAGAAAGATTGTGGATACATACCTTGTTTTCCTATTCCTTTTCAAACTTTATTTCCACTTTCTAAAGCTCTGTTATTATGAGAAAATGTGTTTTCATTGACCTAGGTTCATCCTTCACAGCTACAAGGCAAAGGAAGCTGTTGATGGATTGATGTATGAATTCTGCCAGAGAACTGTGTTTAGATCCTAACTTCTTTCCTGAATTACTTCTGCCAGTTCTGCTGTGTAATTTTTGGAACTCAGCATTAGTGCTTGGAATTCTGATGTTATGCTTATTGTGTTTTTTTTTCCTGAAGCACTTAAATTATCCCTGTTTATGCTAAAAATGTTGATACACCAGTGTTTTTGTCAAAATCAGAACCTAATGGATTTATTGCACCTGATCATATAATCAGGTTTTTCCAACTCATTAAGCATTTCCGTATTATGAATTAAACTGGCACACCAATTTATTCACCATTGGTACTCACCTTGCTATGAGATGCAGTTGTTAGATAATCATGAAATCAGGTAGTAATTTTTAATTGGGAAAGATGATAAAAGTAGCATTTCCAAATGAATTTGGGATCGCTGGTGTTGTGACTGGGATACCACTCATCCTTGAGACGTTCTGGAAAGATCTTTTATTTGATGGTCCCCCAACAGTATTCCAACAGGTGTTAATAGGGGTTCTCCCAGTATTGTCACTGGTAAATCAATTTGGTAAATGCCTGGATTTAAAAAATTAAACAGTTTTTTTTGTCTGCTTATTAAAACAGGACTTCTCAGAGCTTTTAATATGCTAATGGACATTGTAAATCTCCAAGCAAAAGATATAGTATGTATCATTTCCCAAACTTATTTGACCACTGAACACTTTATTTGAACATACCTATTAACATTTCTTGATAAAGAGTTTGGGAAACATTGTCCTTCGTATTCTGTATTTCATCTTTAGCCTTTAATTTTAAAAGGGAGAGTAAGGTATAAACTATTTTATTTTGAGGCTTTTTAATGTAACTTTCCCCAGATGCTTTACTAAGCTCTACATTGAGTTATAGACATGAAAATAATGATAAGATGTGTGGATCCAGTGTGTGGGGTGTACAATGTATTCTATTTATTTTTTGTGGTGTAGGGCATTGAATGCAGGACTTTGCACATGCTGAGCATGTGCTACTAAGTTGTGTCACCAGCCTAGGCTATGTTATTTAAAACCAAACCTTCATGCCTGGAGCCATCTTGACTTGCCATGGGTTGCTAACTTTTAAATTTTTTTTGTTTGGGTGTGACTGGGAAGTAGATAGCCAGCAGTAAAGATAGGGCAATCTATTAGTAAGAAAGAAGGATCATCAGGCATCCTCCAATGTATTTATAATATGTATACTTATTTATGAAAGACTGGGAAACCTTCACTGAGTAGAATTATAAACTTTTAACAGATGACAGTACAATATCAGGTAATAAAAATTGTTGATTCTGTGTCTCATTTTATTATGTTGAAGACCTCACTTGTAATTGTTTCTTTAAAAGATTATATTGTTATGTCTTGAGTAATTTTAGAGCAAACAACCGAGTTTATATGACTTTTATAAAATAATTTAAGAATTTCTGATATATTAAAAAAGCTTATTAGATAAAACAATAAGCAGTTAACATATAGTAATCACCATATGGTATCAGGCTACTTAATCTTCACAACCTATATATGTTTTATAAATGAGGAAACAGGGTTTTAGTGAAAGTAACTTGCCTAATGTTGCATTGTCTCATAAAAGGCAAAGACAGAACATGACTTTAGAGCACTAGTTTTTACTGCTGTCACAGAGTTGATTTTACATTGGCATTAGATCTAAAGGTAGAAATTACATATAGTAAGAATTACCCTTAAATCCCTCAAGACTATCAAAAAATTCAGTACAGTTATTTTTCTATACTCTGAATAGATCATTATATCTTTGATTGAACATTGTTGTTATTAAAAACTGTGATACCGTATCTTCATCACCCTTAGCACATTAAAATGCATATGTACATAACATCAGAGATGTATAAGACTTGAGTCCACCTCAGGGAATTATAGATTGATGTTTCCTGTCTCAGGATTTTGGATAAATATGCATTTAATGAAGTAGCAGTCATTTGAACTAGTTAAATTGTACCTGCCGCTCATGTATTTTTCTGCATTAGTCTCTTGCTTTCTGCTTCACTATTTAGTCATCCAACATATATTTATTTAGGATGCCTTACTGTATGTCAGGAACTGTTTTAGGTATTATATAGCAGTGTGATTTAGGAATTGGTACTGTAATGGAGAAAGACAATAAATTTGTGTGAATGTGTGTTTGTATATGCTGGTGATAAGTATTGTGGGTAGGAAATAAATGTGGAAAATAAGGAGTGCCAAGCACTGGGGAGGAGGGTTTTCTCTTTTATATACAGCATGGGCATTAAAGGGCCTCTTCAAAGGAAATTAAGGAGTAAGCCATGTGGGAGAGGTAACATTATGTAGGCAATGAAGTGATTATAAACCAGAGTTACTAATAAGATTGGCAAGGAGGCCATTGAAGCTGGAGCAGAGTTAACTAATAGAAGGATGAATTGTAGGAGATAAGGTTGTAGCAATAGAATGCAGGCCAATTTGTGTGGACCCAGAGTCAGGACTTTGGAAAGCTCCTGGAAGGTTTTAAGTGAGAGACCTAGCATATTTCAAGAATTACAGACAACCATGGAGAGAATAGATCACAGGGCAGAAAAAGACATGAAAGAAAGATAGAAGTTTTTTTTTTTGTTTTTTTTTTAAACCATAGTCTGGGGAACTTGCCCCAGTATGGTAGCAGTGGTTGGAGGTAATGACAAATAGGAATGTTATCAGTAGTCTTGAAAGTGAAGTTGGCAATTTTATTAATGTGTTAAAGAGGGGGGGGCAGGAGGGGACACTGAGTTTTTTGTCTTAAGCATTTATAAGAATGGAGTTTTAATATTCTAAGCTATGGAGAAAACTGAGCAAGGAACAGATTTAGGATGGTAGGAGAGAGATATAGGAAACCTAGAGTTTAGTTTGTCCATAGAGAAGCATATAAGATGTCAAGTAATATTGCCACATAAGCATTTGGGTAGGTGGTATTTCAAATCATGAAGCTGGATGAGGTAACCTAGTAAGTGATTCTAGTAAAGAGTTCTGGGAAATGAATTCTAGTGAACTTTTGTTCTGTCCTGTTGTCTGGTATCTGTTTCTTAGCCAAGTTTTTCTCTCTTTTTTCCTCCTCTCTTTGAATACTTTATAAGTGAATTTGTGTTAAGTTGCTTATATCTATGATATAAGATAGTGCACTACACTGCTAGTCTTAAGATACAGCTAAAATTATTCAAACATGTTGTTCTTACATATTGCTTTGGACATTGTGAAGAACTATTTTCTATTTTTTAAATTTTAATTGACATATAACAATTATACATATTTATTGGAAATAGAGTTATAATTCAATACATGTTTACAATGTATAAGTTCAAATTAAGGTAATTAGCATTTCCCTCAAACAGTTTTATCATTTGTGTTGGGAACATTCACATAACTCTCTTCTAGCTCTTTATAATAATATATAAATTATTATAAACATAGTCACCCTGCTGTGCTGTTGGACACTAGAACTTATTCTTCCTATCAAAGTGTTTTGTTTTCCAGTGTCTGATCTCCCTCATCCCTATCCCTGCACCCTTCCTAGCCTCTAGTGACCACTTTATATACTTCCCATGAGATCAACTTTTTTATCTTGATTGTATGAGTGAGAACATATGATTTTTGCGGGGGGAGGGTACTGGGAATTGAACCCAAGTAAACTTCACCACTGAGCTATATCCCCAGCCCTTTTCATTTTTTGAGACAGGGTCTTGCTAAGTAGCTGAGGCTGGTCTCAAACTTGAAATCCTCTTGCCTTAGCCTTCCAAATTCTGGGAATACAGGAATGAGCATTACACCCAGCTGAATATGTGATATTGTATTTCTATGTCTGGCTTTATTTTTTAATGAAATGTTTGCTGTGTGCTAGTAACTTTGCTAGATACTTCTCTGTATATTACCTCAGAGAAGTATTACCTTAAATTTTATGAAGAGTTGGTTGTATTTAAAGGGAAATAGTGATGTATCTGGCAGAGATACAGCTTTGAAGAAGATATTTTGCATGTGCTATTCTAAATTTCTATATACTATAAGCATATGTATATGAAATATATTTTTATATTATTGAGAATAAATGTGTAAAGGTTTCAGTTGATATTATACAGTAGGAAGAACACTGGATCAGGGAGTCTAGCATTGTTATTATCTAGCTATGGGAGAGGGACTTAGATTTCTCTTGGGTTCTATTTCCCATCTGTAGAATGTGATAGGACCAGGATATTAGGAGGAACTCAGGGAGTTTTCAACTGAAACATAGGTTATGATCAGTTATATTTTATGCCTCCATATCTATGTTGTCCAGTGTAGTAGCCACTGGCCACAATTACCTGTGTAAATTAATTAAATAAAATTTAAAATATTTAGCTCCTCACTTTCATTTGACACGTTTCAAGTGCTCAGTAACCATTATATGGCTAGTAATTACCATGTTGAACAGGAAAGCTCTAGAGCATTTCGTTATTGCAGGAAGTTTTATTGGACAACATTGCTTTATATAACCATTTTTGTAACTTAACCTTTGAAATATCTAGTTAGATTTACTTGAGTTTAGAGGGTGTAATTTACTTTACCAACTTGTCAAATGATTGAAAATAGCAAAATTTTAAAATGATTTTGATATTTTCTAAAATTAAAACATGTTTAGCTCATTTTCATAGTATCATGTTTTTAAATAATTTAAGTTTATAATTAAAAGCTTTCATACATTTGGTATAACTTCTATTTGAACCTGTTAATAGAACTTTTATGTTTGACTCTATATAGTAACAAATACATTTGATAGTAATATAAGTTTTTAAAAATACTATCTATGATAAGAAATTATAAACTTTAATTAAAATTAAGTTAGAGTAGTTCCAGGACACAGAATTTTGTGGTTATAAAAGTTATTTTTCCTTTTTTCTGTTTCTCAATAGATAAAAGGAATACATCGTTGTACAAAATGTAGACTGCAATTTTTGACATGCAAGGAGAAAATGGATCATAAGACACAGCATCATCGAACATTTATAAAACCTAAACAACTAAAAGGATTGCCTCCTGGAACAAAAGTGAGTTCAAATATGTTATATTTTAACATTTTGTATAATAAAAATTAGCTCTAACCTGGTTTTATCTATTAAATATGACTTTTTAAAAATGACTTCATATTTTTATTGACTAATTTTAGATTTCATTGTTTTTATGCTTAGAAAGGAAAGCTTTAACCATTGAGTTCAGTGGTGGGTACTATGTTGAAATGGCATTCCTTCATTAAAAGTGTACCTAGTTTAACTGTTCCTTGGATCAGGGGGTTGTTTCAATATTATATAGGCTATTTTTGAACTATGTCAGTTTTAGAAGCTAAACTCTAAGAGACTTGATATCAGGAATCTTATTTTATTTATCTTTGTATTCCCAGTGTGTGGCATAGTGCCTTGAATGCCAAAGGTTCTCAGATGTTTGTTGAAATTGTTATCATTTAGTCTACTCTCAGAGAAGCAAGTACTGCTGCTGGACAGCATTGTATTTTAAGTGAGCAAACACATGTCTGACTGCATACTGATGATTGTAATTTGCTTTTCCCTTTTTGCCTTATATACATCTGTTTTCTCTAACTTCTTTATGTACAGTCAGCTCTTAAATATTTGCTCCAGTGGAGGGAAACAGAGGCATGGATAATCCAAAGTGAAATAACCCCCAAAACATTTATATTTGGCTTTGGGTACTTACCTTTGAATGTGGGTATGTCTGGTACTTGAATTAAATAAAATAATATAAAGCCATGCTCTGAAGACTTCGAGCAAGAGAAGCTATCCAGCATTCTTCCCTGCAAACCATTCATTTCATGCTGGAACTAGACATGCAGAACACTAATGTAAGCAGTGCAGTCCTCTCTCATTTTTCCCCTTAATAATAATAATAATATTAATGATAATGATACTAAATGTTGTTATGACATCTTAGAATGAGGCTTTGAGTGTACTTTTCATACATTGTATTATTTAATCCATACAATCATTCAGTGAGTAGAAAAGGCAAATAGTGCCCTGTATTTTAGATATGAAGAAGTTTAAAGAGGATATCTTATTTACTCAAGATTACATGGCTTGGAAGGCATAATGTGAGATTCAACCTCAGTTCTTTTGATTCCTGACCTAGTGCTTTTGTATAATACCTAAGCACATGTTTCATAGGACTTCATCATAGTCTGTTCCTCACATGCATGAGGAGAGTGTAGTCAAGTGATCAATGAGAATGTTGGTAGGCAATTGACCTTTCTATTGTCAACTAAGAGATATAATTGAATATTTTCTATTTTGAACACTAAATGATAAATTTTGTGTTAGTTCCCTTTAAGAGAAGTCTCAATATTAAATTCTTCACACAGTGGAAAAAGTTGATTTAACTCTTTCTTATAACATTTTATAAGTATAAATCCAGGATAATGAGCCCATAAAGGAGAGGTCACATTTACTATAGATCTATTTGTTTTGTAGTTATGAAAGGGTGAGATCAGTCAGCCTTTCTAGAGTTATTTTTCAAGCTTTGTGAAACTTAGACATATATATGAATTTTTTAAAAATTATGTCACAGCATAAAAATAGCTATGGAATGTGCTCTTTTGATAGTCATACAATTTTTATTAACTCCTAATTACTCATTAATAACTGTGTTTAGACATAACTGATTTTACATTAAGTGAATAAATATCAAATTTAACTTTATTTATTTGTTTTGAACATTTGGAGTAAATAAGACTAAATACAATTGCAGTTTATGTGTACTCTTTCAAAATACTTGAAGTTTAAATGGTTTTTGTACAGTGATATTTTAATAGTAATATAGTGATTTTTTTTTGAAGTAAATATATTCTGCATTCTTGTAGGTTACTATTCGAGCTTCAGTTGAACCTCTTCAGTCAGGATCTTCACCTAAACCTTCCATTAATGCAAGCACTTCTACCCTTCAGCTCTCACCTCCAAGGACTAAAAATATAACTGCTAAAAATCCCACAAAATCAAATACAAGTAAACCTAATACAACCAAATACAATGCAAATAAACCTAATGGAAATAAGCCTAATGGAAGTAAATCTAAATACAAATAAAAAATCTCTAATATGCAAAAGAAACAAAGTACATTGGCTAATAGCAATAAAAAAATCAAAGTTAATACTGCATTGAGGAACTTAAGGTGATGTTTTATTCCTAATATACAATACCAATTTAAATTTAAGTATAAAAACATTATACTTTAGTTAATTAGAATAGTAATATGGCTCTTACTGATTACTTTTGTTTTAAAATATATTTATACCATTTTCTTTGTGTCTCCACAAGGTGTTGTCGAGGCATTCACAAGTGCATTGAGTGCTGTTCTGAAATAAAAGATTTTGCAAACCATTTTCCTACATATGTCCACTGTAGCTTTTGCAGATACAATACTAGCTGTAGTAAAGCCTATGTAAATCATATGATGAGGTAAGAAGAGTTAAACCTGTAAATTGACAACTAAAATTATAGTACAGGAAGTTTTTGTTTTGAAGCAAAGTTATCCCTATTAGAAACTAGTTTTTCTCCTCAAAGAGCCAAAAGGACCTAGCAGTAAGGAACTTCTAAGATACTATCTGATGTTATTTTCCAACATAGTAACTCAAGTAATTACTGGTCTTAAATTGTAAGAACGGTTAATTAAACTAATAAAATTAGGATAGGTTTGTTGGAAAAATAATTATTCTGTTTTTTATTTTTCCCTATAGGTATTTAAAAATGGTGATTTTCAAATAAAACTTTAAGTGTTTTAAGCTTATTTAGCATACAAATAAATGTCCTCATTAGGAATATCCTCTTCAAATTAGTCACTTTGAGAGAAGCTGTCGTTTTGTGATGAAATCCAGTGATTACTGCTTCTGCTCATAGAGGAATAGCTGTACCTAAATTTATTGATAGTTGAAACTATTAACCTTTTATTCAACTAGTAGCTGTAGCTTTTTAATTAATAGCTAACATTATTGGAGGATTTTCAGTGATGTTAGGAACTTCATTGAATCTGGTTTTCTTTCTATGGTCCTTCATCTGTCAGGCCATCTATACATACATTTGTTCAGTGAAAAGGAGTGACTACTCTGGTTATGATGCCACCGTTGGAATTCTTTTTCATTAATTCATTTAATTTATGTTGTTTAAGTACCTATCATTATACTATGCTAAGAAACCCCTTCAGAACCCACATTATTTTCATTTGTATTTCTTTAATAGGAGAATATTTTATTCTATCAGGGTGGATTTTTATCTTTAAAAATAGTTATTCCAGGGGCTGGGGATGTGGCTCAAGCGGTGGCGCGCTCACCTAGCATGCGTGCGGCCCGGGTTCGATCCTCAGCACCACATACCAACAAAGATGTTGTGTCCGCCAATGACTAAAAAATAAATATTAAGATTCTCTCTCTCTCTCTCCCTCTCTCACTCTCTCTTTAAAAAAAATAGTTATTCCATTATAAATGTGATATACTGCTTATTCATTCGTTTGTTCCATTTAAATAAACATTAGAATTAATGTATAACTGAATTTCTTGGAGATCATGACATAACCTCTGTTTTACTTTCTTATCATTATGAGATACTGCTTTTCCAGAATTCTCCTACCTTTCATGGCAACTTTAGCCCTTCTCTCTCAGTTTTTCTGCCTTGATGATTGGCCTACCTCCTGGTGTTTTGGCTTCTTTAGTGCCAGCACTTCACATCAGCTTTTAAGTTTTGGGTCCTCTTCATTTCTAGTCTCATCCTATATACTCTTCATTCCTTCTGAATTCTTATTACTCCATGATGTTCAGAGTTTTGACTCTTTTTGCCAGTCTAGCAGCATTCATCTAAATTTATAGTCATCGTGGTCCTCTGTTTCGAATCCTGTTCTTTTCTTTGTCTTCTACATTTTTATTCATGCTCACCTAGAATAAAAGCCAGTTTAAGTTTTCAGCCTCTTCCCCTTTCTATCTTTATGTATGCTCAATTCTAGAATACAAGAGTTTATTTATTCATTCTGACTTTATAATCTTTAACTTTCATTAAGACCTATCTCTTTATTTTTCTTTTTAAAGACCTCCTTATTTTTACCTACAGTGTTTGTTTAATCCTTTTTCAGTACCCTAAAGATTTTATTTTCATCTTTCAGTTGTTAACCCAACTTATTAATTGCTCAATTGAAGGTCATCTTTTTCATTTTTCCTAAAAGCTAGCTCTTTTCAACTCCAAATATTTTTCTTCATCCAGATATTAATCTCAGAAATTAAGCTTGTCCCATTTCTCCATAGCCAGTTCTATCTTTTATCTCCTTCAATTCATCATAAACTAATTCACTTAAATTGTATCTTCATCCCTATCTCACTATTGGTCTTCTGCTTATAAAAACTTTCAAGGTTTTGTTTCTTTAATTTTAGGATGAGGGAGCTGTGTCCTTCCTGCATATTTTCTTTATTTCTTGTCTGCCTTTTTCCATCAACATTTTTCAAAATGTTTGTTACCAGCTTAATTGTGACTCATTTCTTTACCATTTTGAGTATCATCCCTACCTATCAACTAACACTGACCCTTTAAAGATTATTGTATCATGTACTTATCACCACACTTTTCCTCTTTTTTCATTCTTTACTCCTTAACTTTATTTTTAACGTTGTTGCCACTCACTTTTGAAACGTTTCTCTTTAGTCTCTATTAAGAGGTTAATACAATTTTTCTTCTTTTTAGGTAACACCTCTCTTTCATTGCCTGTCTCCAACTTTTTATAGTCCCTTTCTTAGTAATTTTAGCACTTGCACTTTCAGCTTTCAACTTGAAATCTTAGAATTTCAATCTTTTGTTTTTCTAAGATCCAAATCTGTGTTTCTAATTATTTTGTAGATGCTTTTACCCTAGACCCACTGGCACCTCAATAGAACAACAACAACAACAACAACAAAAGCCAAATATTATTATCTGTCTCAGATTCACATTACTACCATCCCAACTTTTTAAGTTCCATCTCTTTCAGGGCACCATTTTGTGTGAATGTTTAGCTCCAGCTAGAAATAATTTACTGCTCCAAGTTTCTGAAACTCAAGAAGTTCTTTGGATTCACTGTGCATCATGGCTTCCTGAGATTGCCTCCCAACCACTGCAATATCTGATACTCCTATTGCTCTAAACCAGGCCCCATTATATTTTCCCCTAGTATACTTCTGGGTAGAATGCTAATCTCTTATTCTGTTCAAAACACAAAGCTACCTAAGGATGTCTTTTATTTTGCCCTTAATTTCTAAAGGATCAAATTGGAAAGTATTTTGTGTTTCTTAAACTAAGGTTCATCTGGCCTTCCTTATCCCATTTATCATAGGTTTCCTTCCTGTCCTGAAGAACTTCCAAATCCATTATATCTCCAACCATTTGCAGTTGGCTCAAGACATTCTTCTTACCCTTTTGCAAACCACCCAAACCTACATTTTATTGTCATCACATATACTCCTTATTCATTGTTAGCTCCTTTCTCCTTTTTTTGTTTTGTTTTTCCTTTATTGATACTGTTGTTTCCTTTGCCTTCTCACTGAGTAGCACACCCTTATTTCTACTTATTGCAGATACTTGATCTAGGTTTGAAGTTTTTATGAAGGGAAGCTTCATTTCTTCAAAAGATGTGTACATTCAGTTCTTACCCTATACCATACCAACTCTGTAGCCTTTCAAGTAGTCTTTTTCTTTCTGGTCTCATACCTGCCCAGTCTTCTATAAAGAGACACTGATCCTCATAAGTTGGCTAATCTTTTCTAAAGTATTTTTCTTCCCATACTTATTTTATATATTAGTTTTTTCTTATTCTTTATTAGTCCCCATGACACCCTGTCCTTCCCTCTCAGTTCATCTTTCAAATGTCTGGTCAATTCTTTTGAATTGTGTACCATTCATCTGATCTGCCTTTCATTTTGTTTTTGTATGTAGAATCTCCTTGAGAAGTGGTCTTTGTATTTATCATATCACTTACTACTTTATAAACTATAAATGATAATCATTATTTATTATTAGAAGAGGCCCCAAACGTAATCTCAAAGAAGAGATTAAAAAATCTTGAAGCTGTTGAAACATCTTTAAAGTCAGACTCTTTGAAGGAAACAGATCATTAACTTCATAATTATAAATTATTTTTTAAAAATAGTATTACTGGGGTCAGTTTTTTGAATTATTGTACTTTGCTAATAGCTTGTAAGTGGTAATCGAAATCACCTGAGAAAGTAAAAATTAACTACTATATAATCTTACTGTTATTCCTCAAAAAAGATACATGAGACAACTTTTTCTTCTACATGTAAGAGAATTAAGTTAATGGACATTACTAATATCTCTTTTTAATAGTATTTATATCACCCAGATTCATTTTCACAAATACTGATTATTACATACTAGGAAGGTACAGTTTGTGTTTTAGTCAAAAGACCTGACAAGAACAATTAGAGAAGGAAAAGTTTATTTTGGAGCTCATAGTTTTAGAGGTCTCCGTCTGTAGATGGTTGACTCCATGGGCCTGGGCCTGAGATGAGGAAGAATATCATGGTGGAAGCAAATGGTGGAGGAAAGCAACTGGGAACATGGCATCAGGAAGGAGAGGCAGAGCACTCTCATGATCACAAAATATGTATCCAAAGACGAGCCTCCAGTCACACCCTACCTGCCTACAGCTACCACCCAGTTAATCCCTATCTGGGATCAATGCACTGATTATGTTAAGGCTCTCATAAACTAGTTGAGTCATCTCTAAACTTTCTTGCATTGCTCACACATGAGCTTTGGGAGGCATATGAAACCATACAGTTTTCTAGAAAGTGTGATAGGCAGGTAGTATTGGGGGTCAAGTCCTTGCTGTTAATTTTTGCTAATTAGTAGGAGAAATATGTTTACCTAGGTTAATGTGATAAGCAGATGACTATGAGAGCACAGAGAAGGTAAGAATAAATTCTTTAAATAAGAAGTAGAGAAGACTTTCTATAAATGACATTTCTCTTAGGCTTTGAAGAAAGATGTTAAACATTTCCAAGTAAAACAAAAGCTGTTGTAATGATTTGTTCCTGTACACAGAGTTCTGTGTCACTGTTGATTTTTTTCTTGCATTAATTTATGAATATATATTCATTCCACATTTATTTAATAGTATTTATTCTGTGTCAAACCATCTTCTTCTCTTTCACTCAACCATGAATTCTAGGGCAGGCGACTTACCACTCTAGTTATTATATCATCATTCTACAGTTTACTGTCTTAAATAGTAGGTATACCATCAATATTGTTGGATGTTAAGGAAGTCATTCCTTTTGTGTTTCTCAGAAAGTTAAGTTGTTTCTTGCATGGAATCAAGATTATTAAGGAAAATATGGTCAAAGAGGGATTTTGTCCTCAATTTCCTTGAGGTATAATTTATACCTAATAAAATTTACCTATTTGTGAAGAACAATTCAATGAGCTTTTGGTAATTATAGTCATGCAGTTGGGTAGCAGGTTTTTTAGACCTACGTCTTAACACTGTATTTTTACTGTATTGAATAAAAGTCTTAGCCTTTTCTGTTTTCTTAGGTGTGTTTCTGTATTTCTATCAACTTTGTGGAAATAGGGAAGAAAGGTAGCTTTTTCCTCCTTTTTATTTGTGAGTTGTGATTCATTTTTCCATTCTTACATTACAAAAAATTGCAGTTGTAGAAGTTATGTAGTAAATACAGATGAGTCAAAGAGGCAGTATAAATGCTTTTTTTTTCCCCAAAGATAGGGAACTCTAAATCATAACTGGATTCAGACAACTAAAAATTTAATTAGGAACATTTGTAGATATTTGGTTCAAGTTATAGATAGATGTGGAAGCCATCAAAAAGACCCTAAAATATAATTTTTCTCCTTATCAAAGAATAAATAAAAACAGTATATTTATTTGAAGAGAAAAAACTTTAAAATGTCATTAAAAAAATAACTTATTTTGAACTGAACCTGGTGGTACATACTTGTAATCCCAGTGACTTAGGAGGTTGAGGCTAGAGGATTCCAAGTTGGAGGCCAGCTCATCAATTTATGAGAGACCTAGTCTAAAAATAAAAAGGGCTGGAGGTATATTTCACTGGTAGAGCACGCTGGGGTTCAATCCCCAGTAAACCTGCCTCCCAGTCTTGGACTCATTCCTCTAAGGAAACAATGATTTATATAATTTTTTGCACACAATTTCAGGGCTTCCCAACCCCCTGATCTCTCTAAAAACTGTGTTTTTGTGATAATATCTTAAATTCATAAATCTCCAAATAATAGTTACCCTAGCTTGAAGAAATGATATTTGAAATCTTCTGAGGCTGTTTTCTAGGGATTATATTTAGCCAGAACATTTCTGTTCCTTTACATACAGGCATCACTGATGTGAGTAGCCATTTATCTAGTTTGTTGGCTACTGCTTTTCAAACTTTAATTTATGTAAGAACCACTGAAAAACTTGTTAAGGCAGTTTCCTGGATCCCACTGCCAGAGATTAATTCAGTAGGTTTGTGAAGAGCCTAAGATTTTGCATTTCTAAATAAACTCTCAGGTGATGGTGATACGGTTTTCTGTGACTTTCAGATATAGTGTGCTAAACTACTTCTGGTTTTCTAGTACAGAAAGCTTTCCTTATTGGCTACAATGTTTGGTTAATGGTTTTTTGTTCTGTGATTAGAGGAAGCATTAAGTTATGAGTTCTGCTTTTTTTCTTAAACCTCTACTAACAATTACAAAGAACTGTCTAGATGTTTGAATTTACAGATGGTAAACAGTAATATTTAGCTGAAATAGTGTGTACTTTCTAGATCAATTGAATTCTGTTCCCCTGTCTCTATACCAGCATGATAAGATTATTAAAAAGTTATTTTCAAAAAGTTGATTTCTAATAATAATTCAGATTGTAGCAAAATTAATTTGTTAATAAAAATTTAGAATTGTTTTAAATGTATAATAAATGAAAAATTTAGTTTGTTTTTTAACTCTTTGAGCATTTCCTTTTTACATAATGGTGAGGTATTGATCATCTAAGTATATGCTTAGGGAAAAAAGTATGTGTCATTAGGAATTAAAAGCAAAATGGAATATCAGATCAAATGTTAAATTAAACAGAGTTAATGGTTCAGTATTTATTCTGTAGTCTTTTAAAAACTAGAAACTTAAGTACAGACTTGAAATATGTTTATAAATTAATATAATTATTATTATGAAATAATATAATTCTATACTAAAATTATTAAAATGTCTTCTGTCTCTCCAGCTTTCACAGTAGTCGTCCAAGTAAAAGGTTTTGTATATTTAAGGAGCATTCTGAAGATCTCAGGTAACTAGTTGATTTTTTTTAATTCTTTCTACTAAACAATGGTTATAATTTACATTCTTTCTTGCATAAGAAATTTATTGAAATATAATTCACATGCTGTACAATATGCATTTAACAATAAAATTAATAGGTTATGGTATTGTGCTATATTATACTATACATTATAGTATAGCATCCAAACCTATAATAGGTTATAATATTATACTGTACTGCTGCTGTACAGCAATGACCACAATTAATTTTAGTACATATTGGTCATTCCAAACAGAAACCCTTTCCCCATTCATTAGTGGTTATCCCCATTTCTTTTCAACTCTCCCCATTACTAAGCAATCATGAATCTACTTTGTGCCTATGTAGATTAGTTCATTCTAGATATTTTCTACAAATGGAATGATAGACTGTGTATGTAGTCTTTTCCAACTGCCTATAAAGGTTTATGTATATTGTAGCATGCATGTATGAATGCTTCATTTTTCAAAGTGCTGAATGATATTCCATATTATGAATATGTCATAGTTTAGCCATTCATTCAGTTCATTTTCACTTTAGGTTGTTATAATGCTACATTGTGAACATTTACATATTAATTTTTTAAGGACATGTCTTTTTATTTTTCTTTAGTATATACTTAACATTAAATTTGCTGGATTTTATAGTACATTGATCCTTTTGAGGAACTGCTAAATTGCTTTTCAAAGTAGCCTCATTATTTACATTCCCACCAGCAGTGTATGAGGGTTCTAGTTTCTTCACAATCTTTTGTAACATTCAGTATTATATCTTTTTTGTTATAGTCATCCTAGTTGCTAGGAAGTGCTGTATCATTGTGGTTTGCACTTTTAAATTAAACTGTCTGTGAGTGCCAGTTTGGAAATCTGAGTGATTCCTAATGGATATTATATTGTTCCTTATAAGACCTGAGATATGCCATTAATCTCTTGGTAAATTTATTTCATTGGTGACAAATGGTGTCAAGATGAAATTCTCATGCATTTGCATTGTAAAATGAAAGGAAAAATCAGGCCCACCAACAATATTTGAATATCAAAAAGTTACTTAAGATACCTATTAAAGTGACGCTGTTAATTTTTGAAGCACATATATGAAACCACTGAAATTCTTGAAATCAGTAGTCTTCATAATTCTTTTTTGTTTGTTTCTTTTTCAAATAGAAGTATACATCTTAGCTTCTGTAAAGAAACTATGGATGAATGTTGATAATTAGCATTGGTTATACCACACACTGAATTCAAAATCCATTGAGCACCATTTTTTAAAATTCTGATTTCCTTTGTTTCTTTTTCTTTGTTTATTTTCTGCTTATGTTGCTATTCTCCTTGAAATAACAATATCTTTGTTCCACCAAACTAATTTATTGATAGGTATAGCCAAAGACGTGTGTGATGCTTTGGGTTCATGGAAAAGGAGGAAGAGGGAATGGCATTATATCTTAGGATCTTTGTGTTTATTATCTCCTATGCATAGTTTACTCTTTCCCAGATATTATATGGTTACTCCTTTATCTCCACTCTGACAGTGATCCTTTCCTTAATTACTGCATTTGAAATTGTATCCACTCCCCCCATGCTTCACTCTAGCACTTTTACCTCCTTTTAATATTTTTTTTTCATAGTGCATTTGCAATACTGTATATTTTACTTTTTGTTTGTCTGTGGTCTGTGTTCTCTTACTACATTCTATGTGGCTTGTGGTTTTGTTTTTTTTTTGTTGTTGTTGTTCATTTGTTTTTGTTTTTTTAAGCCTAGCATATAGTAGGCATTCAGTAAATATTTGTTGAATTAATTAATGTATATGGAAAAAATATGTATTTGGACAAAAGGTCCCATTTATGATGCTGAGCCAGTAGCTCACAGGAAGATAAAAAATAATGGTTCAATATTAAAACTTTTAGTCTCATTAGAGTGTTTATTGTATTCAGAGAAATTGATTGTTACTTGAGGTACTGCCTTAATAAAGACTTTTATAAGAATGAATAGGATTTATTGCATTTTAAAAGTTAGATTTTAATTTGATTTTTACCTCATTGTTGTCTAGCTCAGTTGTGTGTTAGTTTTTTAAACAAATTATCTGATTTTTTAAAGGTCTGGAGTGTTTTTCTCTCAACTACCATTATGTCTCACATTGGAATTGGTCAATTTCTGTGAGTGGAACTTAGCATATTTATAAAATTCCATATCCCCCAATCTTTGTAATTACTTATTGAAATGGAATACTTTTTATTGTGTATATTATGTGTATTATGCATTTATCATGTATGTATTGTAGCAGGTTCTGTGTAGATGATAGGGATAAAGCAATCTTGGAACTAGCCTTCAGGGAATGTTGTTCATTAGGTGGGAAATAAAGTATGAACAGAAGTAACTATGGATTTTAATAAGTGCAATAAGTTATTTCAGAGAAGTGAGAGATTACTTGGAATGATCTGGATAGGAATTAGGTTTATTTTGTTTTTAAGGATGAGTGTTTTTTTTTTAAACTGGCAGAAGAAGCAGAGGGATCTTCTAGTTGGCGAAAATAGCACAAAAGTGCAGAAATGAAAAAGAGAAGACATACAGAAAGTATGGCTAGTAGTAAATGGATGGAACATGATGTTTGTGTGATAGTAATGGATTAAAGTCTGTAGCAACAATTTTGAGCTTACAATCATATTGGAATGCATTGAAAATTAAACTTAGGAAATTTGGACTTAATTCGGAGGGCACTGGAGAACCATTAGTGTTTTGTGTAGATTCAAGTGATACTGAAGGAAAGTTGAATTCAGGGACATACAAGGTGAGTTGTAGGTGCATAAATCATTTAGATTAGGGATCTGAATTAAGGTGGTGAGGTGGTATTACATTGTGTTTATGATGTAATATGGGCTCTGGAATCAAAGTGCATAATTTTACACCTGATTTTGACCTTTACCAGCTCTATGTCCTTGGTAGGCTACTAAGCTAACTCTGTACTGTATAAAAGGGTAATAATTATAACACTGAACTCTTCAGGTTGTTGTAAGATTTAGATGAGATGATATGTTTAAAAGCAGCCTGGCACAGATAAGTACTCAATAAGTTGTTAATATTATAAAATGCTTGACATATTAAATGTTTTAAGAAAGGAGAAAGTCATAGGTGTCTATGGTTTGAGCTTTAGTGTCAAGTGAAATGGGACCATAAGAAAGTCAGGAGGAGATGATTTGGGCAGAAAGCAGATGATTTTAGATTTGATGTGCCAGTGAATTCTCTCAGTGCACACATATATCATGCTATTAGAATAGAACTTAAGGAGGAGAACTCAGTCTGAAGTATCCTGTTTGTATTCATATACTGGTGTAACATATATATTATGTAATGAACATCAAATATATGAACGTTGAATGTATATACTTTGTATTAAACTGATAATAACAGTGATCAGTTAAATGATCAATTTTTTCACCTAAACAAAATTTAGGTGAAACTTTGATTTATTAGAGAGATTCCAAAGACTCTTATAGACCCTTAAGTAGAGGAGCAACAGGCAGAGCAAATAAGGAAAACAAAAAGTCATCAAGAACTTACTTTAGTTCTCTCTGCTTTGATCTGCTAAGGCAGCACAATGCTGTCTTATTTTCTCTGGACTTGGGTTTCTTTCTGCTTTCTCTGTACAGACCATCTTTTCTCTACTAATGACCCAACTATAATATTCCCAGACTCACATATTTTCCCAAATCAAGAAATTTGATTAAAAATTCCAATTACAAATCCCTGTTTAAAAACAGATTGAGTTAGTCATGTCATCCCTTTTTAAATTATCTATATCCAGTGGAATAGGCAGTAGCCTGTTCTTTACCAGTGAAACTCTTTTTAGTATCTATGAGGGCAGTTTGTTCATAGAAAAAATTGTAGTTAGTTATTTAAGCTAAGTATTTTACATTTTAACTTTCTTTAAGCTTTTAAGTCTCCATACTCCATTTAGAATTTTAGAAATACTCCATTTAGAATTTGAGTACTTTTTAGTAATCACTTTCTAGAGGAACTTTAATTTAATGTAAGATAAAGTTCATTTAAATTGAACAGACTGAATTTTTTTCAACAGTGACATTTAAGTTCAAATTACTTTAAACAATTTAGTGTCATTTATCCATTAAATATACATGATTTTCTTTTAAACGGCACTTCAAATGCTTGACCCAACTAGCTCCCAATTGCTTAACATTTTAATAAATCTAATAAGTTCAATTATATAGTGGCTTTCTAAGTTCTCTGAACCATCTCAATATTTTTACAGTCTTAATAATATTTAAGATACTTTTCAACTAAAAGTCACGAGATCAAACACATTTTAAATATGAATCTTAAGGCCATTGACACATAACTTTAACATGCCAATTATGTTTAAATACTTCAGATAGCAAATGTTATTCAGTTTAATTCAGTGAGTGTAAGAACTATTCTAGACTCAGAAAAAGTTTTTCATAATTTTGGGACTTGTTTCCTAACTTCCTTTGAAATTCCTTAATCATTTCATGTGTTATTTAAGAATCAAGAACATGTTGGAGTTCTCCCTGCTTTGACCTGCTAAGGCAGCATGATGCTGTCTTTATTTTCTCTGGACTTGAGTTTCTTTCTCCTTTCTCTGTACAGCACTCACAAGTTTTGTTAAAGAGAATGAGTAGTATAGGCCCCATCAGGTAGGCAATAGCATTCACAGTGCTGGGATGATGAGGATTCCAAATTTGTGGACTCCAACATATTTATTAACTACGTCAGTTAATTCCATGTTAAATAATAACCACCCTTGGAAGATCATGCTAAAACCTTGGCATGTAGTGGCAGGTATCATACTATACTTCTAAATACTTTATAATTTTCTTCTAATTTTGTCCTCAACTAAATAAAACACTAGATTATAAATTTCATTCAAGTACTGACTGGCTTTTTTTGTTGTTGTTGTTCATAATAACAGTGATACAGTTGTATAGACAACCTCAGTAAATATATATTGAGTGAATGAATGCTATTCTCACTTTGCAGATGGGCAGAGGAACAAATAGAATGTGACTTGCCTATATTATTGCAAATTGTTAATGGAACCTAGACTGGTTGTAGGTCTTTTGACTGGTACAAAAGATAAATATTTATAAAACATAAATACTCTATGTAAATAAGTAGTAGCAAAATTTGGACATAGCTGTACCATTTTATAGAGAATCATTTCAGTTACATCAAATTTATATAACAAATAACAAGTTACATTTATTACACAAAAAGATAATTTGTGGAAAAATAATCATTGAACTTGTATATAGATTTAACAACAGATAAAACTTTTCTTTTATGCTATTTTTTAATAGGGGCATTACTCTTGTGTGCCTTAATTGTGATTTCCTAACTGATGTTTCTGGCTTAGATAATATGGCTGCACACTTAAGTCAACATGAAACCCATACTTGCCAAGTTGTAGTAGAGAAAGGTACATATATATAACTGTGCACTTGTGGATTTTGTTATTTATTCCATTATTTTTGGTCAACCACAATATGAACTCTTTACTAAATTGTTACTCTCATCATAGTTCATATGCTGTTGTAAATATAAAACTTTTCTTCTAATTTCAGTTTCTGTCTGTATCCCAAATTCTGAACATCTTTCTGAGTAAGTTTAATTTTTTTCAGTGCATTTTACTTTGATGGATTTTAGCACTTACTGCATTTTTAAGTGTATCATTAATAGCAATGAAAATATTTTTTAAATGTTTTTTAAACCTGCTTGTTGAAATAGGTTCCTGCTCTGTGGAGCTCGTGACCTGGTGCAAGACAAGTTGGAATTTCCTAAGTTCAAAGTTCTGAGATATTTTCTTACACAAAGCCAGTCAAGCAGCCAAGTTTATGACACTAGCTTTCATTATTCAGCTCTGTTCAGCTTGTAAATGGGTTCAGATTCCTGTTCTACTTTATCTTTGTGTCAAGTTGACATATCTTAACATACATATTTTTTCTCCAGTTGGTTTTCTCTAAAAATAACTTATTGCTATGGTCTTTTCTTACTTTGCTTAAAATAATTTGTGTTTCTCTCTACTGCACTTGCCTTCAGAGTAATACATTCCAAGTGATATGGTTGTTTGTCTTCTGTTTTGTCTGCTTCTTAATTTCATGTCTTAAGTTTTTGGACCAGATGATTGTCCTTTTTCTCATTTGTTGTCTATCATTGCACTATCTTTTTTATCAGGTGCAGAATCAGCCCAGAGATTTCAAAAAATATCCAGGGTACACCTGGACAGTGTCCCCCTTCGATGGACACAACTGATGACTGTGTATAAACTATATTATCACCTGTAACTTCATTTTTTAAAAATTGGTTTGACTAAAGGCAGGACAAAGCTTGCTAATTATTGTAGGTAATTAGTTGAATTTGTGTGACACTAATAGGTTTTAGCTTAAGCCTGATCTTTCTTTACCATCAAGTTATTCTAAATAGTTGATTTGCCTCATCAGCTATTGCCATGTCACATGTTTATGCTTTTTGGTTACTGTTGAATAGGTCTAATTTTTAGATTGAGTCTATTGTCATTCTTAGAAAATGACTCTTAAGCTATAGAAACTTGGATTCTTGCCTTATTGTCACATTTTGGCAAAACATCTTGCCTATATTTTATATGATGGTCAATACTTTGAAGAAGAATGAAGTAGGGAAGAGAAATACAGGAATATGGGGTAGAAATTAGGAGACCACCATTTTAAATCTGGTATCAGGGAAAACTTCGCGGACACATGACATTTTGAGTAGAGGCTTTTACCTATTTTTAAATTGAATTATCTCTTACCTATTGAGTTGTAGGTGTTCTTTATGTACTACAGATAAAAGTTCTTTATTTTTACAATATTTTCTCCCAATCTGTTGCCTAATTTTTGAAAACAGGATTATTTTAATTTAGTCTCCTTTATTCTGATTATTAGTATTTATTTATTTAGTTTAAAATATTTATTCTTAAGTTTTAGATGAACACAATATCTTTATTTTACATTTATGTGGTGCTGAGGATCGAACCCAGTGCCTTGTGCATGCTAGGCGAGCACTCTACCACTGAGCCACAACCCCAGCCCTGATTATTAGTATTTAACCAGGAGTTGAAAGCTATACTTTTTTTTCCTGACAAGAATCCTGCTTAGGGGCTGGGGCTGGAGCTTGGGCTTATTGGTAGAGTGCTTGCCTAGCACGTGCAAGGCACTGGGTTCCATCCTCAGTACCACATAAAATAAATACATAAAATAAAAGGTATTGGTTCCAACTAAAACTAAAAAAATAACAAAACAAAAACTATTTAAAGAAAAAAAAATGAATCCTGCTTAGGTTGATAGCCACTCCTAGCAAATTATATGTAGAAATATTCAAATAAAGAAACTATTACACTATAACTTCCCTGAACTCAGGGATGTATAGTTGACATTGCTAAGGGTGTATAGACCGTGAATTCCTGTAAGAGTCCACATAGGTCAGCAAGAGTTAAAAAAAAGAAAGCAAATACAGAAAAAGGACAATGGGCCATATTTATTTGTACCTTCTCCTGCATAAGAATTCATAAAAATGTGAGACTATGAGTCAGTGAATGACATTTTAGGAAATATATTGTGTGGTTTCCAGCTTTGGAAGCAAGTAAGTAAATGGATGAAAATTTGACTGAGTAACATGGTGGAGCTATCTTAGCAAATGTTAAGATTTTTTTGTAAGAATTTCTTGCTTAATGATAAAGGATGCAGACTTTTCATAAAGAGGATAGAGGCCATTGAGAATACTACTTGATCTTTAAGGATATGATTGCATAGAATAGAACTCCTATCTAGTTCTTGTTTTTTGGAACTGTGATGAACTTCTTCTTTAATTGCCTTTTCTACCTAGCACTTGCTGTCATTCCTACTCCCAGACCTCAACCAGAATAGCAATCTTATTTTCAAAATATTTTGCTAGCTTTTTTTTACATATACCATAAAACTCACTATTTTAATGTGTACAGTGAAGTGGTCTTTAATGTATTCACAATGTGTTATAACCATCACTATTGTAATTCCTAAAAATTTCTCCCACTCCAAGAAGAAACTTCATACCTGGTATCAGTCATTCTAAATTTTTCCATATCCTGGAAACCACTCATCTGCTTTCTTTCTCTATGAATTTACCTTTCCTGGACATTTCATGTAAATGGAATCATATAACATGACATTTACATATGACTTCTTTTTATATACCATAATCTTTTTGAAGTTCATTCATAACTGTAGCTAGCATATTATGTGAGTTTCATTCCTCTTTATGACTGAATAATAGTCTACTGAATATATGTACCATGTTTTGTTGATGGAAATTTTGGTTTTATGACTTTTTGATTATTACAAATAATGCTGCTGTAAACATTTGTGTACATGTGCTTTGTGTGAACATTTATTTTTAGTTCTTTTGGATATATCCATTCAGGAGTTTGATGGAGCATACAGTTCCTCTGTATTTAACTATATTAAACTTTTCCACAATGGCTGGCACCAATTTACATTCCCATCAGCAATGTATGGGGGTTCCAGTTTTTTCCGTACTCTCCCTACGCCTATTATTTTCTTCATCTCTTTAAATTATATCCATCTGCATGGGTGCTAAGTAATTATTTTATGATTCTGATATGCATTTCCCTGATGTCTAATGATACATAATATCTTTTCATGTGTTTATTGGCCATTTTTATAACTTGTTTAGAAATATGTCTAATCATATACTGTGTCTAAAATTGGTCTCTTTTTTTCCCTCTCTTTCTTCATAAGAGTAAGTCTTTGCCTTTTGCTGTCTCAGAAATAGCTTTGGATCTTCACCATTGAGCTTGGACTAGCATCATAAATTCATCCTGGAAAACTCACTCAAGGCCTACCTGCCATTTTTAGATATGATGATAACTGGGCAAGCAGTATTTTCTGTTTTTGATTGGTGGACGGCTTTTCTTTATTTTCCATTTAAAAATGTTTCAAAAGCATATTTTGATGGAGTTATTGTCATGGCTGTAATTTGGATTTGGGCAAATCTCATTGGGAAATGAATTATGATAGAATGATAACGTATCTATGGTTGATATATTATTGGTGCTCACTGGAAGTGTTAAAGTAGAATCTGGACAACTATTTATTGGTTGTTTATAGAAGAAATTAGTGCATAGTAAAGAAAGTTGAATTATGTGCTTTTTGAGATTCTTTGCAGCTCTAAGATTCTGAAATTTGTCCCAGTGAAATGGTATAAAAAGTATCTTATTTCATCATTATTTTGTACAAACTTTTTTTTTTGTAAAAAGTTTGATTCTCAGGGTAATGTAGATTTGCCTTGAAAATGTGGAATTACTTCAATAACATAACAAAGTATTATGCACTTTATTGTTTTTAAGAGATTTAATTTGTTTTACTTTGTTGCAGTTGAGATAGTTTGCTTTCAGTTCTAAAAAAAGTTTTCTTCTTACAGATTAGCAAGACATCTACAAAAAGAGGCCCAAGCTCAACACAACAATTCTGAATTCACAGAAGAGCAAAAGGTACCATCAAATAATATCTAGATATATTCAATTCCAAATGAAATTGCTCTTGAGTCCATTAAGCAGAAAAATAAACAAAAAACTGTTATATTTAAGTAAAAAAAAATCAGATTGATTATGCTTTGCCTAACATTAAGTGAACATTTATACAGATATATAACTTATCACTTAATGAATTACTTTAGTTAACTATTTAGGCCTTATTTAACTCTAATGGAAGTCATCCACACTTTTAGTTGAAAAGCGTGGGTAACCCAAAGACTGGAGTTTGTTCCGAGTCACTTGGAAAAACAGAAGGATTGGGAATAAGTGCATTCCACCTCAATGCTTAACTCTGAATTTTCATAACTCTTTATGTATCACCTCTCAAAGCAAAACAGAAAACACACACAAAACCCCCCAAACCAAAAAACAAATGGAAAAAAATTAGATTAAGTCAAGAAGTTGGCGTACAGATCTGTCAGCTAAATAAATATATAAGATTGCAAAATGTTTCAGTACTGTTCTTTCTTCCTTGAATTAAAATTTTTGTATATCAAGTTGATTCCCTGATAGAGATTATTTAAAAGGGGATACTTTAAAGTAACTTCATTCTAAAAGAAGAGAAGAAATGGGAGGAAACAACTCCCATTTTCTCCTGGCTCAGAGTAACTAGTTTTAAGTCAATTTTTAATCCTGTAGATAGTGAAAAATATGTGTTAGTCTTTTCCTCATCTCTTAAGAAAAGGCAGTGTGAAAATCCTGGTGACCTAATTCACTCTTATTAATACTTTTCTTTTTTTGCACAAGGGGAAATGGGAGTAATTTTTTGCATAAATTTTTAATTAAACCTAAGCAAGTTTTTAGTCCATAGGCCTGTGTTTATTAATTCTTAGTTACAGGAGTTTGGGGAGAAAAAGCCCCCAGAGGGTTAGCTGTATTTCTTGCCCAAATATATTTGTATTTTTAAAATATTTAAAATCTACTTCAAAAAAATTATGTTACTGCAATTTAAAAGGGTGTTTTTCTTTTTTCCTTAATAAGTGCTAATATCCACAATAGATTTAAGAGACTTAGGATCTTAGTCCTGGAAAATAATTATCACAAAGGAAATAGCTGATATGCTTAAGGAAAGGAACAAAGACTGTACACTATACCACTTCTATAAAATTTGTGAAGTCTGTCTAGGAGTTGTTTATGAAATGATCAGCAGGCATCATTGAATTAAGACTTAAAATATCTAAATCTTGATGAATAGAATCTTAGATATCCAGGTACATAAATTAATAGTTAATGAAGTATGTTATAAATATGAAGACAAAATAAAAAAATGTAAAAAAGTTTTAATGATCCCATATTTTAGTCACCTGTTTGCCTTCAGTTAGTTAGATTTCTCCAGCATTTGTTGCTCAGGAGTAGAACCTGTGAGCCACATGGCCTGAGATTAAAGTCTTTTGACCTCCTAAAACATTCTAAAATTACAAAACAAACAGGTTAATATCAAAAAATGAACCTTGTTAAGTGATGAGAAAAAAATTAACTTTTTCTTGATTTTTTTTAGTATTCTGAGACAAGAGTTGGTGTTGATAATGCTATTGATTCTTTAATTTATAGCTGTTTAGCTTGTCTTTGGTTATAAAGACCCCCAGATCTTGTACTCCAAAAGATCCAGGAGGCTGCAGGTCCTAGAGGAGAGAGCTGAGACCTAGAGTCAGAAGACTGAAGTCTTGCATCCTGGCTTTGGCTCTGGGCCTGATTTTCCTTATATAAGACATGAGAGATTAGAGAACTCTTAAGTGACTTTAAAAGGTCTTTCCTTCCTAAAACTCCAGTGACCTCTACATGTAAAGTGGTCTGTACCTCCTCCTCTCCTGGAAGCCTGATTTCTGAGGAACATATTATTTATAATACCTGCCCAGGAGGCATTTCTGGCTGCCAGGTGTAACTGCAGACAGAGCTTCTGTCTGCCTGTCTATTCCTTGGTCTTGAAGAAGGACCCCAAGTCATTCTGTTCTACTATATAAGGCAAGTTATATGCATTTAAAGGTTTAAATTTCTGTGAAAATGCAAGTGAAATATTCACAACAGACAGAAACTCTCATATTGATGTATAGGCCTTATATGATTGTTCCATAAGAAAAAAATTATCAAAGTCTTCAGTTAATAATGATTAGAAAAGAGAGGTCTTCAAGACATGTTCTGGGAAACACTGGCTCTTAAAAATTAATAGATTGTGTCTGTGTGTCTCTGTGTGTGTCTGTGTGTTGTGCTAAGAATAGAACCCAGGTCCTCATGCTAGGCAAGCAAGCACTCTGTATATTAGTAAGCTACATCCCCAGCCCAATAGGCATTACTTGCACACAGTTTGTGACTTCTCTGGACTTTTAATATTCTAATGTGTATGTTGGATATTTTAAAGAGTTTGGTTGTGCAGTATTTTAAAAATTATTTGCTTTTGAAAAGCTCCCCTCCTTTCTTTACAGAATATTTCATTGGATATAGTGTTCTAAAGAACATAATACAGGAAATTTTGACACATACTGTTAGATCTGCATTAAATACTATGCCTGTACATAAGCTGGAGAGAAAACTGAATTTATTTTTCTCCAAAAAGGAAAATAGAAAATGCTTTTAACCTTATTCTTTGCAAAAATGTTGTTTTATTTTGAGTTATATTTCTTATGCTTATACTATTTCATGTATTGATAGCAGTGACGAGTTATATAATTATGCCAACCATTCAGTAGTTAGTGGAACTTTGAAAAATGTTTTTGGTTTTTAAAAACCAATCTTATTACTAAAGTGCTTTCTTTATGAAACTTTTTGCTGTCTAGTTCACAGTGAGCTCTCAAATATATTTGATGAATAAATGTTTTATTAAAATAAATCCTAATTTTTAAGAGAATAACATATTTTTCCAATGTTTATTTTATATCTAAAGAATTCTAAAGCAGAACTACTAATCTGTCTAAACCAAATTAATTGGTGATAGAATAAAAACTTCACATTTATTTCCTATTTTTAATATTCTCAAAGATTTCTAGTTAAAACAAGAGTTTATGATTTTTATTTGATCCTCCCTCACGATTAGTTCCCTTAGCTTTCATTTCAGTTTTCAATAGTTTTGTCATTATAACAACTGGGTTTAGTGGCCAACAAAAAGCTGCCAAAAGCTTTCATTTCATGAAATTCCCTACTTTGGTGTAGTAGATTTTCTCATGTAAGATTCTGGACAAAATAGAACATCCTGTCTCATGACACTTACAAAGTTTTTCCCTGTTTTGAGTCAAACTTGGTGGTAATGAGAATCACAGCACTATATACTTGTTTTATGTTTTATCGATTCCACCTTTCTACTTCCACTTTTTCTCTACCCCAGTGTTATCTCTCCTCCAACAGCTAGATGGAAGATGAGTGGCTGCTTAAATATTTAAAAGTTAAGTCTGGATTAAGAAAGACTGTACTGAATTATGTTTATTTTCAAACTGATTTTATTCATTATATAAATTGAATACATTTTAGCAAAATTAATTTAGCTCATTAATTGTCCATTTTTATTCCATGTTTTCCTTTAACTGATCTTTAGGGCTCTCAATTTTCTTAGCAATGACAAACTAAAGTAGATAATACTCTAAAAATGATACTGTTTTCTGTTTCTTATGATATTAGGTATGAGCAATTAATTTGAATAAAATGCTAGTGATTTAAGTCTTTCTAAAAATCAAACATCACTTCAGTGCTTGGTTTAATGTACATTAATTAAAGTAGTCAATACTTATACTCTGGAATATGTGAACTTGTGCTTCTTTATCATTTTTCTGAACTGTTCATTTTAAGGAAGGTGACACTGTTTCAGTAGCAAGCACTTGATTTTGACATCAATAAAATCTACATGTTTTAAAAGTTATTGCCACAGCTGAAATAATAGTGTTTCACTTCTTTTTTAATACTGAAGCTGGGTGTGGTCCCTTAAAATAGTTATGAATAAGGCCTGTTGGTATTTTACCATAGTTCAGTACATTTCTGTATAAAAAGCTATTGCCTTTGCTTAACTTGAAGAAATGTTTAAGTGAGAATAGTTTGTTAGTGGTTTCTTATTGTTCAGGTACAACATTTTTATCTTAAATCTTTGAAGTGTGAAATAAAATGGATTTTAAAGTCAAGAAGGAAAAAAAGCTAACCACTATTTTGAAGATTATCTCATTGATACATCTCAATACAAGCAAAATTCTTTTATAAAATCAGTTTTGAAAGAATATAGTAAAGAATATAGCTAAATGGAATTGATTGAAGTGTGTGGTTTTATTGAATATCTTGTGTGTTATATAGAAGGCATTGGTGACTGGGACAAATTACTTAACCTGTTCATACTTCAGTTTTCACACCTGTAAAATGATCATAGCTAACTCTGAGTTGTGGGGAGGGTTAATTAAATTAATGTTTATAAATCACTTAGGAGAGCCTGTCGGAAAGTGTTCATTAGTTATTAATAAGTGGTTAATAATTAACAGTATTTGTTATTAATAAATTATTTGATTATTATATTTATACTTAATTATTTACTAGTTTTGCTGGAGTTGAGTGGTATATTTGAACAACAATGATTGGGGATATTAGACTTTATGTAGAAAAGATTGCTTACTGCTGGTTTCTATACATAGCTATTTAAGAGGATGAATAAACCTGAGTATTTTTCAAACTATGTATAAATATAATTTTCAAATGTAATCTCTTTTCAGATTAAAATTGCATATTTTCTAAGCTTTTATATTGAAATTTTTAAAAGATTATGGAGATAATTAAATATTATTACTTGTGTGTCTGAGAGGCATATCTTGCTCAATAATAGTTTTTTTTTGTGAGTTGCTATCCTAGCTGTTTGTTGAAGATACAGTAATTGAAGAGTGTCCACTAGCCTAAGCACCAGGGGCCAGGACAATACTGTTACTTCCCTTTACTCCTCTTTTACCTTTCAAAGAACATTAACCAAACACAAAATCACCAAATCCCCAATTTACTAAACATTTTGTAAGTCATACATAAAATGCGTTCAGAAAAATGTGTCAGTTTTTTTCCAAAATATGTCATTTTGTAAGCATTGTAAATGATGTACACAGTTCTTTGCTTTTATGATCTAGACTTATTCCTAAAGACATTTCAAAAATATCTTTTTTGGAAGGACCTAGAAGTCTCAGTGTCATTGTTCAGCTGCCTGCCCTGATAATTTCTTTTATGAATCTCATGAATCTCCCCTTTTCATTTCCACCTTAGCTATTCATATTCTTATTCTGAATATTGTTTAGACAGTTTGAAATAACTTAAATGATTTTTCCTTCAGTTTTTCCCCTTTCCTTTAAATTATGTTTACATTGCATACCTGTATCACAATAGCCAAGGGGTTTTTTGTTTGTTTTTTTAGAAAGAATCTCACCGTGTTGCCCACACAGGCCTTAAACTTTTAGGCTCCTGCCTTAGCCTTCCCAGTAGATGGTACACATAACTATGCCCAGCTCACAACAGTGTTCTTAAGGGCATGTCTGTTAAAAAAAAGAACAATAAAAACACACTTCTGTGTAACTTATTGTTAAAGAAATCCTAGATTCCTCAGCAAGGAGTTTGTGGAAGGTCCATTTTCAGAATGACTATGCCCTACTTCACTTTACTTTTCAAACCTATCCCTCTGCTTTCAGTTGGGGATTTTAAGTAATTGAACCATGACAATTTTCCAAACTCTTTGATTTGGAAATCCTCCCTAGTCTTTGGGACTGGATTCCTAATATAGATCTTGTTCTTTTCCTTTAGGACATAAAAGGAACTTATTTTGCTGAAGCTTATAGATTGAGTGTCTCTCTTTTTAATATAGTGATTTTGTATATGTTTTATCACACATAATAGAACATGAGCATATTAAAAGCAAGGACTGTGCCCTATCACATCTGTTTTATAGCTTATTTTATAAAACAGGTATACTGTAAAATCTGCACCATTCATCACAAATACTGATTTTGTTAATATTGCCTACGTTTTTAAACAAGTCAGAATTGAGCTTTAATCAGAATTAAATTAGACCATTGTGCTATCTTTCAGATATCTTTTAGTAAATTTCAGGCTTTATGAGAAGATGATTGGAAGGGAAGATGTAAAAAATCCCTTTTCATTGCCCTCCCCCTTTTTAATTTTCTGTTTTCTTTTTTAAAGTTAGTATTTGGGGGCTAGAGTTGTAGCTCAATGGTAGAGTGCTTGCTTGCCCAGCATGTGTGAGGCACTGGGTTCAATCCTCAGCACCACATAAAAACAAATTAATAAAATAAATGTATTATGTCCATCTACAACTAAAAAAGAGCTATTTTTAAAACAAATAAAGTCAATATTTTAACTTACAGATAACAAAGATAGTACATATAAATGGGGTAACATGTTTTGATACATGTATATATTGTGTGATATTTAAATCCAGTTAACATTTTCTACTCACTTATCATTTCTTATGTTTAAAAACTTTCAAATTTTTCTTTTTTCTTTTGAAATGTAGGATGCATTTATTTATCCCTCCACCCACCCCTACTGGCTCCAACCCCTGGTAACTACTATTCTACTTTCAACTTCTATGAAATCAACTTTTTTGTATTCCACATGAATAAGATTTTTTGGGTCTTGTCTCTGTGCCTGGCTTACTTCATTAATATAATGATCTTGTTCCATCATGTTGTTGCAAAGGATAGGATTTCTTTATTTTTATGACTGAATAGTATTCCATTGTGTATATATAACATTTTTTTTATCCACTTATCAGTTGATGGACTCTTAGGTTTCCATTTCATGGCTAATAGGAATAGTGCTGCTATGAGTATGGGAGTGCAGGTGTCTCTGCAGCTTACTGATTTCCTTTCCTTTGGCCATATATCCTGGAGTGGAATTGTTGGATCATATCGTAGTTCAATTTTTAATCTTTTGAGGAACCTCCACACTGCTTTCCATAATGGCTATCTTTGTTGCCCTTTAAATCATATCTAGACCTATCACCAAACCAAACTTGATTTAGAATTGGTTATGGCATATTAGTTTAGAGGAGAATATATACTCATCTCTCTCCCACTTCTCAGCCCTTTGTCTTCAGATTTTCTTCTCTAAAATCTGCAAGGTGCTAGAAAAGGAATAATAATTTATTTAAAGAAGTATAGATCTCTTTTGTAATTTTTTTTAAATTGTAGATGGACACTATATCTTTGTTTTATTTTTTTTTAATGTAGTACTGATGATCGAGCCCAGTGCCTCACACATGTGAGGCAAGTTTTCAACCACTGAGCTAAAATCCCAGTCCCTATAGATCTCTTATAAATAAAAATTCTTGATTTTAGTAACTGACAGTTAAAATTATCTTGGGATGTATAGCATTTTTTCCCTACAGAAAACCATAGGCAAAATTGCAACATGCTTGGAATTGCGAAGCGCAGCTTTACAGGTAAATGGATTTTTTTAATGAATTATTCTAAATTGCTCTAATAAGATATTAGACATTCATGCCCAAAGCAATATTATCTCAGAAGGGTTTTATAACAATTGGAATTGATCAGTTGAACTCACACTTAAATGATTTAGTTCATACTTTGTACACTGTAGAAATAAAAGATATGATTTTAATTTTTTCTGTTTCTATTAGCTTGAATATTCCAAAAATCAGTTTGGAACTTTTCATTTTCTACCTTTAAAGCAAGAAATATATTTATTTTAATATTTGATTCTTGCCACTTAAAAGACATAGGGTGTAGTGAAATCTTTGTAATGAAAAGATATAACATGCATATTTTAAATTTAGTCCACACAGTCCCAGGAAGAATTTAAACTGGAGGACCTGAAGAAGCTAGAACCAAGTAAGTTTTGTTTTATATTTTTAGTGATATTCCTTTAGAAAGAGTTTTATCTGTTGTGAATATTAAGATTGTTTAGCACAGAAAGTGATTGGATTTATTTCTCTTATTTTTTGGTGCTTTTAAACTCCTATAATATTTGCATTTTTAATTACCATTTGGATTTCATCTTGCAGTATGGGCAAAGGCACAGTGTGAATAACTGAATGAATGTAAGTTAATGTAGCCTTTTTAAAAATTTTTTTTAGTTGTAGACAGATACAATATCTTTGTTTTATTTATTTGTTTTTATGTGGTGTTGAGGATCAAATCCAGTGCCTCACACATGCAAGGCAAATGCTCTACAAACAGAACTATAACCCAGCTCCTGTACTCTTTTTTTTATTGAGATAAGATTGCACATCTCAGTGCATTTATGTGACTAGGGAATAGTAGATTTTATTTATCCAACTAAGTAAGATTTTTAAGTAGGGAATCATAAAATCAAAGCATTTTCAAACAAAAAGGAGTCTCAGACTTGTGGTCACATTCTCTATTGAGGAAAGAAATGAAATGATTTGTTTGCCCTGTTTCATTTAAATCCCCAGTAACTGAGCAGGGTCTAGATCTAAAGAGGGCCTTGCACAGTGGCGCATTCCTGTAATCCTAGCCGCTCGGGAGGCTGAGGCAGAAGGATATCAAATTCAAAGCCAGCCCTAGCAAAGCAAGGCACTAAGCAACTTAGTGAGACCCTGTCTCTAAATAAAATATGAAATAGGGCTGGGGATGTGGCTCAGTGGTCAAGTGCCCCTGAGTTCAGTCCCAGTATCCCCTGCCAAAAAAGAACTAAATAGAATGTTCCTATAAATTCCACAAACTGCCAATATCTAATTCATTCATAGCAATTCTAACAAAGACATATATTATTGAGATAGCTGAAATGTGATTGTATTGCAAATCCAGGGTAGAAAAAGGATTCTCAGAGTATACTGAAGGGTATCTGATTTTCTGTTGTTTGGGTTGGAAAAGAGAAGTTAACAACAACAGACAACAACAAAGGAATGCATAACAGATTTGTTGTGATTCTGGTGGCTTTTCCACAGTTTTAGATGATCATATTTCATTTCTTCAGAACACCATCCTTCTGAATATGGCAAGAATTCTGATGAACTCTGTCATTTTAATAGTTTTGGTTACTTTATGTAATCCAGATCATAAAGTTTTTTTTTCTTTGTGGTTCTGGGGATCAAACCCATGACCTCACACATGCTAGGCAAGGATTTTACCACTGAGCTACATCTCCAGCCATAGATCATAAGAGTTGGAGATGTTATAAGAGACACACTTATATTCAGAAATAGTTCTTATGCCTATATCCAATGTATATAAGGATACTAATCAATGTAATATTTCTCAAAATTTTTTGGGTTTTTTTGTACCTAAAACTTTATTTTTCAAAAGCATTAATAAATACTTTGTATATGATTGAGATATAATTTATATAAAGCACAGTTCACCAATTTACCATATCATATTCAATTTTTTAGTAAATTGGAAGAGTTATGCAGACATCACCACAATCAATTTTAGGACATTTTCATCACCACAAGAAGAAACCCTATTCCCATGAGCAGTCATTCACTTCTTGCCATCCCCCTAAAATCCCTTCCAATTCCCAGCCCTAGGAAACCATTAGTTTGATTTCTGTCTATAAATTGTCCTATTGAAGACATTTTATTTAAATGGACTCATATGATATATAATCTTTTATGACTGGCTACATATAAGATTATTTTGAGAAAAACACATTGATGGCTTTAAATAAAATGTTGCAACAGTTGTTTATACAGTGGTTCTACTGAAAATTATGTTTGTGTGTGAGTGTGTGCGTATGTGTGTGTGTGTGTGTGTGTGTGTGTGTGAGAGAGAGAGAGAGAGAGATAGAGAGAGAGAGAGAGAGAGAGAGAGAGAGAGAGAGAGAGATGATGCTGGGGATTGAACCAAGGGCTTTGGGCATGTTAGACAAGTGCTTTACCAGTAAACTACGTCACCAGCCCTCAGTTTTTTATGATAAAAATAATTAGGATTTTGGCTTCTTATTCAGTCACTATTTCCTATTAGTTTGTTTCCAAACAAAATTTAAGAATCTTATAGATACACAGAGTGGCTGTAAAGACTGTGGATGTTTATTTCATATATTTATTATCTCTTCCTCTGAGCATGCTCAAGTACTTCTATTGCCTCACAAGATCTTTCATTAACTGCCTTTTTTTTTTTTAGAATAGCATCTATATGCTAAGCACTCGAATCCTCTCAGTTTCATTTTGCTAAGGACAACACCGACATTAGCTTGTAAATCCCAGGAATGAGTTTTAGGGTCACCTGGACCGGTTCTTTCACTATGCTGTTATTAATACTTGTAGTGGTGCTGTACTACATCATTCCTAAGTACAGCTCTCCAGTTCAAATTCCTAAGAAATTATTGATCCATGTATTAGTCGAAGATCAGGTTAAAATCTATTACTTTTTCGGCTTTTTAAAAAAGATTTGGAGTAGAAATGGAAAGAGAATTTTGGAGATTCACTTTATTATATTTTTTATAATGTTTTTCATTTGTACTTTTCCCTTCTTGATAGTTATCCTTTTAGATGATTTTAATTTGCTGTTGCTTCTGAAAGAAACATAAACGAGTATTTCAGTAGGGTAGACTCTGTAATTTGGAATTTATCCAAGCAGGGCACTTGTTGTGAGTTAATTATTGAGTTGGAATTAAATATTTTCTACAAATTGGTATTTAGTAATATTTCAGATTAAGTAGACTTATTCAAGCTTGCTTTTTAAAAAATTAAGCCTCTTCTAAGGAAAAATAGTGAATTCTAACTTTTAATATGTTGAACTTAGCTGGTTTCCTTTCTTTTAAAAAAAAGTTTTTTTAAAATTTAATTTTGTGCGTGTGTGTGGTGCTGGGGATCAAACCCAGGGCATTGCCCATATAAGGCAAATGCTCTGCCACTGAGCTACATCCCTAGCTCTTGGCTGGTTTATTAGGCTGATGTATTCTTTACTTCAACATTTCGAAATCTTTTAAATTCTGTCTGAAAATACTAAAACTATGATTGTGAAAGTCTGAGCCATTTTTCTTATGTAATTGCAGTAATGTACTGCTGCTTACTCAAGCATATCTCCCCACCACCACCCTGCAAAATTCCCTTCTATTAAGCCACCCTTCAAGGCTTCACAGAATTCCACCTCTCCCTGAAAGCTTTCTCTGCTGTCTCTATAGAGGCATAATTAAACTCTGCCTCCTCTCCTGTATAGGATCATTTTAACTATCCATTGTCAGACTCTCACATGTGTTATTTTTCACTTGTATTTGTTTCAGTCCTCAAAGAGATTATGAATGGACTCTTCCCCCACCCCAGTGCCTATTGAATGCTTTAAGTGTAGTATGAACTTGGCAAGATTGTGTTGAGTTAAATAGATTTGAATGTTTTGAAGGAATCTTTTCCTATAATTTAAAAAATACCCTTTCAAAATTGAGGCAGCTGCCCATTTTTCCTACCACAAAAATGAAACACGTCAGTCACAAAAGCAGAATGCATTTTGATATTTGCCTGTGTGTCATCTTTTGAGGGTTAGCTTCAGGAGGTTGGTAGGTCCATCCTCCAAGAGAAAGGCTGGGAGTGCTGAATTTTCCATGGTGGAGTAGCATCAGATGTCTGCCATGTAGTGATCCAAAGTGTGTAAGTCCTACCAAATCAGCCCATGAATCTCCAACCCATGACATGCTTCATACTTATGATAATATCTTTTGTAAAATTCAAGCTCCTCTTCAGATCCTCCTAAGACATCATTGCTAGTATTGGTAGAAAGAAAACTCTATGTAAAGTTTAAGCTATTTTAAAATAACAATAGAAGCTGTTATTCCATAGTTGTTGAAAATGTAAACCTATACTACAGTTATAGAAAGTAAAATATAATTTGTTTTTTTAGTTCTAAAGCTATTCACATAAATTAAATGTTTGATAATACTTTAACTTGTAAAAATAATATAACAAAGCTATTATTCTAAAGCAACTACTTCCTCTTCAGAGCTTTGATACTAAAGAAAAGAAAATACTATTTAATTATTCTGTTACAATACAAATGCAAGATAACCACTGAGCCACATCCCCAGCCCTATTTTGTATTTTATTTAGAGACAGGGTCTCACTGAGTTGCTTATGCCTCACTTTTGCTGAGGCTGGCTTTGAATTCTTAATCCTCCTCAGCCTCTGGGATTACAGGTGTGCACTACCACACTCAGCCAAGATATTCTTAATAACCAAGATATTTTTCAACTTTTTTGTTTGTTTTTGACGTACTGGGGATTGAACCCAGGGGTGCTCTACCACTGAGCTGTATTTCCAGTCCTTTTTATTTTTTAAAACTTTTTTAGTTGTAGATGGACACAATACCTTTATTTTATTTATTTATTTCATGTAGTGCTAAGGATCGAACCCAGTGCCACATGTGCAAGGCAAGCACTCTACCACTGAAATACAACCCCAGCTCTTTTATTGTTTTATTTTTATTTTGAGACAGGGTCTCCCTACGTTGCTTAGGCAGATGAACTTCTAGTCCTCCTGACTCAGGCTTTTGGTACCTAGGATTACAGACACATGCCACCATCACAGGATCAACTTTTAAAAATTATTGTTATATACGTTTTTAATGGTTGATTTTTTTGCCCATTTTATTAAACTCTTATTACAATATGATCTTTTCTGTGTTTTTGTTTCTGATATAAGTGAGACATGATCTTTTTGTTACCTGCTCCCCATTCTTGGGTATCTATTCCATTGTTGTGTAAGTGATCAATATTTATTAATACTACTTATTAATATTGAGTTGATTTAATAGTTTAGTAACAATGATCATGCAGAAGTATAGAAAAGATGTTCTTGTATTAAAAAATAAACAGTACTTCTTAGTAAGATAAGAAATATTAGGATTCTAGTCAACTAGATCAAAAAGGTCATGGAGAGAGTGAATGTCCATTTTAGATTTTCCCTTGCCATTTTGTATACATTTATTTAGGCTGTAATTCTCTCAATAGCCTGTAAAGGAAGTAGAATTCTCATTTTAGAACTGGGGAGATTAGAGTATTTATGTAAATGTTCAAGTTATTGTTGTAATTGTAGGGCTAGGTTTTGATTTAAACCTTCTACTTTGATCTCCTGCTGCTTCCCCTTTGCTTGTCAGACTTAAGTTCTCACAGTCCTTTCTATGCCTTGAATAAGGCAAACTCTTTCCTACTTGGAACCTTTGTTGTTGCTCCAGCCTGTTCTCTAATACCTGGGAAGCCCTTATGCTAGAGCCACTTGTGGATGATTCCTCTCATCTCAGGTCTTGGCTCAAATGTCTTCTTACAGTTTAGTTTCGAAAGGCACCCTGTCTACCTTAGCTACTCTACCAAGTTCTCTCTGCTTTTACACAGCATCCTGTTTGTATCCTTCATACCACTAATCACATCTTACATTATCTAGTTTATTTATTGGCATATTTATTGTCTACTTTTCCTTAGTAAAGTCTAAGGTCCAAATATGAGTTCTTGATTACTGTGTATCTTTAACACCTAAAGCAGTGATTGGAACATTGTGAGTACTCGGTATGCATTTGTTGAGAAGAAGAAAGAGATAAAGGATGAGGAAGAGCTAAAGGGAGAGAGAATTAAGAGTGAGTAATGAGAATCTAGATACAAGTTTCCAACTTCTTTTTCACTGGATGATTGACTCCTATTGGAATAAGTTATGTAATTACAACCTGTTCTTTTTGAATTTCCTTATTTAGGAATCCAATATGCCATACTCCTTTTAACTCAAATCTGCAAGACTCCAAAATTAAAGTCTGAGTAATTAGAGTAAAAATCATGGGTTGCCCAATTAATAATCCTAAATATTCACCTTGAAATAATTGCAGGTAGTCACTAGGAACCCATAAATTGGGAAATGAAACAATAAATTTCATAAAATACTTTTCCAGATACAGATAGAATTGTAAAACATCTGTCTGTAGGCTTACATTCCAGAAAGTAATCAACCAGGACACAAGAGGTGATAGCATTATGTTGTTTGATGACTTCCCTGAGGAGAGAGTCTGCTCTGTGTGTGTGTGTGTGTGTGTGTGTGTGTGTGTGTACACATGTGTAAATATATACACACACACACACACACACACATATGCATGTATATATGTGTGTACACATATATAATAAATTTCATCATAAAAGGAATATTAGAATTATAACCTTGTTGCTACAAACCTTACCAGTGTGATAAGTATTGAGGGAAATCTACTTAGGATAAAGAATAAGATGTGATTATCTATTTCTCTTTAATTAGTCATCTTCAGTATCAATCTTTTAGTTAAAATACTTCAGGAGAAGAGGTATTCTCTTTCACCCCATATCACCTAGGACCTTGTACATTGGAGAACTATTTTATGGTTCATTTTCTATCAGGGCTCTGAGACTTTCCTTGGAGATCTTACAGTACTCTGAAAATACTGGTACCTGCAGTCCACTATGGACATTTTTATTTTGCTAAGACACTCAGTAGTCAATTGCATAGTCTTGAAATGATAGTGAAGCTCGGAATTTAAAATACATATATTAATGTGTGGTTAATACACTATAAAATACGATTAAAAGTATCAATTTAAGATATAACATATAAGACTAACTAATATATAAGACTTACATAACATGTAGGACTAAGATATCAGATATAAGACTAATGTTTGTCTATGTCTTTATTCTAGTCCTAAAGAATATTCTCACATATAATAAAGAATTTCCATTTGGTGTTCAGCCTGTCCCATTAAGGTAAATAAATAAGCATCCATATTTTGTCTTCTGATTTTATTATCTATTTTATGCCTGTTTTTTAAATATTTCTGGATTTTTTTCCCTATCAAATTTGGATTGGTGATATGACTGATACCATTGGTAGCAATGAAATGATTGACATTGACATTTATATCAACATTAACCTAATAATCAGCATCTTATCTGGGAAGTTAGTGGCTTTGAGGGTTAGCTGGTGTATTAAGTGGAGTAGCTCACTAATTTTTCTGTCCTTTTTTATATGGGAGAATTTTAGCCCCTGGTGAGGAAGAGCATTTAGAATTTGAAGAAGATGAAGAATAAGGTGGTGCTGGAGCAGGGTCTCCTGATTCTTTTCCTGCTAGAGTGCCTGGTGGGTACAAAAAATGTACATTATATAATTCAAGGTCAGGTGTTTGGAACTTGCTTTTGTACTTGTTAGTGGCAGGTAAAACATCTCCAAGTTTGCCAATCTTAAGCAAATTATCACGGCCATTCTGTTAGCGGTAGCTATCGGTTTATTGTGAAAGTATCTTACTATTTGTGTCAGGGATCCTCAAAACATCCCATGTTTAGTGATTGGCTAGGAAGACCCACAGGACTCAGCATATAGCTGTACTCACAGTTGTATTCTGAGTCATTACAACAAGAAAACACAAGAACAAAATCAGCAAAGGGTAAAGGCACACAGACAAATTCCAGAGGAAACCAAACTTCTAAGAGTCCTCTCCCAGCAGAGTCAAATATGTACTCGATTCTCTCAACATTCTTTCACACCTGTGAAATGAAAAATATTGTCTATTGGGGAAGCACTGTAGAGATTCAGTGCACAAGACACTTATTGGGGTTAGCATGAACCAAAACTACAGACTCCAGGAAGAAAGCAAGTGTTCAGCACAAACCATATTGTTTGCATGGACCGTTTAGGCACAGTGATCTTCTTAACAGGGCACGATGGGAATCCTGCTGAAATCCAGGTTCCCAGATGCTAGCCATGGACCAACATTGTAAGTAGGCTTTCTAGAATAACTGTTTGCTATGTTAATTATTTTCTTTATATATCTAGCTGTTCTTTAAATAATCATATATGATTATGAAACCTGGACCTGGAGGAACAGATACTAAACAGTTGCCCTTAACAGGGAAATAAAGAATACATAGCAAGTCCTTTTTATTTGTGGAAGATCTTGACAAGGTTGTAAAATACCCTAGTCAAGCACCCTGAGTAAATTTTTTGACTCTTCCACTTCTATACTTTCTTCTGTTCTTATACAGTGCACAGTTTTTACTTCTGATGAACTAGTTCATTTTTGGAAGTGTAGAAATAACACTGTACTATTGTGATGCATTTTTTAAAAGACTCTATGCTTTATGGTATAATTAAATATAATATACTTATCATCCAGAAAACTTCATAATTAAAGTCAGATTCCAGTAATTTAAATACTCTTTGGTAGAAGACGTTTGAAATATAAACAGTATAGGCTTAAACAAACAAGATACCTGCGCTTTTGAGTCTAACATCTGCCAATCAGTAGTTAAGTGACTGTACTTAATTCTTTATAAAAGGAGATGTTGACAATGCCTAATTTGTAGGGTTACAGTGAAAATTAAGGCACCACATACAAAGCATTTGGCATGATACTTTTCATTTGCTGGTGTAGTGGTGGCTACTGTATTTTCATTATCACCTCTAAATGGTGCTAATGTCCTACACCATAGGATTATTGGAAAAATTACAGTCACTATAAAATGTTATTGTTAGTGTTTCTTTGGTACAAGGTAAGTATTTCCAATCTGCTTATCCTTATGAAGAAAGAGCTATATTTTACTTGTCATATTTGTAGGAAATTTCAAGATTGCTGAGATGATGAGGTAAATAAATTTGCTAAAATTTTTCTGTATTTTTTATTTCCTTTTCAAACCACATGCTATAATTGAAATAGATTCCAGTTCTATAAATTTCTGGTTTGGTTATTTGTTCACTAGCTATACTTCTGTAGCAAACAAGATCCTTGAAGCAGATGATATAAGTCATGAAATGGACAGATTAAGGTCTGTATGGGGTTCAAGTTGCTGAGTTGAAAAGAAACTCTGTAAATTAAGTCTATTTGCTATGAAAGATTAAGCCCAAAGTAATCAGATTTTTGTATTCTGATATAGCATTTTGGTATTTTATTTCAGAGATACAGAAAGCTCACTAAACCCTTCTATTCCCTGAATTATTTTCCTCAAAGTAAGAAAGAGTACATATAGTTCAATTGGCTATATTTGATTTGCGATGATATTTTCAAGGGCCTGTGTCATTATAAAATTGAAAATGTCATTGAAGGACAATTTAACCTTTAACTTAATTGTAGAATGGGAAAAAATTGTTATACTGTGGACATCCAAGATTTCAGTCGTGATAAGGCTGTTGTGTCTACATTATCATGGCAGGGTGCTTCTAAGAATTATAACATTTTTATTACATTTATTTTATGTAATTTATATAATTGTAAGTTTGTTGTACTTTTTTTTGGTACTGAGGATTTAACACAGGGTTACTTTACCAGTGAACCACATCCTCAGCCCTTTTTATTTTTTATTTTGAGATAGGATTTCACTTAGTTGCTAAGGGCCTCACTGAGTTGCTGAGATTAGTCTTAAACTTGGGATCCTCCTGCCTCAGCCTCCCAAGTCACCTGGATTCCAGGCTTGTGCCATAGCATCTAGCTTATTGTGCTCTTTTTAAAAAAAGATTTATTAAGGTGTCCCTTACATATATAAAAGGCATCTTTTTTAGTGTGCAGCTTTATGAGTTTTGACAAACACACATGCTAAACACTACTACTGTTAAGCTAATGAGATGAAGTATAATATATAAATATGGTATGACCAAAAGTAGTTTATTCCCTTTTAAAATTAAAAATGGATTTTTATCCAACGTTTCTTGAAAAGAATAAAAATTGTTAAACCTTTCTTTGACATTAATATCATTTTCAAAGCCTTCAATTCTCATAAGACAAACAGTAACTTTTGTGTACTGCTTTAAACACTAACTGGCTTAAGTCCAAATAGTAGTTTAATTTTCTTAAGGTAATCTCAGTAGATTTCATTTAAATAGAGGATATAAATTTATAACTTATCATTTATTACCTGAAAATTTATTTATCATGTTGAATATTAAAGCTTCTAAATAATAAACCAAAGTAATAGAAATTAAAAAAAATAGCTGGCCAGGATTACATGCTTATAATCCTAGCTACTTGAGAAATTGAGGCAGGAGGATTGCAAGTTTGAGACCAGTGGGGACAACTTAGAGAGAATTTGTCTCAAAATAGAAAGAACTATGGATGTAGCTCAGTGGTAGGGTGCTTGCCTCACTTGTGTGAAGCCCTACATTCGTTTCCTAGTACCACATGCACAAATAGCCATGACACAATTTTAGACAAAATTTTAAAAAACATTTCTGAGTGGCCTAAACATAAGCCTAGCAATTTCAACATTATTCTAGATTTGTATTTGTTATTCATCTTTTATATAGTCTTAGATATGTACAAAAAATGTTTTTTTGAAACTCAAAATGAAGAGTGAATCTTACTTCTTTAATATCAAACCTGTACTTGTTTCTTTCCTGCATAAATATTCAATCCTGAGTTGAACTTGAGAGTTAAGCAAATATGGATTTCATTTTCAGCTAAAGTGCAGTTTTTTTCTTACCCATGCATATAGGAAGTTGAACACTGCAACAAAATATTCATTGCTGTTCCATGAATATTAAGGCATCCTTATTTCACAGAATTTCAGAATATATCTAGGGTTAATCAGTAAATACCACCAAAGTGTGCAGTTAGACTCTGGCTCTCTGAGGACTTCCTTCCTCTCAAAGTCTCAAATTCTCAGACTGAGCCAAACAGTCAGAGCCAGAGTCCCTCATCCAGTCATGTACTTATGTTGAAAGGAAAGGAAAATACCATTCAATGTTATCTGGTAGTTCTCCTAGCTGTTTTTCAATAGTTTTAAGGCTTGTTAATATTCTATCACTCTCAAGCAGTTTTGGAAACATTTTAAGATTTCTTTTTTATAATTTGTTTCTTGTTTGTTTGTAGTACTGGGGATTGAAGTTGGGGGTACTCTAGCACCTAGCTACATCCCCAGCTCTTTGATTTATTTTTTTAGTTTGAAACCAGGATTTTGCTAAGTTGCCCAGCTGGCCTCTCCTGCCTTAACTTGCCAAGTTGCTGGGATTACAGGCATGCACCACTATGTCTGGCTCAGTTTTTTTTTTAATCCATGAATCTTGTCACTTGAATTCAAAAAAGGTTTTCTCCAGAGCTTTGCAGAAATTGGTTCATAGGAAATGTCTATTGAGTAGGCTCTTCATCAAGGCTCTAAGCAACATCTGGCCTGCTTTTTCTTGAAATTGCTCTGGCCACTCAAATTTTTAACCCAGCACCTGTAGTAACTCTTCCTTGCATGCTAAATAGCATCTGTGTATGAAACATATACCCACTGATTAATCGTAGGTTTTGTGAGAGTATTTATTATTTTTTTCCAGATAAGATGGTGACACTTAAGAATTCAGCCATTATCCAAATCACATATTTCTGAACACAGAAAAATACATATTTCTAGTACCAGTCAATAAAGAAAATAAAAACAAGAACATACTCATATAACCTATATACAAACAACTTTAATCAGGTATAATTTTTGACAGACTTAGAAATATTATTATTTGAAGCTAATGACCCCTAAGATTTTTATCAAACTTTTAATGTAATTTCAAAGTGAACAAACTTCTTATGATTTTACTCTTTATTTTGAAAGGTTGGAGCAGTTCCTCAACTACTAATCAGTTACCACCCAAAAGAAATTGTGCATGTGTTTTCATATTTTCACACAATTTTTATGTGTGTACAAATTGCAGATGTGCAGTACAAATTGCAAAATTTTTCTCTTGCTAGATTTTTAAGACCCATTTCATGTTTTGTGCCATCTACAAAATGTTATGACCAAATAATGATTTGACAATACCATTATTTTAAATTATGTTTAAATTATCCCAAAATATTAGAAAATATTATTTTATATATATCCTTTTTATTGCATTTTAAAATTACAAAGAAATGTGCACTTAAAAAAAGTGTGTGACAGACTTTGAATTGGTAGTATCAGACATCTGAATTTACTTACAAGTATGATAAATCTAAAACAAAGAAGACATATATAATCATATACATATGATAATGCTTAGTTTACATTTTAGATATCAGGTACATCTCTGTCCTAAAAGTATGGATAAAAATTTTGTACTTCTTATTCATGACATTTAATTCACCAAGCACCAAGGCAAAATTAACACTGACTCACCTCTTATTGAAGTAAATGCCTGTGACAAACATTTGTACAATATTATGTAAAAAGCCAAGCAAATGAAATTACTCAATAAGCAAACTCAAATCAGTGTTTTAAAAAAATATAATCTTTGGTAATTTTCCTCTTTTAATGTTCTGACCTAGACAATAATGTACTATTTTGGACAAAGACTGTCATGCCATTTTCAATTTTGGACTAGAAATTGTCCTTATGGTATGATATGAGATATAAACAATAGCAATTTTTAAAAAGCAAAAATAAAAAGTTGAAAGAAAAAAATGACTTCCCCTTCTGCATGTGAGGACAGGGTCTTAAGAATCCCACTGACCTTCATATCCATGTCACTCCAGATTCATCTTCAGGCTGGTGGTCCTTTCATTGTCTGATTCTCCATGATCTCTATGGCTACAGAGAGACTATTGAATGTGAGGCCATCCTACTTGATACTCAGACCTTCATTTTTCTCAGCATTCTCTTGGAACAAAGAAGTTGCGGTCGGGGGGTGGGGGGCTTCAGATGCTCTCCCATTGTTTTTCTGTACCTGTTGCAGGTAGAGTGGTGCTTCATTGTTTGGTCTGTGTCAGTGCTGTGGGGTGCCCAGCAGAGGCAGAGGCCTTACTTGCACAATTCCCTTTCCTCTCCACAGTGGAAGTGGCTGTAACATTCTTGGCTAGGTCAGGCCGCTTTTACACAGTTTTTAAAACATTCTTGAGTGAACTCGTCTGTATTTAACAAACAGCCATTTGGGGGATCCATAGCTACCTTCATAAATTGTTTTCCACAGATGAAGCACAATGAAATAGAGCAACTTGAGTTTTTACCCAAGTACTACCTGTTAATAAATAATTTCCATCAACAAAATGAACTTTTTGGTGTCCCCTATTACAGTAATGTGGTGAAATGGTTCCAAACCTTCTAATTCATTGTCATTACTTTATCAGAGTTGTCTTTAGGTTTAGGCTTAGAATCTTCCTCTCACAAAAACTCCCACTGAATTGAGTAATTCCTTCCAACTCTTTTTGACACCAGTGAGAGCATGCTTGCTCTGGTTGGTGCATAAGAGGTGGTTGGGGCAGATAAGTCAGAAAAAGACGTGCTTTCTGTGTTCAGTACAACTTGGGGCTCACCAGCTACCAATGGCTTTCTTTGTCTTGCAGTAAAAACTGAAAGTGGAATTAACCAAATGAACACAGTCCTGCTGCTCACTGCTATTTGAGTGTTAAAGACCTATCATATTGCTATCTGGGCTACTCAGTCTCTGTCCATTCCTGTGAATGTGCATTGCCCAGTGTACAAAGTTCAAATGTTACTCTTTTTTAATCACTCCCTTACTTGGAGTTCTTAGTGACAGCTCAATAACATTCCTGGGATGTTATTGAAAACTTGGTTTGGACAGCTGTAGCCATTTAGAGTTTTCCATATTTAAAAGTATAAGGCATAAATAGTGGCCTCACAAAAATGTCTATATTCTAATCCTGGGAACCTGTGACTGTTATGTTACATGGCAAAAGGAACTTTGCAGAAACTTGAGATGGGGAGGTTCTCCTGCAGTTCCTTTTAAGGCTTTAGGGACAATTAAAATAAAGATGTTAAAATGGGACATGATGGTTAAAAGCATGAACTCTGTAGCCAAACTACTGTGTGATTATGGATAATTTGTTTTTCTATGCCTCACTTTTCACCTCTGAAAAATAGAACTAAACTATTGTTGTGAGGATTAGATGAGAGGATTAGGACAGTACGTGGCACATCACAAATACTCACAAGTGTTAGCTATTTCTTATTTACATAGCAATTCCATGTGGAAGAACATTTCTTCTGATCTCTGTTCTAGATCTGAGAGCACATGATTTAGCTGGAATAGCACAGTTTACACTGGATTGTGTGTAGTGATTTCTTTCTTATCCTTGTTAGTCTTCAGATTTTATGAATGTACTTGACTTGTTCTCATATTACCCTATGAAATTGGATATGTTAATTCTTCACTTATAAATCTTCCTTTTAATGCATTGGCTCAATTTACAACTATCATGGTTTTATCTTTGATGCAAAAACATGCAACCTTTTTCATCTTACCTGGGAGCTATAGATGGTATGGTATTATTTTAGTATTTGATCTTCTTTTATGTTTATTATTTCTTCACTCATTGATATAGATTCTCTAGCCATTTGTTTACTAAAGCATGATAACCTCTAGAACTGGAAATTCAGTCATTCATTCAATAAAATATTTCTTCAATAAAGATCTGTTTATTCCTTGTGCATACTACAAAAGGAACAGTTCCCACACCTTTCAGGATGCTTATTGTGTAGTCAGCAAGACAGAGCCAAAAGCACATGATTATAATTAGAGATGTGCACCAATGTCATAGGTTGGCAAAAAGAAGGGCTGAGGGAGTTCAATAAATCTAGCCAGATTTAGGACTCACTGAGTATGTAGGAGTTGACCATGCATAGAGAGAGCACATCATAGACCATTCTGAAACACCTTAAATAGGCACCTTTCTATGTAATCTATGATCTTAATTACAGTCAGCTTCCTTCATCATGGAGCACAATGTTTGACATTCTACCTTGAATTAAACAAGAAATTCAGACTTGCAATCACTGCCTCCATATTAAATTATTTGAAGCATAATGATTACATTAAACTTACTGTGTAATCTCAGGCAAAAAGATTGTTGTTAAGGAATGTAGCATCAGCCCTACCATTTCAACTGAAAGATCTAGATGATAACAGGTTATAAAATTGACTCACCCCAAAGTAACAACAAGTTTAATATCAACTTGGAAAAAAAATAATCTTAACATCAAAAAGACTTTGAAAGTTGTAAAGCAATCGTCTTTTGACTGTCAAAAAAAGGGTAGTAAAGAGGTAAGACATAAAAGAGGTAACATTCTTGGGGGTTTTGGGGGGTGGGGTAGGGTGGGTTCTTTTTTTTGTCTTTTTTGGAACTAGGCATCGAATCCAGGATTTTGCAAATGCAAGGCAGACACTTTGCCACTGAGCTACATCCCAACCCAACATTCATAATATATAAAGAAAAATTTTAATTGTAATAACCAAAGCAGAATACATGAGAGGAACAGACAACATGAGCGAGTGTGCGCACGTGCGAACACACACACACACACACACACACACATACACACACACACACACATTTAAAAATACCCGTTAAACATATAAAAAGATACTCAACTTTATTTTTAATAAAAAACCTAAATTAAAGCTACTGTTGGTGAGTCTTAGGGGAAATAGGTACTTATTAATCACTGGTGGGAATAGAAAAATGGTAGAGTTCCTTTGGAGGGAAATTGAGCATTCTCTAACAACATATAAGTACATATTTTTGCCTTAGCAATCCCATTCCTGAGAATTTACTCTGAAGGTGCACCCGCAAAATGCAGGAAAAAGAGGGGAAAACACTTGCATATATACCAGATTCTCTGTTGAGGTGTTTTTTATAATGATAAAAAGTTAGAAATAATGTAGCCATATGAAGATTGACTGAATAAACTATGATACATAGGATGGTGTAGAAAATAATTCAGAAAATCTCCATGAACTAATGAGCGATTTTTAAAAATATATTATTAGCAGAATTTATCAAGGTAGTTCACATTAGCAGATTAAGGGGAAAGATTTCATAATGTTGTCAACAATGCAGAAAAAGTTCTCAGTTAAGTTTGAAATACAGCCTTGATTTTAAACCATTCTTGGCAAAGAACAGAAAAACATCCTTAACTTGATAAAACATGGCTACATGACATTTACAACCCAAAATCATTTAATGATGAATTTGAACAAAACAAGAGTGTCTATTACTTCTTTTCATCAGAATTGTTTTGGAAGCCCTAGCTACTGCACTAGGATAAGAAAAATGAAATATAAAAGGGGGGATGTTCTTTATTTGCATATTTATGAATATATAGAGAATATGCAAAAAAACCTATTCATAACTCATTAATAAGATAATGCGGTTTCTGGATATAAAATCTGTACAGACAAATCAACTCTATCTCAAACAAGTAATAGTTGTTAGAAAATGAACTATTATAATATATATAGTAGTATTAAATAATATCAAGGACCTTATTATAAATTCAACAAAAGAAATATATGAATTTTATGTAGAAAATAAACCTTTGTTGAAAGAAAGAAAAGAATATCAAAAGGAAAAGGAAACTGGAGTAATCTTGAAATTAGGGAAAAAGATGGAAGAGTGACTTAATAATTGTTATGGTTGGTGAGATGTTGAATTGTACGTTCTCTTTTACTTTTTTCATTTCTCTTGATTGAATTGTTTATGAGAATGCATTTTATAAAAGCAGTGAAGTCATTATTCTTTTTTTCATTTGTTCATAATAGTTATTCTTGACATTAGATTCATTTGGACTAATTATAAATGCATGGAATATAATTTGCTCCAATTCAGTCCCTTCACCCTCCCCATCCTCCCTCCCACTGTTCCCTTTGATCCACTTTACTGATCTATTTATTTACATTTTTTAAAATTAGTATCTTATAGATATTCAAAGTGATGAGTTTCATTATTGTATATTCACATATGTGCATTGGAAAGTTAGTTTGGGTTAATTCCACAGTTTTTCCCTACCCACTCCCAATTCCCTTCTTTTTCTTTTATTGATTTTATTTTTTTTAAAATACAGGACAATGGAGTGTATTACAATTCTTATTACACATATAGAGCACAATTTTTTATATCTTTGTATAAAGCATATTCACGCCAATTCACGTTATACATGTACTTGGTTTTTTTTTTTTTGCATTACAATTCTTATTACACATATATACCACAATTTTTCATATCTCTGTTTGTATATAAAGTAGGTTGACAGCCAATTTGTGTCTTCAGACATGTACTTTGGATAATGATGTCCATCACATTCATTCCACATTCATTAGGAGGCTAATCCCCTGCCTCCTCCCTTTCCCTCACTCCCCTCTTCCCTATCTAGAATCCATCTATTCATCCCATGTTCCTCCTCCCTACCCTATTATGAGTCAGCCTCCTTATATCAGAGAAAACATTTGGCATTTGTTTTTTGGGGATTGGCTAACTTCACTTAGCATTATCTTCTCCAATGCCATCCATTTACCTGCAAATGCCATGATTTTATTCTCTTTTTAAAAAGTTCATTGTGTATATATGCCACATTTTTAAAAATCCATTCATCCACTGAAGGGCATGTAGGTTGGCTCCACAGTTTAGCTATTGTGAATAGTGCTGCTATAAACATTGATGTGGCTGTGTCCCTGTAGTATGTTGTTTTTAAGTCCTTTGAGTATAGTCCAAGGAGAGCAATAGCTCGGTCAAATGGTGGTTCCATTCCCAGATTTCCAAAGAATCTCCATACTGCTTTCCAGATTGGCTACACCAATTTGCAGTCCCACCAGCAATGTATGAGTGTACCTTTTTCCCCACATTCTTGCCAACACTTATTGTTGTTTGTCTTCATAATAGCTGCCATTCCGATTAGAGTTGTATCTTAGTTTTGATTTGCATTTCTCTGATTGCTAGAGATGTTGAAAATTTTTTCATATATTTGTTGATTGATTGTATATCCTCTTCTGAGAAGTGTTTGTTCAAGTCCTTGGCCCATTTTTTAATTGGGTTACTTGTTTTTTCAGTGCTTAGCTTTTTGAGTTCTTTATATACCCTAGAGATTAGTGCTCTATCTGATGTGTGAGGGGTAAAGATTTTGTCCCAGGATGTAGGCTCTCTGTTCACCTCACAGATTGTTTCTTTTGCTGAGAAAAATCTTTTTAGTTTGAATCCATCCCATTTATTGATTCCTGGTTTTAATTCTTGTGCCATAGGAGTCTTATTAAGGAAGTTGGGGCCTAACCCATATGATGAAGATTAGGGCCTACCTTTTTCTTCTGTTAGACACAGAGTCTCTGGCTTAATTCCTAGGTCCTTGATCCATTTTAAGTTAAGTTTTGTGCATGGTGAGAGTTATGAGTTTAATTTCATTTTGTTGCATATGGATTTCCAGTTTTCCCAGCACCATTTGTTGAAAATGCTACCTTTTCTCCAGTGCATGTTTTTGGCACCTTTTTCTAAAATAAGCTGATTGTAATTTTGTGGGTTAGTCTCTGTGTCCTCTATTCTGTACCATTGGTCTACCAGTCTGTTTTAGTGCCAATACCATGCTGTTTTTGTTACTATTGCTCTGTAGTATAGTTTAAGGTCTCATATAGCGATACTCCCTGCTTCACTCTTCTTGCTAAGGATTTCTTTAGCTATTCTTGATCTCTTATTTTTCCAGATGAATTTCATGATTGCTTTTTCTATTTTTATGAGGAATGCCATTGAGATTTTGTTTGGAATTGCATTAAATCTATATAGTGCTTTTGGTAGTATGGTCATTTTGATAATATTAATTCTGCCTATCCCAAGAGTGAGGTAGATCTTTCCAGAAATAGTAAATGAATTCAGCAAAGGAGCAGGATATAAATCAACACCCATAAATCAAAGGCATTTCTGTATATCAGTGACAAAGCCTCTGAGAAGGAAATGAGGAAAACTGCCCCATTTACAATAACCTCAAAAAAAAAATAAGATACTTGAGAATTAAAGAAGAAGTCAAAGATCTATACAATGAAAACTACAGAACCCTAAACAGAGAAATCAAAGAAGATCTTAGAATATGGAAAGATCTACACATTCCTTTCTTAAAAGGAGAAAGGGAGGAGGAGGGAGGGAGAGGGGAAAGGTGGGCAGGGTCAGATCAGAATATGATAGCCCAAAGGGTGGGGTTTTGGCCTGCTGAGAACTTCTAACTGAAGGAGATTGGAATCCCGAAAGCAACCTAGGCAGCAAAGCCTCTGCCCTCCTCCTGCCCTCCTGTCCTTCACCCTTCTCTCCCAAAGCCTTCTCTCATAAAACCTAGAAAGCTCTCTCTCTCTCTCTCTCTCTCTCTCTCTCTCTCTCTCTCTCTCTCTCTCTCTCTCTCTCTCTCTCTCTCTCTCTCTCTCTCTCCTCTACCCTCCCTGCTATTTCCTTCCTGTCCCCTTACCCTCCCTTACCCCCTCCCTTAAAAACCCTCATTTCAGACAGGACCTGCCTTAGGTCCAGAAGGAAAGAAGGCTATACAGAGAGGCCAAGAAGAATCTGACCAGACAGGGCTTGCTAGGATCCTGGCAGCCTTTTACCATTAGCTCACACCCCCTTTCCAGTCATTTCTACATGGCCATCCATTCTTCATGGAACATAAACATAAAAATGGGAGTTTTCCCTGGATCTGTAGGTCTTTATTTCTGAAGGCTTTTAGGTCAAATAAAGTTCTATTAAATAAATGTTATGATTTTTAAAATGTAAAGATATATACTAGTTCATAAATTAGAAGAAGTAATTTATAAAGATAGACTCTTTCTGAAACTCATCTGAATTTTTATTGCAGTTCCTGGACCTTTTATACAGCTATAGAATTAAGATACTGTATTAGTGATAAGAGGATAAACAGTCCGGTAAGACAGAAAACTCAGAAAGTGATTGCCACATGATTTATGATTGAGGTGGGACTGCAGATCAGTGGTGGAAAATGTCAGTCTTTTTAATGAGTAGTGCTGAGACAATTGAGTATTTATGTGAAATTGAATGAAATTAAAGCTCCTACTATGCACCATAGACAATAATTCTGTGTGACATATAGAATTAAGTGTGAATGGCAAAACAATAAAATACTTTCAAGATAATACCTTTATGATTTTGGAGTGGGATAAGTTTTCTTAAATATAACATAGAAAGCACTGATTGTGAAGGAAGATATTAAGAAATTTGATATTACTAGTCATAAGTATTTATCATAATCAGAAGACACCATGGCAGACAAAAGTCATTCTTAACATTCAAAACTAATACTTGGTGTTAGAAGTTAGCAACGGTTGCTATCTTTTGAAAGAGTGAATTGAATAGGGTGTGGGGAAGGACACTCCCAGGAGGCTGATCATATCTTTCTTAGATCTGATGCTAGTTATACAGGTGTATTCACTTTGTGAAAGTTCAGCAAACTGTGCTAACAATTTGTACATTTTAAAATGTATATGCTCTACTTCAACAAAAAGTCTTTGTAAAAGAAAACTACTAAGAAGCTATTTGTAAAACATTTGTCCAGCAAAATAATAGAGACCTCCTACAGCTCAATAAGATAGACATCTCAATAAAAAATCGAGCAAAATATTTTAACACACTTCAGAAAAGAGGAAATCATTTATTTGATTTATTCGAAAAGGTGCTCAACCTTATTAATCTTCAGAGAAATGCTAATTAAAATGATTGATCTCTTGATACCAAAATTGGCTAACATGAAGAATCTGAGAAAACAGTACCTAGTGAGTATGTGGAGCAATGGGAACACTACTGCACTTGGGCTAGGAATAAAAATTGGCACAACCACCTTGGGAAATGGATTGTCGTTACATAGTAGGTATGGAGGTAACATGCCAGGTGACTTAGTGATTTCTCTGTTTCAGAAATGGGTGCTTATGGGCACGAGAAAATGTTCAGAAGAGTATTTATAATAGCCTTGTTAACTATATCCAAACACTTGAAGTAATTCAAATATCTATCAACACAAGAATTTGTACATAAACTGTAGCATATTTATACAGCCATGTACTACATAATAGAATGAACTTTTCTGCAGAAAAATTCATATATGATATACATACATGTGAATATGTATGTATATAAATATAAATGTATACATATTCACATTTTTCATAAAATTTTAGAGGTGTTTCTTAGCTCTCTGAAGTTCATCCCAGATGTCCAGGTACAAGCCCCTCTTCTAAAAGTACCCTCATTTGTCAATCAAAGAAGATGCATAAAAGGTATTATGTATATATTTAATGATATCAGCCTGAGCCCATTTAGGTTTGTTAATGCAACAGTGGAATGCAGCCTCCAGGCCTTCCCATTCTTGGATTTGTCTGTATTGTCTTCATATTTGTTTAAATTAGAAAGTAATACATTTTTAACAGCATTGTTGAGGTATAATTTGTATATCATAACATTTCCCTCTGTAAGAATAAAATTCATTGATTTTTGACACCTCTATAGAGTTTTGCATCTGTCATTACTATACAAGTTCAGAACATTCCCATCACCTCCCAAAATTTCCTCAAGCCACATTTGCCATCAATCAAATGTGTATTTTCAAATATAGTGTGTTAATTGCTTCATGTATTTCAAATAACTCATCATTAAAAGTAGCATAACACATTGATAAATAGAAACTTGAAAAACATCAACCAAAATCTTTTGTTAAATGTATTTTGAGGTTCTGTATACATACTTGATTAAAATCAGCTTATTTGCATCTGTTCTCTATTGGTAGTTTCAAAAAAGGGAACATACTGAACAGTTGATTTCTTCCTTCATATGTTCTTGGTGGGTGAATGTTGTCATGTTGTTCTGCTTGGGTTTTTAGTTTTAAAAATTTTTAATTGGTTTTGGGGAAAATGTTCAGTTATACAAATGGCCCTTTTATATGGCAGTCTGTATAGTACTAATTTCTGAGAATAAATCATACAAAATAGAATGAAGAATAGAAGTTAGACTATAAAGTTAAATTAAAACATAAATATCAAATTGTAAATTATTCTTTATTAGGAGTAACTAAAGGAAAGAATGTATTGATCAACTCTGATATTAAATGTCTCAGACTTTAGAACAGAATAACAAGTATTTTAAAAGCTTTTCTTGTCTTTGTTCTACCACTTCATATTAAGATGCTGAGAATAATATAGAAGTACATATGGAATATAAATATTATGTGAGCGTATTATACTATTATGTATAATTGGGCTTCCCCAAGTGATGTTTTTAACAAACTTTTATTATACATACTATACACTATTATTATAGAAATTATTATTTCTGCTTAAAGGTGATTGTATGGTTGGGAAATGCAGATATATTATGTGTAAAATTAAATATTTTTCTAAAAAAGTATAAATCAGATGTTCATGAATTTTGGAAATAAAAATACATAATGCCTAGCTAGTTCTTAAGAGGTAGGCTATATCTTCTGTTTGTCAAAGTATTTACTCTGAATTATTGGTGGAGCTAACTTTTATTGAGGTTTCTCTGTTGCTAGGTACTTTATTACCAAGGTTGCCATCAGAACCGGGAATGACATTACTCACTATCAGGATTGAGAAAATTGGTCTGAAAGACGCTGGACAGTGCATCAATCCCTATATTACAGTTAGTGTAAAGGGTAAATAACTGGCAAATTGCATTATGTTTTTTCTCATATGGGACAAAGTTTTTGACAGGGGATGGTCTTGTATATGTGACAACTTACTTTAATGCATTCTATAATGAGGCAAAATCCTAGAAGAGATCATAACAGAACATAGTTCTGAAAGACTTACAAAATATATTTCCTACTTGCTTTTGAGTTTGTATAGATTTTTGCTCTTTAGATTCCAGCTAACGTGCGGACTAAACATACACATTGTCCTTAACAGCAGCTACAGCCTTCAGGATGTAGATTAACAATAGCACTCCTCACCTTCCATGGGTGTGTAGTTTTCTACACAAAGCCCCATTTCCTGTTTTCCCATCTCTCCTGCTTCAGCCCCTCTTCTTCCTGTGCTACTGAGGTATCTACATAGGTGAGTCCTACAGAGGCAGATGAAAATTAGGGGACAGGGAAGTAGGGTGCATCCATAACATCCATGCCCTGAAAGCAATCCCGTGGGATGATGACGTGATTAAGGAATAAATTATACCATTTTACAGAAATAACTATAGTTAGTACAAATGGCTTATTTTAATCTGTAGTTTTGCACCAAAGGAACAGATTGGTGCTGAAATTAAATGGAGAAACTTTTATCAATTGCAGAAATAAAGTCAGATCCATGGGTTCATTAGTGCTAATTAAAAGAAAAATATGACCACAAAGAAAAAGATTTATTTAAAGAACATAATCCACAGCACTAATACTGGTACAATTTTAAATTCCGATGTTACCAGTTATCAAATATATAGTGTACTGGAAAATATTTACATTGTTTGATAGACCATTTGGTAAAACTGCATACTCATTCAGAAAGTATACTTAAAACACAAAAATATTTAATGATGTTGTAAATGTTAAGTTACCTTTGCATATGTTAAACTGAAATATTTTTATGTAAATATTTTTTTAATTATTAAATGTACTAAATTGTTTTTGAGCTTTTTGAGACACATAAATGAATAACACATAAACACTGAGTGTGAACGTCTAGTGCGTTCGGGTCCCTGGGTAAGGGTCACGAAATAACCGCAAAGGCAGCAATTGCAACTGCATGCTGAGGTTTATTTGCAAGTTCCTTTTATATTCTTCTTCTAACAAAGCAAGCAATTCTTCAATAACACTTTGCCCACATTGCCCAGATAACATGCCTCAGCGGATACACAGAGCTAACTTCAGATCGTTCCTGCTTATTTGATAAGTACCCTCCTAAAGTTCTTTGTAGACATTGTCTACTCCCCTGAGCAGGCATTTATCTCTTCAGAATGTACTATTCCCAGGACAAGTATGCCGGAAGCTTCTTCCTCTTGGCCAAACCATGCAGAGCTTGTGACTTGCGATAAGGGGAAGAGAACGTTTCCTCCTCCTAACTGAGGTTTGCCTCAGCTGACCTAAATCACAGCCACAGCTCTTGCAAAGTGTCAGGCCTGAGGGAGCTAAACTCTGCACACTCGAACCCCAACAACTGAGGAGTTATTAAATGAGTCCATGTTTAATTTGATTAAACTGAGATTTTAAAACCCAGAAAATTAAAACTATATATAACGTACCATCTGGTTGTTGTAAATTCAGGGTATGTTGTAAACAGTATAACCAGAATTTAGATAATATATATGAAAAATTATTCATTAACAAAAGGGTTTTTCTTGGCTGTTCTCATCCATTTTGGGTTCTTAACAGGGAAATTATGATAAGGTTATGTTTAAAGACTTTTCTAAATAAGCCATATACTTGATCAAAGTTAGAAATTGGTGGCAGAGCTCCATTGTGCCAAATTATATACTCCAGATTTTTTTTTTTTTGCATAGAAAAATATAGTGGGCTATTCCCTAAGGAAAACATGTTTGTTCTTTTTACCACTTCACTATGAAGATCAAGTTTTGCCCACTTGGCCATGTAAAGGCTTCCTTGTCCCCTTCATGAGGTCTCCTATCGAGTCTATATTCATTTCTCTTCACATACCCCATGAACTTCAACAACTCTCACATACTTGGTCACATCAAATAGGAATCTCTTAGCCTGAGAATCTCCACTCAGCTCTTTCCATGCCTCTTTAGGAACTGTGACCTTTGCAGTTTCTAGATTTTCCGTCTGTATATGTGAATGCTCATAAGCAGAAACTTATTTGTTTCTCCAGATCTGAATGGCATAGATTTAACTCCTGGGCCAGATACTCCTGTGGCTTCAAGAAAAGAAGATACATATGTTCATTTTAATGTGGACATTGAGCTCCAGAAGCATATTGAAAAATTAACCAAAGGTTTGTAATTATCAGTTACTGACTTCTTAAGGACTTCTTAAGGACAGTACTTATCTGGGTTTGTGTTGATAGTGTACTTAACACAAGATCTTATGTCACATAGTTATGAATATTGACTTAAAGAAAGTCAAATCAACAATTTTTTTAAAAAATATGAGAATTAGCAGTTGCATTATCTAGTTGTGTAATAATGTGGTTAAATATTATTTGACAGGGAAGTTTTTCTCATAATACAGAGTTAAGGAAGCAGGTTCTCTAATAATTACCTTAAGTCCTTTTAGGAACCTAATGATTACTTTCTAACAGTTAAAGAATTATTATTTTTTCTTTCAATAAGATGCATTGGGTAAAAAGGTGCTATAACTGGCAGTTAGTTTGTAAGAATATGGAAAGGACAGTCTGGACATGATGGTTTCAGGAGGGAGAGAAATAAAATATCAAAGGAACTCTTTTAAATTTCTATTCTATCTAATATAGGTGCTTATTGAAACCATTTCTATAGGTACTACTGATACTTAAGTAACTTCTGTTTTTCTTGTGGTATTTAATATTTTATATTCTTTGGTAGTTTATGATTCTACCTGTGTACATAACTTACATTCTTGCTATACAATTTTGTTGTACTTTGTAGAATTAAATGATATGGAGAAATGTCACTCAGACATGGTAGAAGAGCTTGGAGTGACAGCCACAGTGAGTTATCAACAGTTGTGTCATCAGACTGTTTGACACATGTTACTTTGTAAAATCATAGGCTTCTGGTGACACATAAGAAATATGTGGTCTCTGGCTTATGTGGTTTGTTTTAATTCCTTAGGTGCAGCTATCTTCTTTGAATTCAAACACTACAAGCCTAAAAAAAGGTTTACCAGCACCAAGTGTTTTGCTTTCATGGAGATGGATGAGATTAAACCTGGGACAATTGTAATAGAAATGTAAATGATATACATATAGGATTCATACTGTTCTAATGGTTACTGGTTCATGTTTCTTCTTAGTCCCTCTTATCGAGAATGTAACATTGGAGTAAATCAATCATCAAAGTATTTTAAACAATCATCTTTCTATTGTGGTTACAGATACAAGAAACCCACTGACTTTAAAAGAAAGAAATTGCAGTTATTGACCAAGAAACCACTTTATCTTCATCTACATCAAACTTTGCACAAGGAATGATTCTGACATGAGTAATGTGGAATTTCTGTGAATTTTACCACTCAGTAGAAACCATCATAGCTCTAGGTAGCATATTCATCCTTCAGGAGGCAGGAAGTGAGCCGTACCTATAGGCCAGTGAGTCCATTGCAAAGCTGTACCACAGAACTAAAGTCCAGCACCTCATTGTTATGACTCCTTTGGATACAAGGTTTATTGTAGATTTTGAAACATGTTTTTACTTTTCTATTAATTGTGCAATTAATAATCTTTTTCCTAATTTACCACTGTTCCTACCCTGCTTCCTGGAACAATACTGCTGTGGTAGGTATGCTCATCTTCAAACTTTAAAATACAGCAATAAGAATGTGCTAGAGTTTACACATTTGCTCACTTTTGCTCCAATATGGTCTTTTGATTTGAATTAACTTCAAACTTTTGAATTGAAGTGGGTAGGATAGTACCAGATTGCTTTGAAAGGAAATTGGATCAGTTATGGTCTGTCTTATAGGCTGTTCCTTAGAGCTGGCCTAAATTCACCCTCATCTGATAGTTCTACTTAGAAATAGTGTGCCTTGACCAGATCAATATCTTATATGGGAGTGCCCCCCAGATTGTAGATGTGATTTTTTTCCAGATGACCAGATTGTTTTTCTGAAAGTGAGCATATTTTTAGTCATGTTGATTAGTTGTTCTACATCACTTTGCTATTGTTTCTAGGGTTAACATTAATGATTCTAGGGTTAACATTAAAACCATCTCTCTCAGAATAATTACAAATTTTTGGGTGGGTTTAAATCATGTCATCTAAAAATAATTGAGTCAGATGCTAATGAGATACTGCAGGAACAACTGCTGTTTTTCTGACAACTGATTGTGAAACCTTAAAACCTGCATACCTTGTCTTTATAAAGTGATGAGTATGCAAAAGCTGGAAAGATATTCTATTTTTTTTTAATATAGGTAGATACAACTGCCATTTATTTCCTATTTAGATATATTGACATTCATATGAAAATATGCAGGTCATTAGCCTATTATAATTTCACCATTTACATTACTTTTAACTTAATGATGAGACATAAATAAAACTTTCATGTACACAAGGTGGATATTTGATACACAGAACATAAAGATTTGTGAGGAGCTTTTTTGTGGGTTACATGTAGAACCCATGTATTTTAATATTCACTATTTTAAAAGAACAATGCATGAAGGGAATGCAATACTTGGCCTATTTTTAAACTAGTGTAAACCCTAATCATACCATGTGTTTGCTTTTTAAAACGAATAACAGTTTTTTAGCCCTTGCACTTCAAGAGATCTAGTCTTTAATTTTTCAGTTGTCTGTTAGGTCAATTTTGTTTACTAGATGAATGTTAATAAAACTATATGAGCCTGAAAGAATTCTCAACCAAATTTAGTCTTTTCTTTCATCTGGATTGGATTAATTTCACAAGTGAAAAAATAGTTCAGTCTACAGTAGTTCTAGGAAATGAAGAATTTGCCTTAATAAAATGTTCACTCAACTGAAACTCTGAGTAGTCAAAATTTCCAGACTGTAAACTTCTCAAGAGAAGGGCCTCATCTTCTCCATGTCATGTAAACTTTCCAAGGTGCTTGGCAGCACTCTGTACCCTGTGGAGTACTCAGTACCTTTTTGTTTGATGTTACTGATGTTTGAAGTTGCTCCCTTAAAATCTACTATTAAAATGTAGCAAAACTGATACATTGTTCTTTCTGTTTTTTCATAGACTATAAAACATGTATATCAAAGTGATAATTTAAAAAAAAAAAACAAACCTTTTTTTTTTTGGTTGTAGATGGACACAGTACCTTTATATTTATATGTGGTGCTGAGGATCAAACCCAGTGCCTCACACGCAACCCCAGCCCCTCAAAGTGATAATTTATATGAAGAAACATTTAGCATCCTTCACATAAGAATGCTTTTTTTTAACCTCTATTTATTTATGCGATGCTGAGGATTAAACCCAGGGCCTTGCCTGCGCTAGGCAAGTACTCTACCTCAAGCCACAACCCCAGCTGCCACCAAAGAATGGGGTTATGTGAAAAAAAAGAGGATGCTTTGTATGAATGTCTTTCATCAGCATTAAACAAACTTAAATTGAACATTGTCATCAGCTTAGCTTTAATTCAGACCTGAATGACCAAACCTCCCTCGCCAAAAAAGGTGGTTTTATCTTGAAGCAATTAACACAAAACAATCTGTATCTCACAAATTAGTTGTTTAAATTTACTTTCTAGTGTGGGAGGGGATGAGTCACTGGACAATAATTACAACTATAGCAGTAGTACTTTCAGGTTGAAACACTACTGCTTCACAAATAAAATGATTTTAGTAACTAAACTCAAACACAATTTGCTGGAGAGGACTTCTAAAACTTTTGAGATACAAAAGTATAATTGAATCAAGGGACAGTATTCTCTCACAACCGGTATATGGGCAGCTACCTTGGGCTTTGCTACAGAAGTGGTACAATCAGATGGATGTAAGGAGAGGCAACTATGGGTGGGTTCAAAACTGCTCAGATAAACTACGTAGAACACATTATAGCTTACTAATAGAATAAATACAAAAAAGGCTTTAGAGGGAAAACTACTGTTGCTTTGAATAAAAAAATAAATCTGCCTTCCCTTGAAAATCTATCTTCCTAGCTGACATCACCTTTATTTAAATGCTATTTTAAAATTAGAAGTTATAGTAACTTCAGCATTGCCTTGTGTCCTATAGAGGTTGAAAGATACATTCAAAATTGGTGTTTGTGACTTAAATTTTATTTTACATGTTTAAAAATGGCATAAGCTATTATATGGTTTTCCTCTTACACACAGCTGCTGCTTCTGATATTAAATGGAGGCTATGTAGATTGAATTCTTCCTAACGGACTCAAATTCCTTTTGATTCTGAGTCATCTTCAGTAGTTTAGAGATTTTGTTTCACAGAGATTTTGTTTCACACTGAAGCTTTTGCCCCTATTTTGAGAATACTTAGGGGACATAAAAAGAACAATGATATGTTCTAGGTTTCAACAATCCTATTACTTTCTAGAACTTTAAAGAATGGAAGAATATGGTCTAGCAGTAAACAAAAGTACCAGGCTTTTATAATTTTATTTAAATCTTAAACCTCTTAAAATGCACTGTTAAAATTGCTGTAATTAAAATTACAGCTCTGGAGAGCTAGTTCTTAGAAACATTGTTTTAAAGACAGTAGTTACAGATTCAGGACTTGCTTTAATTGATTTTTAAATAAAATATATTTGAGTATCTGTAAAAAAAAAGTATTTAATTCAGCCCATAGTTGCTGATTAAAGACATTATAAGCCTTGAAGTTTCATTCATTCTTTCTCAGAGGATTATACTTTTCTAATTTTTTTATCATATTTCTTGAAAATCAGTGGCAAGGTATGGGAAAGAGAAGAGTGTGTGTGTACATTTTTTAAAAGAAATTTCCTTATTTTTTATAGACACAACATACCACCGTATATTTTACTTTTATAATGCAATAATGGCAAAAGCAGTAGAACTTCAGGTCAAACAACTCTTGCTACTAATGTAAACTCATTCTCAGAAAACCATTCTCACATGGACAGTGGTTAGAAAAAAGTACATGAATGTGCTACAAAAATAGAGCCATAAGACTTCTCACAAGTAAAAGAAATTCCTCTGTATAAGTCCACAGTTGACCAGGGTCCAGCCTCCTTAACAGTGAGCAACAGGAAATATGCTGCCAAGTCACCATCTTCAGTTCTGAGAGTGAGTTTACATGCTTCCCCAATGGCACAAAGTCTCATGACGATCCAATGAATCAACAGACACTTGGGAAATATTAATAAACAATTTTTTATGAACTATTACAACAAAGAACTTCAGCAAGAAGGAAAATGAAGTTTATGATTTTTGAGTAAACATTTTTAGCGTAACAGTCTCTGCGACCAGATATTTAAGGAGAAAAATCAAGCTTATAAAACACCATTTCTCTGTTATCAACTGGAATACACTAAAAATAGGATAATGGAAATACATGTTCTTAAAGCATTTCCACAGGAAATGTCCATAATTATGACATTCTAAATCATTTAGCAATTGTATATGCTACATTAACTAAAACAAAGGTATTCCTTATTGCACATTTTAAAGTTGGAAGGATACTCTAGTTTAAGTGGGGGATATTTAGGGGGAAAATATTTTGGCTCCAAATGTATACTGCGCCAAGGCAGCTTCATTCTAAAAACATAAACCATTTAAAATAAACTTTTATATTTTGAAGCCAATAATCCTTCAACACAATGAATAGTTCATAGTCCACTTTCTGACTAAGTGTCAGAGGTTAATTTTATGGGCCCTGTTTTAAGGCCTATGAACAGCCCTCACTACTCTGAGAATCGGGTGTAGGTGGAGGTTCATCTTTAAAGCCTGAAGACATTAAGTCTTTTGCAGCAGGTGGTGGCCCATAGTCTTGGGGACCATGAGTTGGAGGTGGTAATGGGGCACCAGGAATGAAGTACTCTCTTGGGTCAAATGAGCCTAAAGGTCTAAATGGTGCAGGTCCTGGAAAATAATCACGAGGGTCAAAAGGCAAATCCCGTTGTCCAGGTGGAACACCTGGTGCATATTCTCTGAAGCCTATTGGTGGATGCATACCGGGACCTGGAAAATAAAAAGGAAGTTATGTAAATACCCAGAAATTTCTGAACTTGGGTGATTTCAAGTATGTTAATATAGTCTTTAATTTCTCCCAAGCCTAGAACATCAACTGGTGAACATCCTGACTTGCCAGATGAGGCAAACTGAAATGGAACAAGTTTAGGTTATAGCCTGGCCAACCAGCCATGAAGCAACATATTAAGGATTTAAACATGGCTCTACCTAGCACCAGGCTTATCGTTTTTCTTTCCCTACTATATAATTGCAGAATTATTTCTATCTCACAAGAGCTCCATTTATATTTGGAAGTACTATATTACCATGACAAGATGATAGATTATGAAATAAGAACTTTACTACATCAAAGAAATTTTGATAAAAGGAAATACCACTATTTATTACTGTATCCATTAAAAATTCATGAAATATTTCAGCATGGACTTTACACATGCCATCAGAATCAAGGTGCATGCCCTCCTGGAAAAGGCCTTCCACAGCCACCTAATTAAATCAGCAACATTTATTAGGTCACTGTTAAATCCTCCTCTTTAACACTTCCCTCTGACTTTTCTCAAGGTAAGGAGGGTTTGACTTTTCCTTTTCTATATTCTATAACCTACTGCTTATGCTTCCATTATGGGTGATTACAAACTTTATGCTATAGGATTTTCATATCTGTGACAAAATTTTAAGTTATGGCATGTGTCTCATCCACCTTTCCATCTATTGCAATGCATATCATATCAACATATTTTCAACAAACATCTGCAGAAGTAATATTTCTGGCTTTTCTCTATATAGCCCCTAATCCTTCTCTATGAGATAGCTATTGCCTATCTCAGTATAAGATTATGTAGTATCCCATATGTCCCAGAAAACTGGAGGAAAAGTTAAAATGTACTCAGCTGTATCCTTTCATTGTTAAGACCTGAGATAGCAACAAACTGTTTTAGCAAGCAATAGAAATGAAAGATGAATGTGATTTATAAGTCAATCACTACTGTTCAGATCATCATACCAAATGGTGGAGGAATTGGCCGAGGCCCAAAAGGCCCACCGAGCTGAAATGGCGGTCCATACCAAAAGGGAGGTGGTGGAGGCCGTCCCATCAGGGGTCCCATAGGGGGGCCCATGAAGGGTACCCCTGAGAAAGGAGGGGGCCCTTTCATAGCCATATTAACCTGCAATTTAAGATATGAAAGCAGTTAAAAGTTTTAAAATTCCTATGTATTAAGACAAAGTACCAACACCGATAAAAGCTAAAACCCAAAACAGGCACCTGTCCAGAGAACACCATCAGTGCAACAAAACTCTACCCACCCCTCCTGTGTATTCCCACTGACAGCTTACAGAAGTTAGAAGGATTCCACAAGAGGGAGCAGTTTGTTACTGATTATATCTGCACAGGAAAGGGAAAGGCAAGAGGACTGACAGAAGTTATTAACAGAGGTGATTTCTGACCAGTATGTCATGCTGTATTCACTACAACCTATTTCAAAGGGAGTCCCTCCCCCTCCCCATCACTTCCCTTTCATCACAATAGCTCATTACTTCCATATTAAGAATGAACAGAATAAAATGAAAAATCCATTCTCTACCCATGTAATAATAGCTACTATTCAGAGTATCTTCAGTAAGTCTTTCATATATTATTCAACCTCTGAGATCTTTAAGTAGACTGTCTTGTTTTAAATAAAAGGGAATAAAAGCAAATGGATTATCATCATTTGTTGAAGGCCACACTGCATATTAAAGGATCTCAATCCCAGGTTTGCCTCCAAGCCATGCTTTTTCCACCTCTACTCCTCTCTAACAACAGATCTTTGATCTCTTTTAAATCTTCTACTACAAAGGGGTTTGGGGGTCTTATCTAAGCTGCCCTTAGATTGCTCCAGAGATGTATATTCCTGGAATATGTATACACTGGAACTTGAGAAGTATTTTCCAACACAATGCTATATACACAAATTAGGAAGACAAGGCTTTAATATTTACTTTCATTTACTGTACACCATTTGAGATATTGATTTATCATTTCCTATGAGTAGTGGGTTTGAAACTAAACAATTAAAAATTTATTTTATTATAGAGCTGCAGAAGACCTACCAGATATAATAGCAACACAGTTACAAGAGAATGCACTTATGTGAACAAATGAGACCATTGCTTGGGACTGGCTCAAGAGGTCATTTCAGATTATCATTGTTGCACTGAAATAGTATTTCACTTTCATAAAATCTGATACCAATCTAATTCAAATAACTCAAAATAGGGTTTGCTCAAATGGAGGAATTCTTAAATAGCATTCTTCCAAACAAAAATAAGAATGATGAATTATATAATTTATAATGAATTTACTTTGCCTTAGAACATTCAACACAAAACACCATATAAAGTTAGAGTGATAACTTTTCACATTCTGTAGTTCATTATAGTTGTACACACTTAAGCCACATTTCCAAGTTAAGGAGAAAAGTAAGCTCAATATTGCATGCAGTTTAAAGCAAACAAGATCAGTGTCATGCTCTGAATATCCTTCCCAGAAATGCACAGAATAAAACCCAATTCAGTTCTCAACCTCTAAGTACTTACTCCAACTGGATGCTCAGTCAAAGAAATAATGGTAGAAACTGAGGGGGTCTCAGGTTCTTGGGGAATAGTTTGCTTTTTAAAAAACAAATGGGATAGTACAAATAGAACACAAAGAAGGATAAAGCAAAGAGCAAGTACTGTAGGAAAGTTACATGTTCCTGCACGACCACGTGATTCACAGTAACTACAGAACTTACCTTGCCCTCATCCGTCACCTTAGCTGGAGAAGAACTTCTGGACCTGCTCTTCATGTGAGCTGGAACACATCCTGGGTCTGTTAGAGATCAAAGAATGGATTCAGACTTATTCTAACATGAAAAGAATAAAAATCCTGCATCCACAATTACAGATTCTTTGAAATTACTTGGTATCTTTACCAGAGGCAACGGGTTTCCCAGATGCCTCAGAAGACCATTAAGTTTGAGGTAAAGGTCCATCCATTGACCCTTGGGAAAGAAAGATCAGAGCCCTTGTATGTATTTTTCAGAAGAAATAAACCACTGGTGGACAGGTCAGGGTTCAACAATAACTAGAAAGCAACATTAAAAATGGGTTGCCCAGGGGTTGGGGTCGTAGCTCAGTTGTAGAGTGTTTGCCTAGCATGTGTGAGGCACTGGGTTTGATTCTCAGCACCACACCATCTACAATTAAAAATATTTTTTAAAAAAAATGGGTTGCCCAATACGAAAATCACAATTTATGAAGAGACTTAAGTAAAATAAAGAACTGTCTTGGGTTGATAGAACAGCAAATTAATATGTACTGGTCCTAAACTTTAAGCTATAGACTTGAAGTATGTGTAGGTTGGCTTTTCTTTAGTCTGTATAACCTGACTTCCAATCTTACCAAGACTACAGTCCTATTTAGAATTGGAAATAAGACTCAGTATTTCATATTGGAAATATGTATGCTACATAAAGTTTAAGGCTACTTTTATAATATTTGGGAAATGAACACCATAGAGATTTAATTTAAAGATAAAGGTTTACACTTCACAGTGTAAAATTTAAAAGGAAAAAAACAATACAGGGACCTCCAGGAAAAAAAAATGTTTTCTATTCTAGAACAGATTTTACAGAAAACATTCACTAAGATAAAGTAAGAAATTATCTTCTATATATTTTACAGGCCCAAATTCTATGTTTTCATTAGAATATTCAAAAGGGAAAAAAAACCAAAACCTTGAAGCAGTTTACTATAAAGCAACATGTGAATGCTCACCAAATCCATTTCTAGGCATATCTCTTTGATTAAGAGTAGCAGAAGGAGGTCTCCCAGCTGGCTCTGCTGTCAGTGGAGGGGAACATTCTCCACCACTCACGGGGGATGGACCAAAAGAGCCATTATGGCTCAGTGGACCTAAAGACAACAATGCCGTGTTACTACTTTAAGGCAGCCTTCTCCCTGACACCAACCCCCACACCTCCCGCTTTAGTAAATCATTCAGATTATTTCATAACCATTACACACAGAAATAAAAAGTAATTTACATACATTCTGCACCAAGAAATAAAATAGCTCCTTTTACAAAGTGCCCCCTACCTCTCCGAGGAGGATTTTGTAAATTTGGTCTCCCCGGCATTGGTTTTACAATCACAGGTTCATCTTGCCGCACTGCCATCTTTTGGGTCATTTCCAGTAGCCTTGAATATTGAGAAAGAATGGGCTGAATTATGAAACAGCAATCCTAAATAATATCTAGCATAACCTTAAAACACTATAAAACATACAGTAAGACACAAAAATCACATACTTCTGTCTCAAATTAGCAGATTCCCTTTTCTCTTCAGCTATAGCTCTTTCTGCAGAACAAGCTTTGAGCTATTAAAGAGAAAATATTCAAATTCAGTTGCGGTAGGCTATGCAAAAAATAAAGAAAAGGGGGAAAAAAATCTTACCCAATTATCATGAGCTTTCTTCTCATGCATAGCAATCTGAAAAAGACAACACATTAAAAAATGTTTTTAGGGACTCATTATAATAGCCTATAATTGTCTGTATTAGATATCAAAGAATCCTGCAACTACAGGACAGTATTAATTACTACCTGGTTTTTAAATGAGCGCTTGGTTTTCTGTAATTCTTCTTCCATCTCTTCAATTCTCCACCTAAGAATTACAACAATTGAATAAAATTTGAAACATTCTGACCATTTTCCCTTTATTCCATCAGCTATACTTTTAAAGACTTTTATCATACATAAGAAAAACATTTCTATAGTTATATGAATCCAGTGTGATCAAAACTAATACTACAGACCACGTGCAATGCCACATGCCAGTAATCCCAATGATTGGGAAGCTGAGGCAGGAGGATCTCAAGTTCGAGGTCAGTCTCAGCAATTAAGTGGGAACCTGTGCAACTGAGACCCTGTCTCAAAGTAAAAAAAAAAGGTCTAAGGATGTAGCTTAGTAGTAAAGCATCAAAAATAAATAAATAAATAAACAAATAAATAAATAAATAAATAAAATAAAAACCTAATACTAATAACTTCTTTATCATTTAATTGCTAGAGATTCTGAATTGATAAATTATAATTTCCTTAACTGTTCATCAGTGTGTTCTCAAGTAATTCTGCTAGAAATATCTTCCTCCTTAAAACTTTTTTTCTTTTTTTCAAATTATATCCATAGAAGATTTCCAAAGTCTATCAAATGCCACACTTTGTGGGTCTTGATATAACACACAGCAAACTGATTTCTCAAAGAATTACTACAACATACAAAACCCCCAGAACTGTTTGCATTGACCAAGTTCCCTATGGTCTTGCCCATTGGGTACAAGTAAATTTTTGTTAACATTTTTCATTTGTTAAGTTGAAGTTTATTTTTTCTCCTGTGTGAATTGAATGTGTTCATATCCTCTCGTTATTTATACTTCCATGCTATTTTCTTCTATCTACATAATGTAAAAAAAAGATTAAAAAGAAAGCTAACACTAATTCATTAGACATTGACACCCTCCTTTAGAAACTGAACTCACTTGTAATTTTTAACTTCCTGTACAGCGGAAACCACCTTTTCATCTGCAGCTGACAGCTGCTGCTCTTTTTCTAGTCTCTCACATTCTTCTTGACTCCGTTTCCTAAAATAAAGCCAGTTATCAAATCAAAAGTTTCTCTTTGTGAATATCACTTCCCACAATTCTATAAAATGCTTAGGCACATAAAATAGGAATTCAAACCTGCAATTTCATAAATCAAACTCTGGCAAATCACTTACATTTTCTAACTTCTCCTCTTAATTCTCTACTTACCAGTCAATAAAATAAATGTGAAAACAACATGTGCCCCAGGGGCAAGTCTCCTGTGTGTAAGATAATAAAAACTCACTTTACTTCAATGTGGAAGATCAAAACTGATCAACCTAACATAATTAAACATATTAGGATAAAGCAGGGGATAATTCTTTTCTCATTTCTGCCATGGGTAGGACACTAAGTATATCTTTGTCATGGAGGAACTCTTTTCTCAATCCAAGACTGGTACCATAATAAAGATATAGTCAGTCAAAGAAAAAATCTTCTAGAATATGTCTTTTAGCTATGCAATTAACCACAGAACATTTTTCACACTTTAGATATCTATTTCAAAAGAATTGTAAATTAAGCAAAAAGACAAATCTGAGTTTTGATAATGTCTATCAACCAGAAAAAGAAGCCAAACTGACCCACTATCAGAGTATTATCTACTGACAAGTTTTAACTCTGATCATGAAACTCAAGATGTTCATCTACTGACACAAAGGTAGCCACATTTAATGATTTAAAAAATACTATTTTCTGCTATCCTTGTACTACTTTAGCCATAGTTCAATTCAAAAGATAATTAACTTGAAACTTAATTTTCCATAAATCAGAAGAACTACAGTAAAAAAGGATTACTGATACCAAATAGAAAAAGGGGATTATATATTCTTATATAGCTTCTCATTTAATTCTTCAGCAAGTATCTTATGAGTGGCTATAATATACTAGTTACCTTGTAAGATGCTAAAGAATAAAAGAGCTCACTGTTTCAGGTATAAATGATGCCTAAAGGAATATAATAATTTTCCCCACTGGCTTAAGAAGGAATATGGAGAAAACTGAATCTTGAAGAAAAGAGAGAATTTTGTTTCCAATTATCAAAGAGTTAGTCTGAGAGCACTAAGAACAATCAAAACATCTTTATAAGAATATAAAATTGTGTTTGAAGGGATCCAAGCTAAAAAGTCAGTAAAGATATATGTATGTGGCCAAGATCCATTAGAAAAAGGGATCTCAGAATTACAAGTAAGGCTGGCACTTTAAGGTACTTTTCTCCAATTGAAGATAACACAAAGATATGAGTCTGAACCAAGCCTTCATTAAATTCCTGGGCTTAGAGGAAAAAAGAGGCTACCAATAAAGGGACCCTTAATAAAAGCCCTAGCCTTTGAGTTTAGATTAGAAAGTACTGCACACTTAAGTGATGAACAGGCAAAAAATCCAAAAGGAACAATATTGAAACATTGAAAAGACAACTCATTTTTGAATTATCTTAATTGCTGACTAAGTTTAAAGTGACAATCTTACTCAAGTAACCTCAACACTTTTCTACAAGAAGATAACTTCATCTTAGTCCTCAAATTTCATCTATAATTATCACAACAATGTTGGCCAATCAAAACTGACCAGGCACTCCATAAGACAAAATTCTGTGAGAAAAAATCCCACAGAAAAGGAAACCACCTAATGGGGTTATCTGCACATGTTTTAAAATCACTGTGCTTTATATAGTCAAAAAAGTAAAGTCAAGATTATGAATTTCAGGGCTGGGAATATAGTTTAGGTGGTAGAGTGCTGCCTTGCATGCACAAGGCTCTGGGTTCAAACACCAGCACCACAAAAGAGGAAAAAAAAATTACAAATTTTGTCAAAGGATTAGAAACTATAAAACCAAGAAATAGTTGGGTGTGGTGACCTACCTACAGTTGAAGATACTCAGGAGGCAGAGGCAGAATTATGAGATTAAAGATAGCTTGGAAAGCAGTAAGACCCTAGTCCCTTTATGAGAAAGAGCAAGGAGTCTGGGGAGGTAGCTCAATAGTAGAGCACATGGCTCAAGGTCCTGGGTTTGAGTTGTAGTACTGAAATAGGACTGGGGTTGTGGCTCAGTGGTGAAGCATGGGCCCCACATGTGTGGGGCACTGGGATCAGTCCTCAACACCACATAAAATAAATAAAATATTGTGTCGGGCTGGGGATGTGGCTCAAGCGGTAGCGTGCTCGCCTGGCATACGTGCAGCCCGGGTTCAATCCTCAGCACCCCATGCAAACAAAGATGTTGTGTCTGCCAAAAACTAAAAAATAAATATTAAAATTCTCTTTCTCTCTCTCTTAAAAAAATCCTATAAAAAATAAAATATTGTGTCCATCTACAACTAAAATAATATTTTAAACCCTGAATTTTTTAAAATCCTAAACTCAATGAATGATTTTAGCAGCAGATTTGGGAAGTAAAATAAATCCTATTGCTTTTAAGACAGGTCAGAAGAAAATATCCAGAAGAAGTAAATCCAGAATGTAGGAGGCAGGGGAAATCAAATTCTAATATGCATTATTATAATCAGAAGAGAGAATGAGGTAAAATCAACATTTAGAAAAAGACTCGAAAATTCAAGAAGTGTTTAATGGTCCCAAGCAACATAACTGCAAGAGGAAAAGTGGGTGGGGTGGGGAAAACTACACCTAGGCACTTCCCAATACAACTGTTAAAAAAACAGAGAAAGGACTACAGAAACTAGGGGAGGGATAAGACCAAACAACAATGATAATGGACTCCTTAAAGAAAAAATTTAAAACAGATGGTAATTAATTGGATATTTTTAAATTGCTAAAACTAAGTAACAGTCAAAATTCAGTAGCCAAAAGAAAGATCCTTTAAAAATGGAAACTGGTTTTAACTCTAATCATGAAGTTCATGTCAACCTAATACAGATTATAAAGGTAGCAATATTTAGTGGATAAAATACTATTCTCTGTTTATCCTTGTACTACCTTTGATACACTAATCAAATCTATCATTAAAGGACAATGTTCAAATAGAATGAAAATAATTTCAAATACGAAACCAACAGTGTAGAATGCAGAACTACAGAAACTTTAAATATGTGTATAAATTGAATGAATGTCTTGTGGAGCTCACAGTATATGAAGTACTAACATACAATGCCACAACAGTTATCTGATTCAGGAGCTACTTAAAGCCCATAAAAAAAAATAATAAACCTATTAATCTATGTCAGGTTTTTATTAAATCCAGAATATATACCATGGCCTTTAAATTATGAGAAGATGAATAAAATTATTATTATATAATTATAATTCCATTATAATTTATGATTACATCAAGCTTATACAGGGGATGAGGAAAATAATCAAAAATATTTAAACTATTAAAAAGATACAAGGAAGAAAAAAAGAACAGGTCATCAAATAGAAAGCAAATTCTTCATAAACCACAGGCACATATTCACATGGACAGACTTATATTTTAGAAAGTCCACTCAAGCGGCTATAGAGAAAACTACTAAGAATTTGAAATAAGTTATATACAAATATAAAAAATGGAGAATGAAGACAGATGATCTAGGTTAGAAACAGAAAAGATGACAGAGGCATGAACTAACATAGTACCTGGGGATGAGTAAAAAGAGTACAAACCAGAGATGATGACTGAATAAATTTTGGAGGAGTTGAGAAAAATAGTGCTACAATTTAATTGCATTACAAAGAAAATTAATTGCCATTTAGGTCATTCAGATTACTAATAGGGACAGAGAAAACAAGTGTTCTTTTTTAAAAAAAGTGATAAAATGAGAAATGTTTCTTTGAAACAGGCCAGGAATTTAGAACTGGCCTGAACAAAAATTTGAGATTCTAAAAAGGTCGCTTGGAGATCACAGAATTTTAGAAAAGTTAATGGAAAGGTTTCAATATTTAATGCATTAATTAGGCAACAGAAGTCAAAATACCTAAAAAATAGTTAGGTCTGTAAAAAGGACTGTCTTTGCTTTATAAGATATATATATATATATATACCGAAGAGTAAAATCAGGTGCAAACAAATAAAATGTGACACAACCTTTTTTTAGAGAATTCAAGTATTTTTGTGGATTAAAAACTTCAAATGAACTTTTAAAAAATAACTAGCTCCACACTAAGAAGATTAATACATAAATATATATTCCAAACAAGTACTTCTGTAATCATAACTCCTAAGGTCCTTGACACAGTTCCATTTTGTGTGAACATCTGAGATATTCAAGTCCAAAACTTATACCATCAATAAGTAAATATTATTCCTTTTTGAAGTTTTTATTCTACTAAAACATGTCATTCCAAATCACTCAGTATTTTTAAAGGTCCAGAGTTAGAGATACAAGTTCAAAACATTAGAATTACATAACTGATAACAATGAAAGGTAATTAAATAAATAGAGGGATCATAGAAAGGGTCTAGAACTTTGAGAGGTATTTCCACATCAGTGACTGTTAATACCATTTTACCACTTCCTGCCTTCATATGAATTTGACAATTGATTACAATGTCCTCACAGCCTTAGTTTATGGTTCCAACTACCTCAGGACTCTTAAGACTGATGATGGAAAGAAAAATGCAACTTATATGAAACAAAACACAAAGGAAAAAAGACAAATCTCTACTTATTACAACTAGAAGAAATTGTAAATAATCTTAAGAAAAGATAAAATTATCTATTAATTCACACAGTGATAATAATAACAAACAATGAAAATCTTACTTTTGTAGTGCCATCTCATTTTTCTGGTAGAGTTCATTTAAAGTCTCCACTTTCTGCCTTAGAGTTTTGCATTCCTCTTCCAGTCCAATTTTAGAAGACTGTAGTGAATTGCAGTCACCTTCTAATTTCTTTATTTGGTCTGTAAAGGATAAAACATCTTATCTCTATATGTGTACAAGGACTTAAGAACTTGTTTCAGGGAGTAGTGCCAAGAAAAGTAAGAAGCATGAAAGCAAGAAGCCATTCTTTATCTTTCCAATAAAATTTTAAGTCTTTCCAACATGGCAATTTCTTCTCAAAAAGAACCCACCTTCTAGATTACATTTTGTGGACATCGAGGCTCTTAGCTTAAGTTGTAAGAGTTTTAGATCCTCTTCAACTACTGATATTGTAATTTGTGTCTAAAAATTGCAGAAAAGAGAGGTATTCTTAAAAGTGAGGCACAGGAAGAATTGACAGGCACTATGGGACTCTTACAAAGAACTATACCCTAGAGACATCCATCATCTGCTTAATTTGATCTTTGATCTTCTCATTCTGATCACCTAAAAAACAAAAGACTTTAGCTTTTTCTTTCCTTACTTTTAACTCTATATTCTCCTAACTTCCTCCAAACTAAATAATGATTGTGTTCAAACACCAGAAGAAAAAAAAATCAATTAAATAACTAAACTGATTAGACTAATGACTTTTAAGAGAATTGCAAGCTTAGATTTAAAAAAAAAAAAAGAGAGAGGTGAATTTCAGGCTGGGATTGTGGCTCAGTGGTAGAGTGCTCACCTAGCATGTGTGAGGCACTGAGTTTGATCCTCAGCATAAAAATAAACAAAAGTACTGTGTCTCTCTTAAAAACAAAACAAAAAAGGTGAATTCCTAGTTTGCACAACTAAAATGTTATCTATGCTATTCTTGTAAGATAAAAGCTTTTCTTCTCTCTCAGATCTATCTTCACTTGGACAAGTAAGTGTCTTATTTAGAAAGATTCAATCCTCTATTTTCTCCCTGAATCTACTACCAGGTGTGGTTTGAAATACTTGCTATGTAAGCAATATCCAACTTGGGAAAAAACATCTGGAAATATTTTCCTCATCAGTAAACACTGTTACACTCCCTCTCTCTAGCTTTCTGATAGTCTCTAGCCTCTGTTCTCACAGCCTTAGTTTATGGTTCCAACTACCTCCGGACTCTTAAGACTGACTGTGGACCTTAAAACCACAGAGCCATAGAGATGATGAGTATCAAAATCAACTATCATCTGCATAAGTTAAGAAATAAATTTCTCTTACTGTACAATGTTCAATACTCTAAGTATTGTATAGGATGTGACTATTGTAGCTGTAGTGTACTTACTAGTTTTCAATGGGATAGAAAAAGTCAGTGTTCTTCACATGCCTATTGCTACATTATACCCCAGCAACCCACCTCTGCCAATGCAATAGACATATCTATAGATCCAGTGATATGTGTCTACAACCCTGAAGCTTAAGAAGAAAATCAGCCAGCTGAAAAGTGGCATCTGTATAAATACTTAATTAAAGACAGGAAAGCAAAAAAAAGGATTCAACCTCCCTGAGACTGATCTTACCTGCTACCTCTCCGTTGGTTAATTCAACTGACTCATCTTCTCTATTTTGATCCTCAGATTCAGATTCACACTGTAACCGATTCAACTGTGTGATATAACTAGTCAAAGCCTAGAAAAGAAGCAAAAGGTTGGAAGACTCTTTTAATTCAGAAGATTTCAGGAGAATTCATGAGATGGAACATGTATTTGGAGTATAAACTTACATTAATAGTATCATCTTTGTGATTAAGAGCTACAAGTAAATCTTTCTGGAACTTCTCAAATGATTTGATTTGTTCACTGAGCTCAGCGTGTGATGCACTCCAGTCTTTGACTTCCTGCTGCAACTGAAAAGTCAAAACACATGAATTCCTATGGGTAAGGGAGGGGTTTCTGCACTGGATACATCAGGACTACAAGACTTAGACAAATAAATAGAGAACCATACTCCTCCGTGGCCTGCCTCAATCGAGGGGGTTGAGACCTTGGTTAAGGAAGAGGGCAGAGTGGCCCCAACTCTCACAGCTGCAGTAAGAACATCAGAGCTCTCAGGAAGTTGACCCTGTTTATTGCATTCCCCAGAAAATTGCTGCCAATTCAAATAATTTACCTCCAGCAGGAATGGCTAGGCACATATGACTCTCTCCTAAATTTTGACTCCTTATCATGTAATCTGCCCTTGGCCGGTGAATCAGTAACTACTCAAAAGAGGATCATTAAATACTTAATTTTCTGGTTTAAAAAGTTTCTTTGAGACTATGCAAGTTAATAACTGATTGACATTTTAAGAAAATACACATGTACAAGATAAAAATCAGGATGAATAAAGTTTACTACATTTGAACAACCATTTTAATTGACTTTGCACTGAAAAAATACACATTTTGTATACCTTTCACTGGACAGACTATCAGGAGGTACATCTTCAGGTTTTCTGTCCATTTCCTTTTCTTTCAATGTCTGTTCCTCAATTTCCCTTTGGTTTTCATTTTCATTCTGTTTAAGTTTGTGCAACGGCAGAGAGGACAAGACAGAAAGAAAACCTGTCATCTTAAAAACAGCATATCATTCTTCTGTACTGGTATGATGTGAACCAGAAAGTGCTTGAAATAATATTTAACTACAATTTATCAAGAGATCCGCAGTATCAAGAAAAGGATAAAACATTCAAGTGTAGAGATGAAAAATGTTTTAATGGCTTCAAACTAATATACTCTATATAGTGTGGCAATAAGGGTTGTCAATAAAGGTTGCTCCTTGGTAGAACAACAGTTTCTCATACAGCAATGCCAGATTCAAATTATCTTAAACAGAAAGCAAGACATTTTGACTCCACCTACCTTACATCTAAGTGATCAGCAATATGTTAAGCTCAGTAACTATAAAAATACGTCACCTACCAACAATAAAGACAAACAAATCCTACTGCATTGTTGATCTACTGTTCCTAAATGCACCAAAGTCAATACTACCTGTGTTTGCGTACTGCTGCTGCGCAGCTCACGACACAGCTTCTCTCTTCCAGCTAAAAACAGCTTCTTCAGTGCTTCCAACTCCTCTAAAAGCACCCTTTCTCTTTCTGAAACCAGGTTTTCATTATTTAATGAGGATCTCTAAATAAAAAAAGAGGTCATGGAAGAATATTGATTGCGACAGAGGTAAAAAGCAGAAACATCAAGGAGATTTCTTTTAACCCCTTGGGACCAAGAGACCTTGGTTCTACCTTATGATTCATATTTCATTATTAGGGATTAAAAGGCACATATGAAGTTCAATGCAAAATTTGCAACTTTAGAAAAAAAGTTATTTAAACTTAAATATTCAGGAATTTGTATATTTCGAGTAATATTTTCTCTGTCAATTTTTGCATTGAAATTTTAGAAGAATAAATTGACAAAATGCAATGAAGAAAAGCAAAACTGATTTTTTCAAATGATATATTTTATTCTCAAATATCAATTTCCCTATTATTTTATATTTAAAAAATACACGTTTTAGTTTTCAAAATTAAATTCAATAAATTTGTTTTCATAAGAACTTTCATGTAAATATTTCTTGCTTTTCTGCAATAATTTTGTGAGTATATTTTATATAGCAGTTGATAAGAATATAGCTCCCAAATACCATGAGATATTTAAATTTAGAAAAGAATGTAATATAAATTTGAATTTCTCTAATCAACAAGAGATGTGTCCTTGGAGAGAGTTCTAGAAACAGATTACTTCAGAAGATTTCCATTCATGATTAAAAAGATGGATTAAAGATAGATAAAGATAAACCTTGGAGATGGTAATTGGTAGACTCACAGAACTATAAATGAACATTGAAAAAGTGAATGACAGCAACTGTATACTCAAGTGCCTCAGTATAATATTTCCAAAACTCTCAAAGTGCTTTAGCTATGTATGGTCAATAGAATTTTTAAATTTATATTGTAGTCACATTTCCAGTGCCTGAAAGGCAGTTAAATAAAATGAAAATGCACATTATATCAGTTGAGTTAGGTGTGCCTAACAAGGTCTAAAGTTGATCCCAGGAACTTCCTGATGTTAAGTATTTGTAATTTATTTGTATCTAGGAAAAATAATTTTGACTTAAAAAAAAAAGCCACATTAAAAATACCATTATTTCAATTGAGGAGAAAAGAGACTCTAAAGTTCCATACCTGGGCTAACTGTCTATTAAGCCTCTTAATCTCTTCTTGTAGCTGCTCCATGTGTCTCATGTGTGCCTGCCTCAACAGTTCTGTGGCCTGTTGATGTTCTTCATACTGTCGTACAAGTTCTTGCCTCATATCTTCTAACTGTTCTTCGTTTGACATCATTTGTCTGGAAGCATCCATGCTTGATGTCAACATCTTACCATGAATCTTTGATAGGAAAAAACACAAGCAAAAAACTCAATCATAACATATTTTGTGGCAATTAGTCAGCATTGATACTTTAACTGAATATGAAAACAATTCTATTAACAACATAAAGCATCTGGGTTTTAGTTTTATTATTAAACAAAAGCATAAATCACTTTTTTAAAAAAGTATTTTTTAGTTGTAGATGAACATAATACCTTTTTTCATTTATTTTATGTGGTGCTGAGGATCGAACCTAGTGCCTCACCCATGCAAGGCAAGCACTCTACCACTGAGCCACAACCCCAGCCCATAAATCACTTTTTTAAAAAAAGTATTTTTCTTATTTATAATTCCAAAACAACATGAAGTTAATTTATTACCACCATATATGTTATTTTCCAAAAGGAAACAGCTACTTACAAGATAGTTTAGCTAAAATCTAATTCTAACAGAGAAAAACAAAATACTCAAGATTCTTTATCCACCCCCCTCTAACCCCCACCCCATCCACTTTTTTTTCCGCCCATACTAGAGATTGATCCCAGGGCCTCACACATGCTGGGCGAGTGCTCTACCACCAAGCTACCAGCCCTTCTCTTAATGAAGTTATAACTCCTTTATATCTCTTGACATTTTATAATGGGGAAATAATATAAACAACAACAACAAATATACACACACACACATGCAAAGTTTATAGGGCCAGGGTTGTGCCTCAGTAGTAGAGCGCTTGCCTAGCATGCATGAGGCACTGGGTTCAATCCTGGGAACCACATAAAAATAAACAAATAAAATAAAGGTATTATGTCCATATACAACTAGAAAAATATTTTTAAAAATTAAGTTCACAATATATAAGGAATTTTGTCTATTTAATTTTTATTCATTGGTCATCACCGTATTATAGAAAACTGCTTATTCAAAGAAAAATTATAATAAATTTTATTTGGAAATAAATGCTTTACATTTATGAGTTTCTCACACTCATGACAAGTCAATAAGTTCTATGAATACTTCAATCCCTTAAGATACTAATTAAAATCATTCTGCCTTGAACAGCTACAGCTAAATTAGTTTTCATAAACATTTCACAAGTTTTGCATTACATAAAAAGCTGACAGTTTTATTTGAATACTCCTCTGAACAAGATACATCTATTGTGAACACATAAAATAAATTTGAAATTCAGATAATTTTAAAAGAAGTAGAATTTATTGTTTTCTAATAAAGGCTGCAATTCGTTGGGGTAACAGATCCTCAACTAACAAGAAAAAAGAATTAGTATATAGATAATAAGATACTTTGAATTGTCTTCTTGAATTCATAGCAATTTCCTTTTATGTTCTTACATTTTAATTGAGCAAATCATTTGGCCACAGGTATTACCTAGTTATAATATAATTAATCTTCAATTAGTTTAAATAAAATTAACACAGGTGTAATTTACAATGAGAACTTAACATGTATTATGTCCATAAGACAACCAAGAATACTATGACCTGACTTATTTTATACTTCACACCAATATTGTTTCACTTAATCAAATACCTTATAATTAATAAAATACATTAAAGTCAAGACTGGACTTCATACTTTCATTCTCTATTAATCAGCATTATTGCTACTGTTTTAAACTGAAGATATTATTATAAGTTTTTCTTTTTTATATTCAAAGAAGCATACTTACAGATTCGCTAACTATAAATGTTTTGTCTTTGGAGAACATTTCTTCTGAAATAGTTAGTTGGTGGACCTCTGATTCTATTATATCATCAAGATGATCAATGTTTGGTAATAGAACTTCTCCATCTTCTCCTAACTCTTTACTAAGTGGCTTAAATTCTTCTTTAAATTTCATGTCCAATGCATCAGAGGTCTGAAGATCAATTTGATCCTGAGATAATTTCATTTCATTAAAATAATGTTTTTCATTTGCTGACAGAAAGTAAGTCCTTGTTTTGATGACATAGTATTTTCTTTTGCCTTTGATAGTCTAGATAGTTCAGTTTGTTGAGCAAATGCAATGCTCATTGACACAATGACCTAAAGAAATCAATCAAACAAACAAAAAAGGATTAGATTTATAAATACCAGCTGGATTTATAAAGTGGGTAATTACTCAAAATTATATGAATTAGAAAAAAGCCTGGCCTCATAGTTTTAAAAACAAAAACAAATCCTCTGATAAAGTGATACAGAGATAGGGTATTTTTCAATAAATTTAACATCAAAGTGTTTTACTGCCTGCCTTTTAGAATAAAACAAGCAAAACTTTTCAAACTACAACATCAATAAATGCTCAGTACAAAAATAAAAAAAATAAAAGTCTTTATATTTCTTCCTTCCAAGAAAATTCACTTGGCCATGAGTGATAATGTTCTGTGACAATCCTCCATCAGTATCTATAGTTATTATCTAACATTACAATAATTTATCAGGGTAATACAACTACTTTTTCTCTTCATAACTTTTGCCTCATTTTTAGAATGCCAAACTTTTTCACAAGGTAACTATTTACAATGTAACACATATATAAAAACTTGTGGCATTCTGAAAAATTGTAATTACTATTCTATATCAAGAAAAAATGTTCTTTTCAATGAAAAGCACCGCAAAACATTCTATGAAGCAGCAATTATAGTTGATGCTGTTACACAACTGTTTGATGGACTATATATGAAACTTACAAATAAAAACAAAGTACCTACCATCAATAAAATCCATGCTTTTTTTGACAGTTCAAAGATCAAGAAAATCTATAAACCAAGAAAACCTTGCAGATAAACTATAAACTTACCTTAGCTATTTCTTCTTCTAATCTTTCTTGGTATTGTTTTTCCAAAAATTTAACCATATTTGTTTCTTGTTTCATTCCACATTCCTTAGAAAACTAAATTGAAGGGTGAAATATGACAATTTACACTGATTTTATACCATTAATTTTAAGGATGTAGTCAATATTCCAAAAATATCACTATTTTTGGACACTTTCAAATAAAAATAAATTTCAGTTATCTTTTAACTAAAAACATTTAATCTAATAATCCTACGAAATAATTACACTTACTATAAACTTAAAGATGCAAAGAGAGAAATATATTTACATATCTGTAATTATTAGCATAAATTCTAGGGTGGGTTAAGGATACTTAAATATAATTAATAAGACTTATGTATAAATGTATATTTATTTTAAGTAAAATGTTAACAAGTGGCTATGTTTGATAATGAAATCATGAGCAAATTTTCTTCTTGGTATTTATTAAAAGAACACAATTTTCCACATACAAATTATTTTTATCAATTAAAAAAATAAATCTTCTTTTAGAAATGTAGATATACTGTCAACATGAAAGTATTTGTTTATTTACCAATTATTTGAATTTCATCCAACAGACATTTAATAAGGGATGAGTGTGGCTCATATCTCTTCTTAATATCCAGAATGAGAATGGGCAATAGTCAGTGATTTTATTTTTTACTAGAATTTAGAATTATTTAGTGAAGATGAAGATGCAGTTGGGGGTTTGAAAAAAGTTTTGAATAATACAATGTTGAGGACAGGCAGAGAGTGGTTCAGTGGCAAGCACGGTAAAAAAAAGCGTTTTTCTATCATTACTTCTGTTGGAAGATGGCCTGATCCATTACTCCAGCCCTAGCACCTTGGATTTTAGGGAATCCTATACACCATTCTGAAGATACCCTCTGCATCCATAAGGGGAAGAAAAGACTATGTTGGCCATGGTACTGAAGCTGATTTGTTACACAGTTCATAAAGAAATGTTACAAAGAAAAAATTTAAACTGTAACAGGGGAGGAAAATTCTCAAATTTAACTTTCTCTGTGTTTTTCCTATGCTATGAAAAATACTTCTATAGACATTCTGGATCTTTTACATAAGGTATTATCCTCATGATTTATGCTTAATCTTAGCCAAATATTTACTACACATAATTACAAAACTGAAGACATAAAATTGATAGTAAGAAAAAGTATCAGTGTACATAACTGTTTAAAAATGAAGATTAAAAATAACATACCTCTATTGCATGATCAATATTGTTTTTTAGACAACTTCCAGGATGTACTACTGATTTCTGTACATCAGATTCTTTAATTACCACTGAATCAACAGAGAAGCTAAATATAAATAAAAAAGTATAAAAAAATTAGTGTTGTGTGTTTTATCAAAAGTTTTTACCATGCATAACGTGTACTGAGGCAGCGGGGAGACAAAAATGATAGTTCCCCAGGGTTACAAGTATTGTAACTTAAAACATTTTTGACTAAGTTTTCCATTTAAAAGTAACAATGAATATTATGTCATTTAATGAATTTCAGTATAAATGTATGATAAAAAATTTATTATGTAAAAAAACATTTTTAATAAGTTTTTTAAAAATAACATCTTAGATATGCTTATATAGCAACAGTGTACATAATATAACATACTATATACACTGATACTACACACTACTTATATACCTAAGATATATAATACATATTATTCATATTACATGGATATCTAAATTACACAGACAAAACATATAATAATATAGAATAGATTATATTGGATTAAATATATTAAAAGAGCCAGGTACAGTGGTGTGTGCTTGCAACTCCAGAAATTTGGGAGGTTGAGGCAGGAGGATCAAAAATTCAGGATGAGCCTTAGCAATTTATGAGACTCTCTTTCAAAAAAAAAAAAAGGGTTGGAAATGCAGGAAGATGGCTGAATAAAGTATTTGTGTCCCTGACAGATCTGTGGAGTGAACCAAGAAAAGCAAAAAGGTCACTTTTTTCAACAAGATGGGTGAATGGTCCAGAACTAGGAAGGACTTAACTGGAATTTAATACTGGATACTCAAAACAGATCATGGACTCAAGAGATCTTGTATAATAAAACAAGGGGGAAAGATCCCCAGCTCCAGAGCTGTAAAATAGCTGGAAGTACAAACCAGAATAATCCCTATGTGAATGTAGTAAAGCAATAAAGAAACCCCCATTCCTAAAAAAACAGAGGTGTTTTGCGGTATGGAGAGCTTAAGAGCTCAGAGATACTGCTCAAAAAACAACAAACAAACAACAACAACAACAACAACAAAAAAAAACCAGTAAGCTGTGCTGCACAGCATCTGTGTACAGGAGGGAAGCCACCAGCTTTCTTGGCGGCATGCATGGAGGAAAGCAGAAAGAACCCTTGTGAAGCAGTGGCTGGGGGGCCTGCAGCTAGGTGAGTTAATTATTGGCAGATCGAAGTTTGGCCCCAAAAATGTGCAAGGCAAACCCATGCTGTGTGATAGAGAGTGTTCCAAAGTGACCAGGAGGAAATCAAGCATGGAGGGACATTTACACAGGAGAATACTGATCAAGGAAACCCACCTGGCTTTCCCCTCCCCATCCAATCAGCTGCTTGCAGTACTGGCTGGAAGAGAAGTGCCTGACTGTGAATTTGAAAGGACAGGCAAAGGAAGAGATCAAGTTTGGAGACCAAATGACGACCAGGGTTCATGGGGTCTGCAGGCAAAGTAGTGGGCTAAGAACAGATTCCTACATCACATGTGTAGAACCTAAAGGAGATTCCCAAGGTACGGTCTTCCAATGTGGACAGACAATTGCTGAGCCTTGGAGGTGTGATGACTTAAATTCTTCAGACCAATAGGCACACAGTGAAGAGATTGGAACGTAGCTAAGCCTACACGTTGGCTCTAGTAGTTCCGCTTCCAGGACTAACACTCTCACCCTAGCAACCCTAACTACCCTGAGGGTAGAGCTACCATCAAATTCCAGACAACATACCTAACTGCTCAGAAGAGAAGCTGAGAAACTTGAACTGCAATGGAAAAAAGTGTTCAATTTTTCATCCAGATTCCTTTTTTTTCTTCTCTCACATGTCTACCATTTTTGAAACCAAGTATTTTTCATGGATCATTTTATTGAGGACTGGGATATCTGAATAGTACATTACAGTTTTGTTGTTTACTATTTTCTTTGAAAAAATTATATATATATATTTCCCCTCTCATTTATCTGTTTCCTTGTATTCTCTTTCTCACTTTTCTCTTGCTAAGACCCAACCTCTATTAAGTCCTCCCTTCATTCTTCCTATAACTTTAACTTCTATCTTTTCTGATCCTTCCTCATAAACATCACACCCTACATGACTTTTGTTCTCTCCTTGTCCACCAATGGAAACTGTAAACTTCTTTGCAAACTTACTGTTTATATTCTAGACAATAATTGAACACATCATTTCAGTTTAATGGAACAAAACTGTGGATGCCTTAATAGGAGCTATTGGGCTGTATATTGTTTGTATTGGGTGCAGTTATTATTTGTGTCTTCCTTAAAGGCGAGGTACTAGAAATCTTCAGGGACACTATGAATCTACAGGGTAGACACTGTACTGCTTGAAATCCACACTGCTAGAAGGACAGACATAAGAACAACATGAGAAAACAATGGAACAAAGTGGCCCAAACAAACCAAGATGATCCAATAATTAAACCCATAGACAACACAGTAAAAGAAATGTAGAAAAGGAATTTAGAAAGTACATATTAGACTGACCTGGTACATAAAGAATGATATAGGGAATAAAATCAGAGATAAATTTGAGGAGGTGAAAGATCATTGCAGAGGCAGAGATTCTCAGAAAATGACAACAACAACAACAACCACCCCAGAAATCCTCAAAATGAAACAATCAATAAACCAATTAAAAATTCAATGGAAATTATTATCAATAGACTAGACCATTTGGAAGATAGAACCTCAGGCAATGAAGACAAAATATATAATTTTGAAAATAAAGTTGACTACACAGGGAAGATTGTAAGAAACCATGAACAGAACTTCCAAGAATGATGAAATAACAAGAAAAGACCAAATTAAGATTTATCGGGATAGGTGAAGGCATAGAGATATAAACCAAAGGAATGCCCAGTTTTTCAATGAAATAATATGAAAAAATTTCCAAAATCTGAAGAATGAAATGGAAAATCAAATACAAGAGGACCTCAAATGTACAAGATCACAACAGACCCACATCAAGACACATCATAAAAAAAGGTCAAATATAGAAAATAAGGATTGAATTTTAAAGGCTATGAGAAAAAAAAAAAATCAGATTATATATAGAGGGAAACTAATTAGGATCTCATGTGATTTTTCAACCCAGACCCTCAAAGCCAGGAGGTCCTGGAATAATATATACCTAGTTCTGAAGAAGATGGATGCCAACCAAGAATTTTATATCTAACAAAATAAAACTTCAGATTTAAAGATGAAATAAAAACCTTCCATAATAAACAAAAGTTAAAAGAATTCATAACTAGAAAATCTGTGCTATAAAACATTATCAACAAAATATTCCGTGAAGATGGAAAAAAAAGTCAAAATCAACAAAGGGAGGAGCCATACAAAAGGAATAATCAATCAAAGGAGAAATTAATTCAAAGTAAAAAGTATATATAACCTAAAATGAGTGGGAACACAAATCATATCTCAAAAATAATGTTAATGGTCTAAATTAATAAACCCAAAAGACATAGATTGGCAGATTGGATTAAAAAAACAAAACCCAAAAATCTGTTGTCTCCAAGAGACTCACCTCATAAGCAAAGACATCCACAGAGTGAAAATGAAAGGTCGGGAAAAAACATATCACTCACATGGACTGAGTAAACAAACAGGGGTTTCTATCCCCATGTCAGATAAAGTGTACTTCAAGCCAAAAGTTAATCAGAAGGGACAAAGAAGACATTTCATACTGCTTAAGGGAATTATACATCAACAAGACATAATACGTTAAATATTTATGCCCCAAACAATGGAGCATCTACATATATCAAACATAATTCAATTTCAAGTATTAAATAGACCATAATACAATAATACTGAGTGACTTTAACAAACCTTTCGCACTACTGGGTAGATCATCAAACAAAAACTAAACAAAAAAACTATAGAACTTAATAATATAATTAATAATTTATACTTAACAGACATATAAAGAGTATTATATCCATCAACGAATACATGTTCTTCTCAGCAGCACACAGACTCTTCTCTAAAATATGCCACAAAGCAACAATTATGAAATAACAAAAGAGATTATACCATGCATTCTATCAGATCATAATGGAATGAAATTAGAAATCATTGATACAATAAAAAATAAAAACTCCAACACCTAGAGACTAAATAATATGCTATTGACTAACCAATGGATATAAGAAGTCAGGGATGAAATTTTTAAAATACTTACCAGAGATAAATGAGAACTGATACAACTTGTCAAAATCTCTGGGACACTATTAAGCTAAATTCATTAAAAGAATGAAAAGTCAATGAGTAAATGACCTAACATAAGATCTCAAAGCCCTAGAAAAATAAAAACAAATCAACACCAAAAGCAGTAGAAGACAGGAAATAATTAAAATCAGAGCTGAAATAAATGAAATTGAAATAATCGGAACAATTAAAAAATTAACAAAACAAAAAGTTGTGTCTTTGAAAAAATAAATAAAATTGATAAACTCAATCGTGCTAATGAAGACAGAAAACTCAAATCACTAAAATTCATAATCACAAAAAATATTACAACAGATACTGTTGAAATACAGTAGAGAATCAGAAGCTATTTTGAAAATTTATACTCCAATAAAAATGAAAAATTTAAAGACATCAACAAATTTCTAGAGACAAATGAGCTACCCAAATGGAATTAGGAGGACATACACAATTTAAACAGATCAATTTCAAGCAATAAAATAGAAGAAGTCATCAAAAGCCAACCATTTAAGTAACGCCCAGGACGAAACAGATTCTTACCCAGTACTACAAGATCTTTGATGAATTAATACCAATAAGCCTCAAACTATTTCATGAAACAGAAAAGGAGGGAACTCTTCCAAACTCATTCTATGAAGCTAGTATCACCTGATATCAAAATCAGACAAAGACACATCAAGGAAAGATAACTTCAGACCAATATCCCTAATGAACATAGATGCAAAACTTCTGTATACAATTCTGGCAACTCACATATAAAAACATTAAAAATATAGTTGTTATGGTTTGGTTGTGAAGTATCCCCCAAAAGTTCACATAAGACAATGCAAGAAGATTCAGAAGAGAAATGACTAACCTAATCAGTGAATTAATCCCCGATAGGAATTAAATGAAGTGGCAGGGTATGGCTGGAGGAGATGGGAATTGGGGGGATGGCTATGGAGTACACATTTTTTTATCTGGAGAGTGGAGTCTCTATATGGGGTATATATTTTGTATCTGGAGAGTGAAGTCTCTGTCTCTGTTTCCTGATCACTATGTGAACTCCTTCCCTCTGTCACACTCTTCTTCCAGATGTTCTGCCTTACCTCAAAGCCCAAGGGATGGAGCTGGCCTTCTATGGACTAAGACGTCTAAACACCATGAGCCCTCAAATAACACCATGAGTCCTTTTCCTCTCTTAAAATTGTTCTGGTCAGATCTTTTAGTAACAGAAATAAAAAAGCTGACTAAAACAATAGTGCATCATATTCAAGTGGGATTCAAGGTTGGTTCAACATACAGAAATAAATAAATGTAATTCATCACATCAATAGACTTCAAGAAGAATCATATGATCATTTCAATTGGAGCACAAAAAGCATTTGACAAAATAAAGCACCCTTTAATGTTTAAAACACTAGAAAAACTAGGGATAGTAGAAACAAATCTCAACACTGAAAAAGCTATACATGCTAAACCCAAGACCAAAATCATTCTAAATGGAGAAAAACTGAAGGCATTCCATCTACGAACTGTAGTAAGACAAGAATACCCTTTTTTTTTTTTTACCACTTTTATTCGATATAATCCTGGAAACTAGCCAGGGCAAGTAGACAGAAGAAAGAAATTAAAGGGATACGAATAGAAAAAGAACTCAAATTATTACTATTTGCCGACAATATGATTCTATATTTAGAAGACCTAAAAAATCCACCAGAAAACTTCTAGAATTAATGAATGAAATTCAGCAAAATAGCAGGATATAAAATTAACAACCATACATCAAATGCATTCCTATATATCAGTGATAAAGCCACTGAAAAAGAAATTAAGAAAACTACCCCATTCACAACAGCGTCAAAAAATAAAATAGAATATTTGGAATCAATCTAACAAAAGAGGTGAAAGACCTCTACAGTGAAAACTACAGAAAACTAAAGAAAAAAATTGAAGACCTTAGAAGATGGAAATATCTCCCATGTTCTTGGATAGGCAGAATTAACATTGTCAAAATGGCCATACTACCAAAAGCATTATATAGATTTAATGCAATTCCTATTAAAATTCCAATGACATTCTTTGTAAAACTAGAAAAAGCAATCATGAAATTCATTTGGAAAAAAGAAACCCAGAATAGCCAAAGCAATCCTTAGGAAGAAAAGTGAAGCAAGAGGCATCATAATACCAGAAATTAAATTATACTACAGAGCCATAACAGCAACAACAAAAAACAATGGTATGACACTGGCACCAAAACAGACACATAGACCAATGATACAGAATAGAAGACATAGAGACAAACCCATATAAATACAGTTATCTCATACTAGACAAAGGTGACAAAAATACTCACTGGAGAAAAGATAGCCTATTCAACAAATGGTGCTGGGAAAACTGAAAATCCACATGAAGCAAAATGAAATTAAACCTCTATCTCTAATCTTGCACAAAACTCAATTCAAAGTGGATCAAGGATTTAGGCACTAGAACAAAGACCATGCATTTAACAGAAGAAAAAGTAGGTCCAAACTCTACCATCTCAGCTTAGGAACTGACCTCCTTAACAAGATTTCTAGAGCACAAGAACTATAAGCAAGAATCAATAAAAAGATTCAAACTAAAATGGTTCTTCACATCAAACAATCAATAACATGAAGAGTGCCTACCGAATGGGAGAAAATGTTTACCACATATACACCTCAGAGCATTAATCCCCAGGATATATAAAAAACTCAAGAAACTTAACACCAGGGGCTGGGGTTGTGGCTCAGTGGTAGAGTGCTTGCCTGGCATGTGTGAGGGACCTAGGGTTTGATTCTCAGCACCACATATAAATAAATTTAAAAAATAAAGATTCATCAACAACTAAAAAAAAATTAAAAAACAATAAAAACACCAGAAAAACAAACCAATCAATAAATGGGCTAAGGAACTGAACAGACACTTCACAGAAGACATACAATCGATCAACAAATATGTGAAAACACATTCAACCTCTCTAGCAATTAGAGAAATGCAAATCAAAACTCCAGTGAGATTCTATCTCACTCCAGTTAGAATGGCAACTATCAAGAATACGAGCAACAGGCCTAGGGACATAGCTCACTTGGTAGACTGCTTGCCTCACATGACCAAGGCCCTAGTTCAATACTAAGCACCACAAAAAAAGAAAAAGAAAAAATATGCAACAATAAATGTTTGCAAGCATGTGGGGGTAAAGGTACACTCATACATTGCTGGTGGGACTGCAAATTGATGCAACTACTATAGAAAGCAGCATGGAGATTCCTAAGAAAACGTGGAATGGAACCACCATTTGACCCAGTTATCCCACTCCTAGGTTTATACTCAAAGGGCTTTAAATCAGCATAATACAGTGATGCAGCCACATCATGTTTATAGCAGCTAAATTCACAATAGCTAAACTACGGAACCAACCCAGGTGTCCTTCAACAGATGAATGGATAAAGAAAGTGTGATATATATCTTCCCAATGGAGTATTACTCAGCCTTAAAGAAGAATGAAATTAGGCATTTGGTGGCAAATGGATGGACCTGGAGAATATCATGCTAAGCTAAATAAGCCAATCCCAAAGAACCAAAGACTGAATATTTTGTCTGATATGCAGATACTAATTCACAATGGGTTGGGGGGGTAGGGAAGAATAAACATATTTTGGATTAGACAAAGGGTAATGAGGGGAGGGGAGGGTTATGAGGGAAGAAAGGATAGTAGAATGAATCAGATATTATTATCCCAGGTACATATATGATTACATCACATATTCTACATCATGCACAAGAAAGAATGAGAAGTTATACTTCATTTATGTATGATATGTCAAACTGCATCCTACTGTCTTAGATAACTAGTTAGAAGAAAAAAATTCGTTAGAACTAAAAAAAAATAATTAGTTATTGAAACTATATATATAGAAATAATAGTTCATTAAATTTGATTTGTCTAACATTACCCAACTGGTATGTGGTAGATCTGAACATGAGTTATTTTAAATAAAAACAGTAGTTCTGAAAAAAAAAGAAGAGGGGTGAGGATGTGGCTTGGTGGAAAAGAGCCCCCGAATTCAATCCCTGATACAAAAAAAATTATATATATATATATATATAAATACATGTGTGTGTGCATGTATATATGTATGTATGTATATATATAAAGATATATCTAAGATGTATTACTGAGTTAAAAAAAGCTTGTAAATTCTCACTTGCATTAAAAGCCTGTTTTAACATATATGTCTATATAAATAGGAAAATGTCTGAAAGAATACATATCAAAAGTAACAATGATTGCTTATATTGGAAATGAAGTGTGGCAACAGGAAAGAGAAGGTTCTTAACTTACAGTTAGTTTAATTTTAACTTACAATCAGTTTAATTTTAATTTTATCTACCCACATATCTTTTGGTATGTATGTCTGAATTCTGTATCGTTATATAAGCATTCACTACTTTGTAACAATGTTTTCTTAAAATGTCTAATCTTATAAAAATAAGGTAAGATTAGTATTTAGAAATCATGTGGATTTAGAATACATCAGTCACTTAAATAGACAAAGATAAGCTTAAATTCCTAGGCTGGGGTTGTGGCTCAGTGGTAAAGTACTTGCCTAGTGTGTATGAGGCACTGGGTTCAATTCTTAGCACTGCATGTAAATAAATAAATAAATAAAATAACAACTAATAAAAATGTTTTTTAAAAAGGCTTAAATTCCTTAATTGAAAACAAACAAAATGAAACAATACTTCCTCTAAATTTATATATATTTGGATACATAAATTACATACATACATTATTTATATACACATATACATGCACACACACAATGATTATAATGTATGCGTACATATAAAACAAATAATTTTAAGAAAAAATGAAGTAGAAAAGTAAGACACAGACTCTTTGGGGATGATTTTAATTTATGTAAGAACATGACATCTAAGTAAAGATCCAAAGGAGATGAGGGTGTGGGCATACAAATACCTGGAGAATAATCATTCTAGGTAGAAGAAAAAGCCAATGAATCCCTAAAGCAGAAGCATACTGATATGTGATATATTTGAGGATCACAGTGGGGATGTATGAGGTTTTTTTTTAATCTTTTAAAATTGTTTTTAGTTGTCAATGGACCTTTACTTTATTTATTTATATGTGGTGCTGAGAATCAAACCCAGAACCTCACACAAGCCAGGCAAGCGCTTTACCACTGAGCTCCAACCCCAACCCCATGGGATTATATGGTTTGAGAACAGTAAGTGATAAGAAAGTCAGTAGGAAATGAAAGTCAAAGATGTCATGGTCCTCAGGACTAGTGAGACTGTAAAGAGCAGAAGAGGATTAGAGTAACATGATGTAACTGAAATTATAAAAGCAAAGGTTCTGGCACTTGTGTTGACTATATAGAGAATAGACTGTAAACAGAAGTTGAGTAATCCAGGTGAAACACAAAACAATGGCAGGGACCAGTGGAGCAGTAAGGAGTGGCACAGTTTTGATGTACTTTGAAGGTTAAAAAAAAAACAAGATTTTTTCATAGAATGGCAGAGAGTTATGACAGAAAGGAGTCATGATGGATGAAGATGGCTACAGAAGGAGCAAATTTTAGAAGATCCTGATCCAAGAAAACATGCATAGTGGTAATTGAAGATCATTTCTTCTCTCCTCATAGATCAGGGTTTTATTTGGGACATGATGAATTTGAGCATTAGACAATCAAATGGAGTATATTCAAGTCATAGTGGAATGATCATACTTAGACTATTTAAGTATTCACCACATCAACATATCAAAGCCTAGGCATAGAATAAACAAGTAAATGTCTACTACCTGACCTATTTTAATTCAGAAAATAGATTAATAATAACATCTTTATAAAAGTATAAGTAAAATTCCTATAATAAAATGTCTTTGGTTTATACCAACATTTATTTCACACATTTCAAAGATACAGAATTATCTCCTGCTCTTATTTCTTAAAAATGTTACATCCTATCTCTTTGTTAAAGTTATATTTTATTCTTAAAATAACCATTCCAGATGATACTATCATTGTTACTAAGCTACAAATACTGCTGAATGAAGTTTTAAGTAAATAGATACCTTGGGTCCACCGTGGTCTCACTAATGGCTTGAAGCTTCTCCTGTAGAGAATAAATTTCTGCCGTATGATTTTCTTCAGTTTCTTTCAATTGTTTGCTCAAAAAGCATACGAAGTTTTCTAATTCTTGAATTTGTTCTTCAAGTTGTTTAATTTTTTTGGTATCTTTCAGAGAAGATAACAGGAAGAGAAGACAATACACATTTCAATACAAACTTCTCAGTGAAATAATAATTTTATTTCAATGTATAAAAATATTTATTCTTTGAAAAATATTTTGAGTGAAACTCAGGTTTTAATTTGACTCATTCTGACTGATGAAAACAAGAAAACAGTGTGATTCAAGATCATTTCTCCTATCCTTATGGTATAGTATCTCTAAATTCAACAATTTTATATCTTTAAAACAATTCAGAAACATGAAACAAAAGAAGTGTTGAAAAGGGACCACAGGAGAGTAGTTAACACCTTTTACTTTCCTCTTTTATTTTTATTTCTTAAAAATGCTGATAAGTAATCACTAAACTAACTTTTTTGCCAATTAAATGAGCCATTAGTTAACATGCAATTTGGGAAATAGTGGACAGACTACCTCAAGAAGATATCAATTTAAAAAAAATACAAACTTAAAATATTACTATATTCAAAGAACCCCTGAAGTGAAAAAAGCATGGTATTATCTGATATGCTTGAAATTCTATTTTGTTCACCAAAGCAATTCCAATAATAAAACTCCATTCCTAAAAGCAAAAGTGAAGGCCTAGAGATACCTTGAACACAAGAAGTCTAGTTAACTGGCCAAATAATCATGAAAGAAAAACATTAACTGTGACTAATTGTTTATGGTTCATTGTATGGTCCCTTAACATTGTTACTTCCTATTATGCCATCTTGGTCTTTTAACTCACTCTCTAGTTTCCCCTGATAACTCATTCTTGTCCTTGACATTCATGCTGATTATAAATCATTAACTCATAATTAAATTTTTCTCCCAGGTTTCAGACTTCTATTTTCAACTAACTCCTATATATTTTTTCAAAGTCAATAAGTATTCTATACTTAACTCAATATATTTAAAACTGAATTATTATTTTTTTCACAAATTGGTTCCTTTCTATGACTAGAACCATACTCTAATATAAAGAACTCAAAAAATTAAACAATAAGAAAACAAATAACCCAATCAACAAATGGGCCAAAGACCTGAACAGACACTTCTCAGAGGAGGACATACAATCAATCAACAAGTACATGAAAAAATGCTCACCATCACTAGCAGTCAGAGAAATGCAAATCAAAACCACCCTAAGATACCATCTCACTCCAGTAAGATTGGCAGCCATTATGAAGTCGAACAATAACAAGTGCTGGCGAGGATGTGGGGAAAAGGGTACTCTTATACATTGCTGGTGGGACTGCAAAATGGTGAGGCCAATATGGAAAGCAGTATGGAGATTCCTGGGAAAGCTGGGAATGGAACCATCATTTGACCCAGCTATTGCCCTTCTCGGACTATTCCCTGAAGACCTCAAAAGAGCATACTACAGGGATACTGCCACATCGATGTTCATAGCAGCACAATTCACAATAGCTAGACTGTGGAACCAACCCCGATGCCCCTCAATAGATGAATGGATAAAAAAAAATGTGGCATTTATACACAATGGAGTACTACGCAGCACTAAGAAATGACAAAATCATGGAATTTGCAGGGAAATGGATGGCACTAGAGCAGATTATGCTAAGTGAAGCTGGCCAATCCCTAAAAAACAAATGCCAAATGTCTTCTTTGATATAATGAGAGCAACCAAGAACAGGGCAGGGAGGAAGAGCAGGAGGAAAAGATTAACATTAAGCAGAGTCATGAAGTGGGGGGAAAGGGAGAGAAAAGGGAAATTGCTTGGAAATGAAAGGAGACCCTCATGGTTATGCAAAATTACATATAAGAGTTTGTGAGGGGAATGGGAAAAAAATAAGAAGAGAAATGAATTACAGTAGATGGGGTAGAGAGAGAAGATGGGAGGGGAGGGGGGATAGTAGAGGATAGGAAAGGTAGCAGAATACAACAGTTACTATTATGGTATTATGTAAAAATGTGGATGTGTAACCGATGTGATTCTGAAATCTTTGTAATGTTTTGAATAAAAAAAAATAAAATAAAAAAAAAATAGAACCATACTCTAGTTTCTTAAGCTAAAATCTTGGGTATCATTCTTAATTTCTGCTAACATTAACAACAAACTAGAACCTAACTCTAAGTGTTGAACTTAACTTTCTATCATACTCAATTCCCATCAATAATTTCATCCTTTCCAACTGATTCTAATGGTATCAACTTAAAATAAAAATCTTATTATTACTCCCACTATTTAAAATCCTGCTGTAGGTCTTATCACCAATAGCATAAAACATAAACATGTTTCATCAGAGTACATAAAACCTTTCCTGATCAAGCTCCTTCCAATCTCTCCAGTTTTATCTAGCTAACACAACTTGAACTCCCAGTTCTCCCAAATGGATGCAATCTTAGATAGAGCTCAATGCTTAAGACTCCATAGCCTTCCCCAAATTTCCAACCCAGTTACACCTATCCATACCCTCATTCTACTCATCTCCCCAGGAAAGACAAAACTCTTTTTTCTCCCTCCATTCTTTACATTTCAGAAAATTTCAGTGTATTTTATATATGCTTTCCCAATGGATTATAATTTCCTATGGGAAAATGACTCGGTAGTTTTAGTTTTCTCTAGCACTTGAATGAATATCCAATGATTATATGAACAAATAAGACTAGGGCTTAGATACACAAGTCACCTTCCCCTGTGAGTTCTAAGGACAGAATTATGAAATGGTGGACTCTAAGTGATGCTTCATGGTAATTATAAGTCAGAAATTATTTACCTGTTTGTGTTTTTACATTCTGTAGTTCTAACTGGTATATTTTCTGAAGTTCCTTGATCTTTTCCTCTTGAGTAGAAATAAGCTCCTCTTTAAGATTGCAAAGAGCTTTATATTTTTCATTTTCCATATATTCACGAACCTGATCCACGTGAGCTGAATAAACCAGTGAAAGGCATATGCACTGAGCTTCCATCTGTAGCCTTAAATCATTCTGAAAGTGAATATAAATTAAAAAAATTTAAAATAATTTACTATAAAATAATTTGCTTTTTGCATATACTAAAACAAGAGGAGAAATAAATTATAGTTTAAAACTTCATAAGAGAACCAATGACATTTTTTCTTCATTCTTCATTCAATTATACTTAGCTACTTCTTTTTTCAAGGAGAGTAGTATCATTACCTCAATTTTAGAGCAAATTCTGATATTTGGTATAGCTTATGATTTGTCCATATTGGAGAGTCTTTATTCTGACTGTCTGGGAATGCTCCCTACAGGAACAAGTTGTCTCTGCAGGAAACAGCCTAGAGCCTCAACATTTTAGGATATTTAAAGGCGAAAACCACATCCAGATTGACTTGGCAACCAGCAAGCAAGCAAGCAAGAAGTAGTAGAAGCTGAATAAAGCCATTAGCAAAACAATGCAATGTCTTAATCAAATTTTCATCTCATTCATTTCTCCTGGGATTTTTTCATAATCATAATCAAAAGAGAAATGGATCAAAGTGACCCTAGTTGAATACAAATTAAAGAATGGCCACTAACATCTAATTAGTTATTCCCCAGAAAGGTACACTGCCCAAGGAAAGTGGGAACCAAAGAGAACAATTTTACATTGTGTAAGAATTGCTATTCTGTATTGCAAGTAGGCTATGCTAGGCAATTAGTAATGTGGTACAGTGATGGGACTTTCCTATGGGAGAAGCTCTTCTTACATAATATGGAGTCTCAGGGTAAAATGAAGTCTGTTTGGTCATTGCTTATATAGCCTGGCCTATAACATTCCCCACTGGTTTTATGGAACTAATCAAATCATTAATTAATCATCATTGGTTTACAGCTACTGTAGTGAGTATGGAGGACCATCAGTTTTACAGAATGTATTTTTTGTTTTATATATCTTATTAAATAAACAGTTAAAGATGCAGGGTCCAATTAAAAACCCTAAGAGGACTAACAGCAATGGATCGGCTACAGCTGTGTAAGAGTAGTTAGCCAAGGAGACCAGGAGAACAAATTTTCATACCAATTTCTCTCATGTTGCCTTGGCTCTTCCTTATCTTTCTTTTTATTTTCAAATAATATTTTACTTTCATGGCACTGGGAATTGAACCCAGGGGTGCTCTCTATCTGTGAGCTACATTTCCAGGCCCTTTTTTTCAATATTTTCATTTTTATGTGGTACTGAGGATTGAACCCAGTGCTTCACATATGTGAGACAAACGCTCTGCCACTGACCCACAATCCCAACCCCAGCCCTTTTTGAGGCAAGGTCTCAACAAGTTGCCAAGGTTGGTCTTGAACTTAGAACCCTGCTCTGCCTTAGCCTTCCAAATAGCTGGAATTACAGGCATGCACCACCATGCCTGGATTTAAAATACTATTTTAAATATGGAAAAATGCAAGCAATAAACTCAAAACCCAAATTAACAAGTACTATAACATTTTCTCTATTTTTTTCATTCCCTGTACTCCCCATAAACTTCTATGTTCTCATCACTCCTTTCTCACAGGCAACCATAATCATAGTTTGGTACAAATCCAGTCCAATTTTTACATTATCACTTCTCATTACAATACATTTTGCATTCTCAATGCACTGTATATTTTGTTTTTTTATGGACTTACACAAATGATATTAATTTTACAAATTTATTTTCTCATTCAAAATGTCTCTGGTATTATTCCATGTAGGTAACGGGGGATTTAATGTCCAGTACCACAAACAAACAAAAAATAAACAGCATGTAGGCAACAGGTTAATTCATTTTAACTGTGGTATTATGAATATACCAAAATTTGTCCATTTCCTTTCAGGAGATAAATTGGTTTATTCCTAATTTTTGCATAAATGTGCTAATTTCTTTCTAACTAGTGGTTCTCAAATGTAACATGCATCAGAATCACTTGGAATGCTTATTAAAACAGGTTACTTTAGGAACCTAACCCCATCCCCACAGTTTCTGATTCAGGAGAGGTCAAAGAGCTTTGAATTCTAACCCGTTACCAAGTAATGCTGTGCTTCTGGTCAGGAACCCCACTTTGAGAACTACTTAGAAATATAACTGCTAGGTCACAGATACTGCATTTTTAACTGTGCTAGATTTGATCAAATTATTTTTATATAACAGTACTAACTTACAATGCTACCAGAAGGTTGAGTACTTATATACTCACATCCTCACCATTCTTTAAATCAGACTAACTTCACCAACCTAAATGGGTATAAAATGTTATTTTATTTTTACACTGAATAGTAAGATTGAAAGAATACTTTCATGTTTATTAGATACTTTGATTTCCTATTCAGGCACATGTCTTTTACATCTTTTGCCCATTATTATTTTGTTTTTGGATCTCTTGTTACATTAATTGTTCTTTCTATATTCTTGATAGCTTTTGTTTGCAACTTACATTCATGGCAAATATCTAGTCCCAGTCCTCAAATCTGTTTTACATTATTGTTTTTAAAAGATAGAATAAAAATTTTAAATCTTTTCCGATGCTTTGTCTTTATTAAAAGTTTTCCCTATCTTAAGATTCTATTTTCTTCTTACGTGTACATTTTTAACCAACCTGATTTTTTTCCCTAAAGCGACAATGATCTAGTTCCCTAACTTCTAACCTCTAGTATCAAAAATCAATTGTGCTCAAAAAAATTTTGTTTTTTTTCCTCCCAAACAATTTTGAATACTCTAAGCTTCTTCTGCTATTTTGGTTTATTTTTTGATTTCCTCTGTCTCTGCTCAAATATCATCTCACCAAAGTAGTCTTCCTTGACCTACCCTATGCAAAAAAAGCCCTACACTTAGGGAGATATTATTCTTCTTATCATACTGTAATTTTATTCATAGCACTTAAGACCACCAGAAATATTTGTCTGTATTTTCTAATGTTCATTTAAACCCTAAAAAGTAAACTTTATTCTTCCTTGATCATTTTTATTCACTGTTAAATTATGAATGACTTGAACAGTGCCTGGAATGTAGTAGAGATTCACTAAGTGATTCATTGATTTGTAGGGCCTTCTTGCTAAATTTTTACAAGATACAGATCTGTTCTGGGCTTTTCATTATATTCTACTGATCTACTTAACCATCCTGGCATTAAACCATATTGTTTATAATGATTTTGTAATAAGTTTTGATAACAAATACATACTTTTAAGATTGTCTTGAGTATTCTTGGCTATTTACTCTTCTATATCAATTTTAGAATCAGTATTCCACATTCATTAAGAAACCTTATTGTAATTTTGACTAGAATTATTAATTAGGAGAGAACTGATATTTTTCTTTGTATCTTTCCATTATGGATATGATATATATTAGCACACAGTCAGGTCTTTGTGTCCTTCAATATTTTATAATTTTCTTAACAAAAACTCAAAACATCTTATTATCTTGGTTTTAAAGTTTTGCCTGATCTGTTCATATTTTTTCTCATTTCCTATTCTTGTCATATTGCAAGAACTGGAGAAGCATTCACTAAGAACTACAAAACCATGTTGCAATAGTAATGTTGACAATGGGTATGTATCCTAGTCCTATACTTGATTCTAATGGAAATGCTTCTAAATTTCACCATCAGAAATATAATCTGTCAACATTTTGATGAAAATCAGCATCATGACTAGAAAATTTCCCTGCTATTCCTGATTTCCTAAAGCTTTTTTTTTTTTAACTTATAAATGGGTTGTCAAATTTTTTATGTATTTTTTTCTGATATGCACTAAAATAATCATGGATTTTGTCTTGCTACATAAAAATGTAGAGATTACAGTCACAGATTTTTTTTTCAAATGTTTAACTATTTGTCCACTCTTGGTATAACTTGCTGATATTTTATTTGGAATTTCTGCAACTACACTTACAAGTTAGATTACTCTACAATTTTATTTTCTTTACAATTCTTATCAGGACTTCATATTAATATTGGCCTTCTAAGGTGAACTAAGTGGTTTTTCTTTCTTCAGTTTTTCTTCTTTCCTTTCTTCTTCCATTCTCTCTTTAATCCTACTTTAGTGGACAATTACACTTTTGTTCTTGGAGAGTTAATAAGAATTACTTGTAAAATGGTCTTAAGTCTAGCATTTTGGTTTGAGATGAGGCAAAAGGGAAAACTTCTGACCACTACTTCAACTCTTTAATGATTACTGACTTTTTCATTTCTATTTAATGGTTATTTGAACTTATTCATTTCTATTTGCATTAGTTCTGGTAGTTTATATTCTTCCAGAACACCATTTAGAGTTTGCTTATATTTTCAAATCTATTGGCAGAGATTATTTGTAGCATTATTTATGACTTTTAAAATTTCTTGTGGTACCTGTACTTATGTCCTTATTTCATTCTTGATTTTGCTTATGTGTTTTTCCCCCCTTGGTCATATTTTTGGAGATCTAATACATGTAAACAAACTTTTCAAATAATAAACCTCCAAAGTTCTTAAAAATTTCCCCACTTGTTTATTACAAGTTCTCTTATTTTTTGCTCTTTATTTCCTTCCTTCTACTTCCTTTGAAGGAAGATATTCTTGACACTTTTCTATGCTGTTGAATACTTAACTCATTTCAATATCTCATTTATTAAATTGATAATATTTAAACCTAAAAATTATTTTTTACACATCATGTTACATACATTTTACTTTTTTAAAAAAAAATATTCATGTCTCTCCTTGTACATTTACTCTTCCAGATGAACTATAAACCAATTAAGTCAAATTTCTGTAACTTTTTAAGTTGGATAAATCTAGAGATAACTGACATTCTATAATATAAAAAATTGCCCACTCAGAAATGAGACTTTTCATTTATTCAAATATTTTTCATTAAAGTATTCTAATTTTATTTATATTGGTCTTACATATTTTTGGCTAATTTTGACATTTTTTTTACATTAGGTTTTTTGGATTTTTTGCTTAGATTATTTTTCTCAATTTCTTAATTACACCTGTGAATTATCTACTTCTATTTATGCCATGTATCTTTTTATCTTTGGAATGGTTAGGGCTTATAGAACAATGCTATATAGCAAGCGACAAAAGCTATTCTGATTTTCATTCTAACATGAAGGCCTATCCTGATTCACAGCTGATTCTTGATAAAGCAGCTTTGTTTATTTCCCCTATTCACCCCTCATTCATCCATTCGTAAAACATTATTACCTGCTGATCGTGTGCAAAACATTATTCTAGGTACTAGGGATATAGTAGCTGTCTATATAGCCTATACAGTAGTGTCTCTTCACTCACAGAACTGATATTATGGTTCCTCTTGAGGTTTCTAAGCTCCAGTAGATGTTTCTAAGCTCAGTATCTCTTCCAATACCAATAATTACCTCCAATTGTAAACACACACACTTGAATTTATGGCTTCTCTCAGCATCAATAACTAGCCAATATCTATAATGTTCTTGCCACTCCTTATTTCTTGCACCCCAATGTTGAAAAGACTCTTTGATAATCTGGAATTATACTCCAAAACTATTCATTTCTTTCTTTTCAGTTAAAAAAATTATTTCTTTTCTTTTTCTTTTTTGGTACTGGGGATTGAACTCAGGGCACTCGACCACTGAACCACATCTCATCCTTATTTTGTATTTTATTTAGAGAGAGGGTCTCACTGAGTTGCTTACAGCCTCACTGTTGCTGAGGATGGCTTTGAACTCACTAGCCTCCTGCCTCAGCCTCCCTCAGCTGGGATTATAGGCGTTTGCCACTGCAGCTGGCCAGTTAAAAATTCTTAACAGCCACATTTATTTTGGTTTCAGTGAGATATATCTGCTCTAATTACTAAGTTTAATACTGAGAGTAGGAGTATTTTGTTGCCTCTGCAGTATTTCAGACAAGTAAACAGGATCACTATGTAAGTCACCGTTCAATTTCTTCTGTGAGCTTCCCTCCACCTGCATACATACCTTACTCCCCCCTCTGTATCAATGATGGGGTTTATTTTAGTAATGATAAATGGGAGCAATTTACAGACTTGCTTTTCTTCACTTTGTTTAGTTAATTTCAAGGAGAGAGTATCTAAACACCATTGCAAGTATCTTCAATACAGAAACAAAATTCCTATTAAGAAAATTTCACCAATTTGACAAATGTACTTCAAATTCAGGTCTTCTTCGAATAATGCTTTTTAATAAAATTTAAATTATGTCTGACATTTTTTAGGAGTAATCACCACCATTTATAGTTTTAAAAACAATTTGCAATATTTAATATAGCAATAGTAGTTAAGCAATTTGAATTTCTTGGGTCTATTTAAGTTATTAAAAACTTAAAGTATGACCACATTTGATAAGATCATCAACATGAACATGTCATTAGAAATAAAAACAGAAAACTTTCCGATGACTTCCTATTGTACTTAGGGATAAAAATCTAAACTTACAAAGTCTATAAGGGGCTCCCTATGATTGAGTTTCTTCCTTCTTCAAATTCTTCTCAAACTCAACTACATAGGCCTTCAATTCGGTTCCTCAAATTTACTCATGGTACAACTGCTCTAATTTCCATAATGCAGCCTCTTCCCTCTCATTCGAATCTCAGTTCAAGTGTTAATTCCTCCAAGCTCCAGACCACCACCCACCTCCACCCATCATTCTCAATTTCTTTTGTGAGCTTCCCTGTTTTATTTTATCACAATACCATGTTTTATTTCTTCATAGACTGTTAACAATATTTCTGTCTTATTTTCACATTTATTACCTGTCTTTCCTCACTGAAATGTATACTCCTTAACTTCTTCTCTCTTTCAACACTAAACTCTTATATCTGCAAAAGATATTTATTACCTAAGTTTTAGAAGCACATAAGTTTATTTAGCAGGCTACAGTTGTGGCTCAGTGGTAGAGAGCTTGACTAGCATGTGTGAAGCACTGGGTTAAATTCTCAGCACCATATTATAAATTAATAAAATAAAGGTAAAATGTCCATCTACAGCTAAAAGATGTTTTTAATTATAAAAAGTTTATTTAGCATTATCATACTGAAGATACACATCAGACTTTTCTGTTATTTCTAATATGAATAGCTGACATAAAAGGAAATAACCTATTATTTTATGTGTTTTATTTCTTTAGCTGTACAGAGAATTAATACTATTTTTTTCCTCCTCAGGTATAAGACTCAAAAAACTCTAGGGCTTAAGTGTTTTTCTTGCAAAAAGGAAAAAGAATTTATAACTATTAAACAACTGCATAAGGTTCTAAAACACTCAAGAGTTTGTTTACAATTGTGGAACCTTGAAAAAGACCAGTATGAAATAAAAACTCTAAAAGTCTTTGAAATTGCAACAAAATACTAAGTTATAAAATCAATAACTTTTGTAAAGTTGAGATTCTAAACAATATTATTTAAATTATTGTCTTTACAAAGAAAATATTGCTTTATTTTCTGAGCAGAATATATAATAGATTAGCTAAAAGAAAAGCAGTTTAAGAAAAAAATAGGAAAATTAAATGATAAATGATAGATCCAAATGAGAATTACATGATTCACTTTCATTTTCTTTTATAAATTTGTTTTAAGAAGGTGAAAACTCTTTTTAGCATGAAATATACATTTTCACTGTGCTATACCATATGTAAATAAGTAAATATACCTGTTCTGATTTAAGTACATAAAGTTCCTGATGGAGTTTATCGTTTTCACTTGATTGATCTGTCCCAGGTGAGGACTCATTTGTTACTGATGGTGAAAATAACTGTTCTTGCTTGCTTTCTCTTCTAATAGCCACATTTTCAAAAGAAATTTTCGCTTCCACTACTGTTTTTGATTCTTCTCCAAAATCTTCACCTACATTAGATAATGATCCTTGAGAATCCTTGTTTATAATAGTTACTATTCCATCTTGTAAAGAACTTAAATGAACATCACACATGTTTATATTTTCTGCTCTATGATGGTTAATTAGGAGTTCTAGCTCTTGAAACCTCAATAGAATTTTCTCTTTTTCTTGCTTTAAAGATTTGACTTCTTCACTGAGAAAATTAACCTCACCATGTTTCTGTTTTAATTGTTCAGAGAGATCAGACAGTTTCTCTGACAATTCTAGCTTTTCTCGCTTGGTTACCTCAAGTTTTTTCCATAAGTTCTGTTGTATCTTTCTCAACAACTTCACAGATTTCTAATGTCTCTGCAACAAAAGCTTTGTCAGTATCAAGCATGGCACTTTTCACTTTGATTGTAGCTGGATTTATTCTTTGTAAATGAAGTTCTCCATTAAGTGCTTTAAGTTTACTTTTATACTCTAATTCTTGTTTGTTTTTACTGTCTTCTAAATCATCTTTTACCTTGAGAAGGCAAGTATACTCCTCCTGTAACTCTTGATAGTTAGCTTCAAAATTTTTTTCATCAAATGAAAATTTACTTCTTTGCTTTTCAATTTCTTCATTTAGCTGAATACACTGTTGCTTGAGGGCCTCATTCTCTTTTGTAAGCATTTCCATTTCTTTTTGCCAGCTGCAATCTTTGGATATGGACTTGCTGCAGTCAATGAAAATCAATTTTTCTTCTTGTTCAGCAGGAACATAAATTTTCAACATGTCCTCAAAAGCTTTTTTCTCATTTTTAAGAATGTTATTTTCTGCTTCAAGTTGTGAAAATTTTTCTTTAAGGTCATCCTCTTTTTCCTTTATTTGTTTCTCCAAAAATTCAATTTTAAGTTGTAATTCCTGAACTTCTTGTTCAAGCATACATTTTTCTTTTTTTTCTTGTCTTAATATTTCAATTTCCTCTTGGAGTTCATGCATCTGAAGGGTCATTTCTTCTGATTTTGAATCCAAGATGGACTTCTGTAAATCTTTTAGTTTTGAAATTTCCAAAACTAACTGATTCTGCTTAGTTATCAAATTATCTTTTTCAAATTGCATTGTTTCCATCTTTTGACTCATTTCATTTTGTAAGCCATCTATCTTCTGTTTATAGTGAATGCCTAAGCTATCTTTAAGTTTTTCAATATTTATACGATGTTCAACTTCTAAATCATCTTTTAGTTTCGAAAGTTCTTCTTCATGACCAAATAGGAGCTGTGTTCTCAGCCTCTCTAATTCAGCTTCTTGTGATTCAGCCATTCTGTCGAATGCAGCATTTTTTCCTTTTTCCAACATTTCAAGTTTTATCTTGTAATCTGTAACTTCTGCTTCATGTTTTAACTCTAGTTCTTTCCTAGATTCAGATGCCAGAACAATCTCAGCTTTTAAAGCTTCCACTGTACTAAGGGACTTATGTGCTTCATTCAGTTGACTTTCTTGTTCAGCTATTATCATTCTAGCTCTCTGAATTTGGTCCCTTAAAAAGTTCAATTCTTCAAAAAGGTCATCAAGTTGTCTCTGCAGAGTAGATTTTTCTCCTGAAATTATTCCTAGTTCTTCTTGGAGTTTTTCCTTTTGCGCATTAGCATCTTGTAATTTCATATTCAGTTCATTTATTGCCACGTTCATTAACTTTATTTGATCTTCATTAATTGTAATATTTAAATGTGATTTTAAAACACTCTCAATTTCTTCCTTATGTTGTGCTTTAAGTTCCTCTATCTGTGACATGTATTGCTTTATTAACTCTTGTTTCATCTGTACTATCTGCTGCCCATACATTTCATCCATCTCTGCTCGGAGTTGTTCTAATCTTTTCTGCATTTCTTGTTCCACCATTTTCTGTACCACATCAGATTCAAACTGGCTATCTGTGTGATGATGTCTTTTCTGAAGGTCTTCAACTGTACCCATTAATTGTTTTATTTCTTCAGAACATTGTCTTTCTTTTTGCTTAGAATTAGCCAGCTCTAATTTCATACTTGCAATTTGTTCTTGTAATTCTCTCATTAATTTTTCAGTGGCTGTGACTTGATCCTTTAGCTCAAGATTCTTTTTTTCTTCTTCTATTATTCTTATATTTAATGCCTGGATGATCGCCTCCTTTTCTTGTAATTCTTTTTTATTTGACTTTTCTACTTCATCTTGTTCCTTTAGAAAGAAAAGAAAATGAAAATATAAGAATGACATTTTTAGCTTCTGGCAACTTCTTATGGGTGTCTCCTTTTTATAAAATTCTATAAAAAACAACTGTTGGGCCTGCTGCCCCCCCCCCCGTTTTTCCCAGTACAAGAAGACCTAGGACTTATTTACCTGACAGTACATATGAGCAAACAATATAACAGTTTTACCCTTCTTGGGAAGAAATTTATCTTACATTGTGCTGTGATTAAATATTTAAATTTAAAAATGCAATCTAATTTGCCTAGCATGTGTGAGGCATTGGGTTTTATCTCTAGCACCACCAAAAAAGCAAAACAAAACAAAATCCAGTCTGATTAAAATATCTATATAAACTATTACATTTTCATTTTTCTTATTAACTGGTCAATATTCTAAATATAAGTATTTCTGATGGCTAGTTATAGTACTACATACTATCTAGACACTCTCAGAAGACACAAAAATATAAAAACCGGTCCTCCCCTGGATTCTCATAAGAAACAAAAAATAAATAAATACCGGTCCTCCCCTGGATTCTAGTGATTTGAAGGTATTTCATGGACAAGTGCTATAAAATGAGAACAACAACAAGAACTAAAGTGGATTCCTTTAAGTCTTCCTTAACTTCATTCCTGGGGTTTTAAGTGAATCAGAAATTTAGGGATATGCAATGCTTAAGTGACTGAACATCAAGTGACACCTAAGACCACTACTGTATATTTACAGCATACCAACTTGGGCTTAGACCCACAGTTCAAACAGAAAGATAAAAGACCATCAGATAATTTTCCCCAGTTCCTATCTTTGGAACTGGAGATTAGGCTAAGACAAGACATATTAACGCATATTCATTAAACAGTTAAGAGCTATAGTCCCAAAGCCAAGGAAATAAGTGAAATCCATATAACTGATGAAAATATAGGTAAGGAAGTAAAGTTATGTTAAGGAGACACGAGTCCTTGCCAAACAAGGACTTCTAGGCGCCTTGAATGAATGTACTAAGAAAATGTAGGCATTGATCAATTGAGTATAGGTCTTGGAAGAAGACCAATACACCATCAACCTTTGAGAAGTCTGATCCCTCTCGAAAAACAATACTGAATGCAGAAAACAATGTTGGGAGTTACAGCAAGGAGCATTTAAGAAGTTTAGTCTACAGACATGAACATTACTACTCTGAGATGGATGTAACAGGTTATCTCAACCTCATGCCACTGAACATCTGATTCCTCCAACACCCTTTCATCTAATACTTAATAAACAACTTTTTAAATTATTACCTGGCTTTTAAAATTCATCTGTCCATAGAAAGAATATAAAATCCAATGAGCTTAAAATCTGAAGTTTGTGATAATTATTTCTCATTGTAAATTCACGGTCTTATATTTAGACTTAAACATTAACCTCTTGAACTAATTAACCTCTGATATAGCTCAAGAAAAAAAATATGACTTCTGAGCCTAACAAATAAAGGCCAAATTTTGCACTACATAAACCAAGGTTATCTTGTGCAGCCTCTTGAGTGAGACTATGAGCTGTTGTCTTAGTGTCACATATTCCTTTTCCAATTACATCATATGTTATTATCAAGTGCTGAGCCTTCTTAATTTCTACACTAGAATGCAACATTAGTAAATTAGTGTAATCTATTAATCCTGGTATTTCTATCTGTACAATAAAGATAAATTTCCTCTATCTCCCAGAATGTGTTTGAGGTTAAAATAAAATAATTAAGGTATTTTATTTTTACTGAGCTTTATACAAATATATTCATATACTAGAAAGAAATTTATAAATCATTTGGAACCTATATAAAATGTAAAATAAGGACTGAGGCTGGGTCTCAGAGGTAGAGTGTTTGCCTCACACACATGAGGCACTGGGTTCAATTCTCAGCACCACATAAAAATAAATGAATACATAAAGATATCTTGTCCATCTACAACTAAAAAATTTTTTAAAAAAGTAAAATCAGTTCATGATGGTCAATTTTAGATAAACTGTTAAATAATAACTAGTTTTGAAAAATGTTAACATTGATATAAAAATCTGTTATAATTTTATTTTCTGATTTTTTATAAGATGAAAGGAACACTCCTCATAAAAGAAAATAACTTAATTCAATAGTGTCCAACACCTAATATGATAACCATAATTCTCCATTCAACTATTAAACACCACAAATTCACAGTTTTCTTTGTTTAGCTTTTTTCAAATTACATGGTTTTAAATCACTTGTTCTATGTTACAAAACTGAGAGCCCTTTAGTCAAGGAAACCTCTATTTTTAGAACTACACCTGAAAGAGTGGGGAATAATATACTTCCTGTTTGTGACTACTATAACACAGAAGGTTTGGAGGATTAGGATACTGAGCCTTTGACTATCAATATAGTTACTTCAGCTGCTCTGACAGAACTACTTCTCAAAGCGATTAAATTTTTTGAAAACTGAGAAATTAAAATATAATAATAAGAACAATAAAAGTATTATTGCTAACATTCAAATAAACAGTTTATTTTCATTACTAAAATGAATTACATAAATTTTAGATTATCTGAAATTATACTGCCTAGTGACAATAAGAAATAATAAAATCCTAGATCCGGGCACTTTCAACTTAGGCCTCGATTGTCTTTCTACTCTTACCCTCCAGAAAGACACTTCCAAAGCCTATTGCTTTCTAAATAAATTACTTTTTGCTCCCTATACATTTTCAACATTTCAGCCTGGGTCTTTATGCCCACTCCACACCCCGCAAAGAATATCCTGCCTATCTCTATTTGTCATGAATTCATAAACAATTCTCTTGATTACCAAATAGGTATTGAATAGCTGTTCCATATATTATGTTCCATATATTATACCAATTTATGGGTAAACAAAATATAAATAACACATTATTCCAATTTATAGATCTATCTCAAATATTACCTCCCTGCTGATGTCTACCCTGAATCTTTTCCTCATAAATCAGACCTCGTCAAAACATTCATAACACTTGTTACCTGCACTTACTTTTTATTTTGTGGTAACTTGTGTACATGCCACACCTCTCCATGGGTTCAGTGAAGAAAGGGGACATCTTAAGGTCCGTCATATATCTTTTGCAAGGGTTACTACAGAATATGTATTCTGTAAACACTTGCATAATCTTTAAATTACCTTAGTTGAAAAGCATGCCCTTCTCATAATTTTAATTTGTACATTTCCTATTTTTCAAAGAGGAGTCTCTGGAGTCAGATAACTGAGCTTTGAAATCTGGCTCTATCAATACATCACTTCTGCACCTGGATTATTTCCTTCATCTTGCACTGTCTTGGTACCATCAATTGTAAATGATAAAGTTACCTTTATCTCATGGGGTTGTAGTGATGATTCAATGCATTAATATGTGTAAGAGGCTTTGAATACTGCCTGTTATAGAGTAAGTACTTAATAAGTGCTAGTTAATGCTTTTGTTATCCAAACAATATTCTTGTCTTGGTAATTTCTCAACTTCCTGTAGAATCTGCTAAGTTTATAAAATATGCTGTATTATATGTATTCTCCATCTTCATTATTCCCAGATTCTGTATTTGCCTACTTGCTCAAATTTATTTGAAACCCACAAATCCATACCAATGGTGCTTTCATAGTCATTTGTAGACACACACAGAGTGATGGCAAGAAATTTGAGTTACTGTAAAATGATGTTCAGCTACATTCAAACACAGTGATCACACTGCCTTGTTTCAGCTGTCACAGAGCAAAAAAGAGGACAGAGATGGCAAGGATCAGAGTGCAGTGTAGTGCAAGGAGCTCAGAATTTCAACTCTGGCACCTGTTAATGGGGCAGCTTCAGGATAATCACATCTAAACTTTAACTTCTCAAAAAAACAAACAAAAAAATGGAATCTGCTAGCATGAATTGCTTTTAAGATTAAAGATTACAATCCATGTGATACATTTCCTACCAGGAGCACTTATTGACTAAATAATTCCCCCAAACTGGAATATAACTCAAGTGAATAAAAAGAATCAACCACATTTTTTTCTAATTTAATTTTACAAAATTTCTTTTTCAGAATTTTATAATCATGGCTAAAATAAGAAGAAATACATTTAGTTGGAGGAAAAAGGATAAAGATGCTAGTTATAAAAATAGATTCTCCTGAGACTTTAGTTTAGCATAGGCAGATCACTTTTAAGGAGCAGAGTAATGAATAGTATCATTTTTAAAACTATTACTATGAAATTCTCAATGTTTTTGAAATATATTATTTTATATACTCAAAGAGTTTGTCTCAATTATGAAATTTTGGGTGCATATGCATAAAAAAAGATAAACACCTTCATTAAAAACTTTAAAGTTAATTACAAAGCTGCTACAAGTAGGTTGACTTCCTTAAGATACACATACCATTTCATATACTTTAATTTTCTCCTGTAAGAAATTAATTTGCATTTTGAAGTCTTCTTTCTTTTTTTGATAATCTTCTAATAGATGGTCTTGTTCTTCAACCTGCTGTTGATGAGTGAGAATCTGTTGTTTGGCTTGCAGTAAATGTGCAGCTGTGTTACTGTGAGTGCTGTTTCGTAGAGTTTCACTAGCCTGTAACTTGAAAATAGAAAGAAAATATTTAAAATATTAAATTTTGAAGTGACACTTTATTGTACCCTCAGCCCACAGGGGTTCTCTGGAAACTATGCTCACTTCATAGGCTTACGATCTCAGCCAACATGTTTCCATGCTGTCAACATGCTGATAGGTCATGTGCACTTTGGGTAATGAGCCAAAGAATTTACCTTTCACATTATAAAGCTGAGAAAATAGGAGAAATAAGACAGGCAGACAGGCAGAGAAAAATGTGGACTGAAAGTTCTTCCTGGATTCTTGATGACTTTTCAAACTCTAGTTCCAATTTCTCTCAGAGTTCTGATTCTATTTCTGCCATTAAGTTCTATAAACAAGCCTGTATTCTTACCTTAAATTCCTCCCTTTTGTTTAACACAATTAGATTATAGTTCCAACTAAAGATAAATGGAATGTATCCAGTTGTCAGTCTAGTTATAATTGAGAACCTAATTAACATAAAACCATACCAGGGTTAAAAAAAGTAGGGTGTAACTGCAGGTTAAATTTCTGCAAAAATACACATGATAAGACTTTGTAGAATTTTTAAATAGAGACAGGGAAGAAGTACAAAGAAAACAATAGCAAGAAACTACCCAAGAAGTATAAATTAAATTCTTGATTAACATAACACTTATTCACTAGTTTTTCCAGTATGAATAAACAAATGGCTTTAAAACAGATTTGTTCTAGAAAGTGAAAAAATTTAAAAATTTGTTATAAAAATAGAGTAAGTCTTGTTCTACTTGTAATACTTGTTGGAATTGAATCTGCAATTTTTGACTTTGCTCCGTCAACTCTAAAAATTCTCTCACCGTTTTGTCCCTTTCCCTTCTTGCCTGTTGTAAATTGGCGGTGAGCTATGTGATAATACTATCTCTTTGTTTAACAGCTGCTTCAAATTCTTGTAACTAAAGGAAATCAGTGAAAATAATTACATTCTAGGCTTATATTTTACATAAAATTGATTATCATTGTTACAAGCAACTTTTTAAAAAATATGAGATTCAAAACACATTAGTGGAATTCTTACAATTTGTATGCTATCTCCCACATTTGAAAGCTATGGGCTTTAAGAAATTTGTTTTACTTCCAAATCAATCTGAAAGAAATTAATCTGCACATGCAAAAAAATTTCACTTGTTCTGGCTTTTCTATATATCTAATTCTAGAAGCGAATGCCTTTATATTGGGGAGCTCCCCCAATCTGTTACCAGGCAACAGCATCAACTTGTTTTTGGAGAGGATGAAACTGAAATCTATTCTGTCATCCTCATTAATATTCCATTTTCATCTTGATTCATAACTGATTACTTAATACAAGAGATGTCACTCTAACTGCAGATAATATTTACAGGGACATGCTGACATTCTTAATGGGTTTAAGTCATCATTTTTAAAAAAATATGATTTATACAACAATTTTCTTTCAGGCTCATAAGAAAAACATCTGTCCTGAAATCACCAAAGTTATTTTACTCTATCTTATTAAGTTAAATAAACAAAGTAACATACATGTTACCCCAAATAGTTGAATTCTAGGTGTAAAATGGGATTCTTAATACTATGTGCAAGAACCCCATTTTTCTCGTGAATGAGATAATCTTAAGTTAACACCTGTAATTCTCATTAAATAAATAAACTATCATTAAAATTTCCTGGAGGGCTGGGGATGTGGCTCAAGTGGTAGTGCACTCGCCTAGCATGCGTGAGGCACTGGGTTCGATTCTCAGCACCACATAAATGTAAAATAAAGATATTGTGTCCACCTAAAAAAAATATTTTTAAAAAAATTTCCTGTTTTTGTTTTTGTGAGTAGCAAACAAAGGCCACAGAAGGTAAATGTACCTGATGCAATCCTTCATTCCCATAGGTGGTCCTCATTTCTTCCAGTTCTCTGTTCAGTTCTTCGGGCTCATGTTCAGGTTTCCCAACTAATTCATTTTCTATCAACTCTAGGTGAGTCTCACTATAGTGTGCCCCTTGTTCAGAATAAGAATCAACGACACCAAATTCTTCTTCCTAAATCAATCCAATATTTTTAATAATTCAGTACTAGCAACATTCCTGAGAGAGGAATTCGAATATTGAATTCCATAGCAAAATCCACTTTAAAACATCACTCTTCACTTTGAAGTTCACTTCTATGGGAATCTGGTTTGCTATTAATATGATATTACCCCTAAACATCATATCTGCAAATTTTGTTCCAATTCCATGTTATAATGAAAATGAGGTAACTTTGTTTTGTTAAGCAGTAAAGAAGATCTAGTAACTTTTAGAAATCACATACAGATAGAATTACATACAGGAGAAAGCTTGGTTAGTAAGTCAAATGATTTTAAATAATAAAAAATATTAGTATCATGAGTAGTTTTATATACTGTACCATTAATAAATTGGTAGGCTTTCCTGTTTTCACCACATTACAGCAATCATTTACCTGTATAAAAACAATTTCCTGATATATTATGATAGACCAAATTTTATTTACCTAACAATAATATTTTTACTAACTGTGTATCTTTTACATCTAGGGAAAATGCCTTAATAGCAAAACAAATATGGTAATTATATTTAACTGAAGTATCTAAGAGACATATCAAATGTCAATCATTCCTCAAACATCTAAGTTCTTACAATGCAAAAGACACTTTCATTTAAGTTAACTGAAGTTCTAAGTGCAGTTCCTATTTAGTCTCCAGAAAGATAACTAAAAGCTTCAAGTTACTAGATCTTCTTTTAAAAAATGCTTCCTTAAAATTAGCTAAATATATTTTTTAAATTAAGCCTTATTTATTTTCAAATAAAACCATTTACTGGTATAAATTTTATTAAAGGCTAGTAAGCAAGCCAAGGGAAATAAAGAGGTAAAGAACACTCCCCTAAAAACTTTCCTCTGGGGATAGTACTACTGCTAGTCATGCCAATCCAGACAGATGTGGGGGCTTTCTTTAACATATTACCACTTGTCTGTAGAACAGATATTTTGTAGTAAGAGAAAGGAGGATGATAGAATATGTATATAGGGTTTAAGGAGTGGGAAATTAATTTCTTATCAATTAATCATTTAATTGCCTTTTTACTACTAAGAGTACAAAAACCAACTTCATTCCTGCCCACATTCCTGCCCATATCATAAGCCTTCACAATTCTATGTTAATAGAACCCAGGAGAATGAAATTGTTAACATTGAAATATGTAGGACAGACTAGTCAGAATGTCTAGAGTTAGGATTAAGTCTGTATGAGCCATGACACATTAAAAAGTAAAAATTCTAGGACTGAAGATGTAGCCCAGTTGTAGAGCATCTGTCTAGCATGTGCAAGGCCCAATACCCACAACTGCCAAATAAAAGGGGCAGAGGGTCCTAACTAAGAGACTTTTAAAAAATCAGTTTGATTGCTCTACTTTTATTCTAAGAATAATCTCTGAGAAATAAAGCTAAAGGGAAGGCAAAAAAACAACTTTTGTTAACACATTATTGTAATTGGTGAAAAAACACAAGAATGTAGAATACTACTTCTAGATATAAAGTCACTTGTGATAATTTTCAAATTATAATACTTCTAAATTTCAATTAGTTTTTCATGACTCAGATATGACACATTCTGATTTTAGTACACACTAAAATTTCTATTTTGAAGTAACAGTGTAATAAAATGAATATTTGTAAATATCATCAAAGATCATGTCAAATATCATGTTATCAGTATTACATAAATTATTTATCCAGTATAATAGTTATATCTAATACCTCTATAGCAAATATTCAGTTAGTTCCCCTCTAATTCAGTTTAAACATATTTATAATGCCCAACAATGAGTTGGTTAGGATCTATCTCCAAGTACTTTCTGGCCATCATGTTGCCCATTGTTAGTTCTCCTCTAATTCAGTTTAAACATATTTATAATGCCCCACAATGAGTTGGTTAGGATCTATCTCCAAGTACTTTCTGGCCATCATGTTGCCCATTGTAGAGTTGTCTTGAAGTGCCTGGACTGTTATGATCTGCTCTGAGTTCGCTGTTTAGCCCTGAGTGCTAGTCACAATGCAGCAGGTTGAAGACAGCCTACTGGAGGATTGTTACAACCTTCATAACTAAGATTCTCAACTTCTTATCTAAGATTTTTTTCATAAGTTTGCAGAAGAGTTCTCAAACTTCACCTCACTCTCCTCCATTTCATTCTTCTCATCCTCATCTTTAGTTAGTTGCAGGCCTTCCCACCAAATTCCCCAAGCTACAGCATACAATACTCATCAATATACAAACTGAAAGCCCTGTTTCTCCACTCCACAAAAGCAGAGTTGCTATCTGATTTTGCTCTCATCAGTGATGAGACCTGAGTCTCCTTCAGGCAACAGACATTTTTGACAGAAAAGTGATCTCACCTCCAGACTGGGAAGTATGATAGTCAAGCAGCTCAGAAAGGCATCAGTAGTTATTGGGAGTCCTCAGAGCTTCTAGGTTTTAGAGAGTTTAAGAGAATGCCTCTGACATTTTTTTTCCCTGTAGTTTTCTTTATTTTGTGCCAGCTCAGAAAAAAGCTCAAGGCAAATTTTAACAATGTGTTTGTGAATGACTTTCAAGATTTTTCTCTACTGGAGCATTTTCTTGGGAGATGTTCAGAGGCAGGTGCTCAGAGAACCACACCATGGATAAAGTTGAGATAATTCTGGTTTGCAAGTACAAGGCTAGCCTGAGCAACTTAGCAAGTAAGTTTCAAATAAAAACAGCTGGGAATGTAGCTCAGTGGTAGAGCGCCCCTGGGTTCAATCCCCAGTAACAAACACACACCCACACTCAAACAACAAAAACAAAAACTAATATGTTAATTTAAGAACATAGTTTTTCCAGCTGGGATTGTGGCTCAGCGGTAGAGTGCTTGCCTAGCATGGTCAGGACCTGGGTTCGATTCTCAGCACCACATTAAAAAATAATAATAAAATAAAGGCATCGTGTTGTGTCTATCTACAAAAAAGATTCATATTCATTCTCTCTCTCTCTCTCTCTCTCTCTCTCTCTCTCTCTCTCTTAAAAAAAGGACATAGTTTTTCTATTAGAAGCCTACAATAAATTCAGACTTATGAAATATACTAAGTTGCTTAAAAATTCAGAGTAAAGAATAATTTTCCACATACTCTAAACTTGGGAGCAAAGAAATGACAATCATATCTAAAAAGAATAAGATAACAAAGTGATACTTATTGCAAACATATAAAGAAGGCAGGTATTTCTTAAGAGACCAATGCCTATTGTATAGTTTATCACCTAAAATAAAAATCATCATTGTCAGGCATGGTGATGCACACCGTTAATCCCATCTTCACAGGAAGCTGAGACAGGAGGATCACAAGTTCAAAGATAGCCTGGGCAACTTAGTGAGAATCTATCTTAAAATAAAACTGAAAAAGGGCTGGGAATGTAGCTTGGTGACAAAGTGCTTTCCTAGCATGTACAAGGCCCTGAGTTCAATGCCCAGTAACACACATGCACACGCACAACACTACAGCAACATTAATTCCAATAAACATTTATATATATAAATGTGTGTGTATATATATATATATATATATATATATATATATATATATATACACACACATATATACACACACTAGTATTCAAACATTTGTAAAAAGCATTACTATAAAAATCATACTAATTATAAAATTTTTACTGAGCTAAATGGCTATCTTAAAATGGTCATGGATCCTAGAAATGCAGACTCACGTTCCTAAAAAACAAAATAGGGCTGCTATATAATTAAGGATTAAGCAATTCAAACAGTTAAGACTTTAGCTAACCACTGGATAAAGATACAGCAGTAAAATATAATTTTCAGTTTTTCAATCCATTTATATTATATTATGTTACCTTAAATTATATTAAATATATACAGAAGCATATAAATTTATAAGAAATAAAGTACAAAAAATCAATAATTTCAAAAAAATATCAATTTTATCTATGGCATTTTTAATTGGGATATGTTAGTCTTACCTCCAAAGTGTAATCATCTGCTGTGGTTGAAATCTCACTTTCCGGCTACAACAAAAGTAAAATATGATTACAATTATGACATTTTTCCCCTGCTAAATATCATACTTTACCAAAAAAAAAAAAATCCTGCTTTACTAAGACGTTGCTGTTAGTAACAATGATAGAAAATTCACAAAAATACTATTAAAAAACTAGTAAAAATTATCCAAATCTTTAAAAATTTCATTTCATTATGAATTATAATGACTTATAATAATGCATATAAAATTTATCACAAGGCATTGTTATAAATACAAAAGTACCAAGAACTTTTACCTATATAGTAGATGTCATCTGTAAGCCAAAAGCATCAAAGACACCATTCCTCTAATTCATGTAACTCTTTTAAATAAAAGTAAATCCTTAACATGCCATCAGAAAAGTTCAAGTTCTTCAAAAGAATCATCAGTTCTTGATGCTAAAAAGTCAATGACTTTGTCAAGCTTCCCTCAGGTGGATGTTAATGACTTTTCACTGCCACTACTTTCTAGTTAGAGGTAGAATGTTTTAAAATCTGGATGAATACTTACATCAACAAAAAAGACCTGCTCATGCTTAAGCATTTCTTCATTGTTTAGAGTTCTCATTATTGTGGATTCAGGCATCACGGCTGAACCAACACCCTGAGAACTATTTGTGAACATCTCCTCACTCTTTGATTGATCAATATTCAAGCCATGAACATCATTTTTACTGCTTGAGGTTTTCTTCTTTTTTGGCTTCTTATGAGGGTTTTGTCCATCCAATCGAGCTCTTCTTTGTCGAAACTGGGCAAGCTACAGGAAAAAAGTATCATTAATATCAATGATAATTTTTCTTTGGGATCAATTTCTTTAAAAGATCAAACTATCACCAAATGAAAATGATGATAATAATATAGATGACTTCACAGTTTCAGAATAACTATTGGATTGAATATTCGGGTTGTAAAGGTTGTAAAACTAGATACTTGTAAATGAACTAATTAAATATTGAGGGGTAAGAAATGAACATGTCAAGTCTAAAGAAGAGGAAATTAGCTGAGTTAGGGAAAAAACTATTCTATAACTAGAATAGGGGAATAGAGGGACTCTCATTCACAGTATAATCTCTGGATTTAAGATTATATGAAAATACACACAAAAACAAGGAGCTCCAAACACACTTGTTCTGGTCTACTACTTTATACAAAAGATATTGTCTATAATTATCTTTTATACAAAAAAGATAATTAGCCTATTAGCTATACAAATGCTCACTGCAACCATATTTATAGTGGGAAAAACCTTACAAGAAACTTAAAATTTTAAACAGCAGTGTTTTCTACCCTTTATCATTTGTCTGTCATCATCAGAATTTGTACCAAATCCTAGTCATCGATACGTTATCATTTACTTAACATATTTTAAACAGTGTATTTTCTTTAAATTTATTTTAAAAGGAGATGTAATCTCTGGCATAAATTGAAAGTTAATATCACTTGTTATTTCTTTTAAGAGATAAGTTGAAAATAAAAGAAATGATAAATCTTTTATTGAAATTTTAGTAAGAGGTTGCTGAAGGCTATGAAAAAAATGGACAAAATAAAAGACTGTTAAAGAGAGACAAGCATCAAACAGATTTTCATTATTATAAGCAGAAAGAAAACTGAAAAAGATAAAAACTTTCTTACTATACTATCCAAAGTTTTTTAAGACCTAAAATATTTTCTTACCACCTAAAATCAGAAGTACACATTATATACCAAGTAACACTAGAACTAATTATGGTGAACTTATATTAAAAATGCCAATGCAAGCAATTGCTATTAAAGACTTTGTGATCTAATAGCAGGTATAAAGTAGTAATGTAGCATATCTATTTCTTTTCATGAAAGGAAAATTACACTTCATTTTTTAAAAGATAAGGCAAGTCTCAGGCTCATAGCTTTCAATGATTATATCCAGTATGAATTTAAACATCATTATATTCATAGGCATAGGTAAATTCTGGAAAACTACAACCTTAACAACTTTTGTTTACATTTGGAGTTCAGATTACAGGTATTTTTCCTATTGCTCACTTACATTTTATTTATTTATTCTTAAGAATTTTTTTGATGGACACAATACCTTTATTTTATTTATTTTTATGTAGTACTGAGGATCAAACCCACAGCCTTGTATGTGCTAGGAAAAGGATATATTGCTGAGCTATTACTGTATTTTTTTAAATACAGTAAGTTTTCTGATTTTTATATAAAGCAACTACTGACAAAGACTTAAATTTAATTTGAGCTCCTGAACACTCTTAAAAGGAGAAAAAAGAAGACCTCATGTAAGTTCCTTTCTGCCTTAAAAAGAGGAAATATGTGCCTAGAATTACCATAACTCTTAACCAGACCAATTACAAAGACAGCAAATAAATTCTTATTATCTAAAGTATTAAAGCAATCTTGCTAATGTTACTATCAAAATATGTGGCAAATACATTATTTATAAATAACATTTTATACTTAAATTACCTGCTATAGATGAAGAAAAGCTTATAAACAAGTTCTATTCCCTTAATAAAGACATTTAATTCATAATTCAGAAATAGTTCATGATTATACTTACAGAGTATAAAAATATATGACATTTAACATTTTTCCCAGTTATTTAGTAACTACCCAGTGTGTCGAGGAACAGGTGCAAGACCAGTTGCCTCTATTTTCACATTATTAAGCTGCTGAAATGTACTTGAACTACTTGGAGCATAGCAGATCATTCTTAAAAATAAACTAACTAGAATATTGGCAAATACTTTATCTATAAATAGAATCAGAAATCCAGGAGCATTATTTAAAAACATCCCTTAGAGAGAATGCAATGCCAAAAAATAAATACTAATAATAACATTTATAATATTTATACTGAATTTCAGAAACTTCTTGAAATATCACGTTTCTGCATCAGAATATATTTAGTCAGCAAAATTTATCAAGGCAAAGATAAAGATTTTGCTTAAAATTCCAAGTGTTAGATTATATCAATAATTTATATCTAATATTTATTCAAATATCAAATATATAACAAAGAAAGAATGACTTAGATCTGGGGATGTGGCTCAGTGGTAGAGTGCTTGCCTAGCAAGCACAGAGGGCCCAGGTTCAACCATCAGCACAAAATGAAAGATAGATAAATAAAGAATGGAAAGTTTGATTTAAACAACAACAACAACAACAACAACAACAACAAAATAACAAAAAAAAACCTCCAAAATACTAATATCTGTTACTAAATGCAAAAAGAAGCACACAGATATGGAATAAAAAGTAGAAATAGTTCCATTATAGTATTTAGAATGAATCACTTCTACAAACATAATTAAAGATACTGTTCTAGGCCTATACTACTCATTATGTGAGTCATATTATTTTTTCAGAAAAATTAACCAGAAGGTAAACCCCATGAGGGCAAGGACTTTTTTCCTCCCTACTTCTATATATTAAAAGCCTAGAGCAATATTAAATAAATATATGTTGAATTTTTTATCTATTTTTTAAAAAGATGTTAGAGTCTGTAAACAAGTCTGGATGGGTGCCTGACATTTTGCCAGAGGGAGCGGTTTGTGAAATAATACCAGTGAGCCATTAAGTGTGGAGATTCCTGATTGGTTGACTGCCGTATCTAGTTTATGTTAATTAGATAAGCTGTGGGGAATGTATAAATACCGCTCCTGTCCTACAATAAACTGCTCCCATTCCTGCTGTATCAACGTACACAAGTTGTTCGTCATCCCCCAGCTAGTTTGCTGTAGCCGGACTGCGGCAAAAAGAAAGAGAGAGAGAGAGAAAGAGAGAGAGAGAGATTATTTTAATATTTATTTTTAGTTATCAGCAGACACAACATCTTTGTTTGTATGTGGTGTTGAGGATTGAACCCGGGCCGCGTGCATGCCAGGCGAGTGTGCTACCACTTGAGCCACATCCCCAGCCCCTATGTTGAATTTTTTAAAAGGATAATTTATCTTTTATTGAAAAGTCACCACACTAAGCAAGATCATATAGAAGGCATACCTAATTCTACTTTATTAAAATGTTCCATGGTTTCAAAATTAAAATGAACAATTTTCAAATTACTTGAATCACTCTTAAGAAGTGAAAGATAAAAGAATGAGACTAAGTGAATTTCTTTGTTCCTTAAAAAAAAAATATATGATTGGAATTACTGTAACTATTAAATAGACCAACTACAAAAATAGCTAATAAATGAATAAGAACATAAAAACAATCCTTCTCACTATAACCTCCCTCCTCCACCAAGAAAACCAAAACAGAACAAAAAGTTTCTCATAAAAAATAATATCCATAATAGCTTTCTGGTAAGACTACTGTTTTATAAAAATGTGAAAGGGATAAGATTGTATCATGTATTCAATTATTTATAGCTATTTAGTTTTATTTTAAATTTGAAAAATGGCAAGCTAGCAGATAAGCAAAAAAATCTGAATCAATTAGATAACCATCTGATACTGAAATGATGCACTTTAAATTACTGAGAAAACATTTATTCTAAAACATGCTGAAAATTCAGACTACAGCCATCTGTGTTTGTCATTTGGAAGCCAATTATAAAAGTGTTAACATATGTAGTCACAGAAATAGTTGCCAGATGTACTGGAAAGATATTATGTTCACATATTTATCTTTCAAAAGTAGACCAGATCACAAGTAAATGTCTTATCTTGACCAGAACATGAATAAACAACTGAATATAAATATATTGAGTTCCTTAAATTCAATATTTATAATTTTATAAATGATCATTCTCAATAAAACAATACATTTTCAAAATGTTACATATAAAAACATGCCAAGGTTTTATAATGTTCCTTCAAAAATAAATGACTAATTGAAGTCTGTTTAGGTTTTTGTGTGTACATTGACTATTTACTACATGCCAGGCACTGTGCTAGACATCAGTGAAATACATGGCCCCAAAAGTAGAACTTCACAGTATAATGCCAAACTCTATTATTAAATGGAGTGAGAAATAAGGGTTACAGCAATTTCTTAAGCCTGGCAATCGTTCATATATACATACATGGACAGCAAGAAGAGAGAGAAGAGGTGTATTGTGTTATAGGAAACTGTATTGTCCTGATTTTCTTTAAAAAGGACTTCCGAAAGAGATGTGTTGTAGTTTTATGCCTGGAAAGCATAAAAATTAGATTTATGTCCGGTTGTAAGTATATAGTTCAGTTATTTAACAAATACTTATTGACTGCCTATCATGAGCTATGACAGGGCATGTAGTGATAAATAACACATATGAACTCTCATGAATTGCAATCCAGTAAGAAAGATAATATTAAACAAAAAAGAAATATGTACATTCAAGTTATAAAAAGTGCTTTGAAGAGAAAGTATATGCATTAAAGACAGCATACAATGGAAATTCAAGTTGTGGGACTGTGGGGAGAGGTCAGAAAATATCTTACTGAGACAAAAATGTAGAAGCTGATATATAAAAATCAATTTGTTAGGGGCTGGGGTTGTGGTTCAGCGGTAGAGCGCTCGCCTAGCACATGCGAGGCCCTCAGCACCCATAAAAGTAAATAAACAAAATAAATGTATTGTGTAGAAATAAAAAAATATATTTTAAAAAATCAATGTTACCTGATCAATATTATAATCAGTGGTAAAACAAAACAGAACTAGAGTATCTGACTCCAAATCCAACCTTTCATTATACTAATTTGTTTTCTATGTATTTTTACGTCCTTTTTCATTGTATTTCACAATCCTAGAACATTAATTTTAAAGCATGAACAAATGAAATTGCCAAACTGACAAGTGTTTTTTGATGAGAGGAAAAACAAACGTGAAAATGCACATACCTCAAAGAGAATGTTACAAAAATATGTAATCTGGTAATCTCTATAGTATTTAAAAATAACTATAAAAAGTGATTTTTATGTTTTTCCTGTAGAAAATGGAAGAAATCCCAAATAATTCTAATTATGATGATTATTTGTTCTTTGCAGGGCTGTCACTAAGCCTTTTTAATATTTCTTTATGGATGATAAACAAGAAGCTATATAAACTATCACAGAAAAACTTTGGTGGCCTAACCATGGAAACAAAAAGATTATAACGAATAACCTAAAAACCAGCTGAAGAAGGGCAAATGAGAGCAAAGATAAAAGCAACATTTTAGGATGCCCTGAATCATATTTTCCAAAATAACAAAAAGGTACAAACCAGGCCTAGGAGAATGCCTGTAGTCCCAGCTATTTGAGAGGATGAGGCAGAAGGACCTCTTGAATGTAAGAGTTTGTGGTCAGCCTCAGAATTAGCAAGACACACCCCCACGTTCAAAAAAACAAAACAAAAAAAACCTGTAAGAAAAAATAGTGCTAAATAAAACTAAGGAAATCAAGAATGGAAAAGACCATAAGACTTTAAATCATTGAGCAACCAAACCTATTTATAGCCTATAATCTCATTCAATTTGATCACCTTCATGTTTAAAAAGAAAACAGATTATTTAGCTTAAGGAATCATCTTAATTTTGTGTACTTCATGGCCTGGGTATACAGACAACCCAAATATTTCTTGAATTTCAAAACAATATAGACTACATATAATATAGTGCTGAGCTGTCATATAGTACTAGCTATGTGACAGTGGACAAGCCACTTTACATCAGGAGAATTCAGTTTCTTCAACTGTATAATGAAGAGATGCATTAGAAGGATCATTTAAAATTTCCTCCAGGTCTTGAGGTTTTTTGAGAAAATTTTTCAATTATTTCCTTTCCTTTCTCCTTTCTTTACCTGCAATTCTAAGGAAACCAGCATTTTACTTATGAAAATTTGTAAACTGTTGCTTGAAAATACAAGTCAACAAAAAGTATATAGCTATTACTAAATAATCCCAACTGAAAAATGGTATAGGATACAGAGAAAGTGGAATGATTCAGTGTTCAGAACGAAAAACATCTAAGTACATAAAATTACCAAAACATTATTTTATTCTCATGTTATTAAGTATCATTCAGAACAAATTACTAGAAAGTTCCATAAAGGAGGGGATTTTTAATAAAAATCAATCATTATACACTCCAGGTCTAGAACAGTGACTGCATATAAGCTCTGAATGATTGCTAAATTTTTAAAAACTGATTTTTTGTGAAAGAGGCACCTCTAGGCATTAATTATAGGCATTATTTCTCAGAACTTCAGAACTCCTACATAGTTTCTTTAACCAAAAACAAACAAACAAACAAACAAAAAACCCTAAGATGATATATTCAGGTCCATGGCTACACATGGCTATAATTACTTAATGCAATGTAATGTTATGCAGCTGTCAAAAAATATTTTCAAAAAATTCTAATGTGGGAAAATGTTCTCAGTATAAAGCTGGGTAAAATAAGAGCACAAAACTGCATAAAATGAATCAAGTGGAGTTTTTAAATATATTTGTGCATATAAACAAACTATTAAAAATTAAAACAAATTATTAAAAATAATTACTTGTAGATTATGAGACTACAGGTAATTTTATTCTTCTTTGAAAGATCTTTACTGCCTTCTACCCCTACATAACTTTAAGGAATATTCACTGATAATATTATCATGGCTCCATATGTTACTATAACTATTTTTTATGGTGCCTATGTTTTCCATTTACATCTGTTTATTTTATACATATAGATGCATGTAAGTATATATACATGCACAGAGAGATCTCTGTATCTAATATGCACATATAAACATATACAACAAAAAACTTAGGTCATGAAACAATCTTTTTAGTTTCTTCCATGAATCAATACAATGATATTAGCACTAGAATACCAAGACAGAGTGAGAAACAAAATGATAAATGCTAAAGCAGTGGCTACAGTTTCATATTGGAGTCTCATTTCATTTTACTATCACATTGGTTCCTATGTTTATGATGAAAACCAAGAGTGTTTTCTTTTTAGCCTGAAGTCAACTGCATCCTGTACTCCTGGCTCTAGAGCAATCCAAATCAATGTGAGAGTTTCATTTCAGATGCTTGATAGAAAATGTCTAGCAAGACTATCATTTACAATTGCTGCTTGGGATAGTGTACTCAGTCTTTGTATGCTTGTGTCTCAGGCTGTCTTCTCCTGCCACTGCCATTCCACCACCAATAATAACTATTTTCTTAAAGAATAATAAAACTATATACCTACTAAAAATCACATCCAAAAGAATAATAAAATAACCTGCATGACAGTGAAATGAAGCAGAGGTAGGTGGTATCAGATACCACCTACTGTCACTGTCATGCAGGTTATTTTATTATTTATTAATTTTTAAGTCTAGGTTATAAGTGATTCCTTCTGGTAAGCATATAGTTTTGGCAGGAAATATCAACTCAAAAATACAAGAACTGGGCTGGGGTTGGCTCAGTGGTAGAGCACTTGCCTTGCACATGTGAGGCACTGGGTTTAATCCTCAGCACCACAGGAAATAAATAAAGATATTATGTTCATCTACAACTAAAAAAAAAATAGAAAAAAAATAAAGGAACTGGTACCTCTGTTCAGTTCAGTGATCCATGTTAATGGTCAATAGGTATCCAGTGTTCATCAATAGTTCCCAGGGATGTCTGTTTGATGATTTATATAATGAAACCATGTAGATAATATTAACAAATACAAGTTTTGCTTTTTTCTTTTTTTTTATTTTTTTAGTTGTAGATAAACACAATTCCCATTTTATTAAGTTATTTTTATAAACCCAGTGCCTCATACCTGCTAGCCAATTGCTGTACTAATGAGCTACAACCCCAGCCTCACCAGGTTGCTTTTGATTTCACTCCCTCTTTCTACCTCATTTTCAAAGACACTCTGTAGTACTCAAGGACTAAGGGAACACAGGATTCATGATTTCTATCCAACTCTAAACCCTTGGCACTTGCAGACAAAATCTAACACAGTAGAAGTATTTGTAACAGTAACAAAACTGGAAATGACCTAAATGCTCACTGATGAGAATGGACACTGAGATAAATTTCTATAAGGGAATACTATCGCAGGAGTGAAAATGCTCTAATGATATTGAACAAACGGAAAATCACTGAAGACTTCACATAATGACACCACTAAGTTCAAAAACAGAAAACTAAGTATAGTTTATGTACACATATGTGGCATAAAAAGCAAGGTGATGATAAATTCAGAACTATAGTTAGCTCAGGTGCTAGGGGTGGAATTAGATAAAGATTTTAATGCATTGGTACATGAATGTTTTTAATCTAAGTGATAGGTGTAGAGGTCTTTTTTTCACTTGTTTTAATATTATATATATATATATATATATATATATATATATATATATATATATATATATATATTTACCATACATTCTTCTGTAGATGAAATACTGAAGTACTTTTAAAGTATGTAGAACTTCCTTCTGAGGGAAATGGCCAGTACTTACAACTTCTACCATCCATGACATCTGTTTTCACTCTCTTTTGATAAGAGGAGTGAATCAATTAGATTCTTCTCTTGAAAGTAGGGAACAAGGAAGTAGCAGAGCTGTCCAGAAAGGTTATAGAGAAGAGATATCTTGTATGAAGAATTCTAAAATTAGTGCATAATTTGATCCTCATGTAATTACAGCCACACGACTAAAATGACCTCTAAATTACAGTACACATGATCATCCTACAAGATAAATTGCAGCCCAAGACACTTTTCTCTATATCCAATACAGCCAATTTTCCTTCTGGCATTAAATAATCCTTACAGAAGCACACCAAGTAAAGTACCTGGCTTATAAGAAATCATAATATATAATCACTCAAGTATTGCAAAATCATGCAAAGTGGCTCTATCAATGGGTTTTAAACTTTTCTGCTCTTTGAAAATCTTTTTAAAATAGTGAGACTTTCTGATTTTGGCATGGGGTGTGTTCTAAACAGTAAAAAGAACTTTTAAAAAGCTTACCAGGAGCTTCAAGTGTACAGCAAAATTTGGGAACCACCGGATAGTGGTTTATTTTATGAGATTTGCTTCCACTGTTTATATATTGGGTTTTTTTTGCCTTTTAAAAAAATTTTAAAAAATGTATTTAATGGGAAACCATTCCATTATATAGCATAGGTTTGAAAATTCATCCTATAATTTTTGTTCATACACAAACTGATGTGTAAATAAAGGAAGTTAATATACAAAAATATGGAAATGAGATAAGAAATGGTGGCAAGAATGGCATCAATTTCCCATGGCTTTTCAGATTCTCTGAGGCCCTACTACACTTCTCCGTCCTTCCTCTGAAATCTCTGCATTTTTACAACAACCCTCTCTTACCTCATCTTAACTAATCTTAGTTTTTGTTTTGAAACAAAGAAGTCCTACCAGAATTAGACTGTTTATATTCAGCAATCTTAATCAAATCAATACTTCATTTAAAAGAAATGATAGTTTTATTGCTTCATTTGTACAACAGTAACACATACCTACCACCTGGTGGCAGCATACCTACCTAAAAATAATAAATTATTTGGAAAGAACCCTTTCAGAGGTTAAGATATATCACACTTAAAAAAAAAGTTTTCTGCTATATTTAGGTTAAAATTCATACTACTTTTAAGTGATACATACAGCCCCTCATTATCTGATCCCAGCATATTTCTCTACTCTAGTTTTCTGCTATATAGCTTTAATCTTCTAAATTCCAACATGACAATGATTTTAAGAATGGCTAATAATTCTTTAAGACTTTTTACAGCCTGACAAAATTCTAAAGTATTTTATACTAAAAGGCTAAATCTTCACATCAACCCCAGTACCAACATTTACAGATGAGTTACTGAGTTACAGAGAGGTTAAGTATAACTTTATAAAGACATATAGCCACTAAATGACAAAGTCACACTTGATCCCAAACAATCTGGGTTAGCCACTATAGGTTATACTTTTCTCCACAAAATTTTTGAAAAATTCCACTCAGATGTGTCTCATAAGGAACTTCTAATACAAAATATCCCAAACTGATTTCCCAATCTTGCCAGAAGTCAACAACTGAAACTGTTCTTTTTCTCTTAGTGATAACACCAACCTTCTATCCATGTTCTCTCCTTTACCAACCAATCACATTCTGATTTTATCCTCTCTATATTTCTTGATTATCCCCACACTTTCACTCCTATTTCACTGTCTCAATTGTAGTTCAACAGCCTCTAAATAGTTTTACTGTCAAGTCTATCCTCAATACAGCTGCAAAATGGATCAATCTGAAACTAAATCTTTTTTTAAGTATCAGTTAAAAATAATTTTTAAATGCAAAAATTTAAATGAATGAATGTATATGTAACCATATTACTCATTGTCTTAAAACCCATCAACATATCCCACAACCTTCAGGATAAAAATCTCCTTAACATGAAATTCAAGACCCTCAGGATAGAGCCCAGACCTACCTTCTTTAGCTTCATCTCTTGCCCTATCTTGCTTATACCTTTATACTCCAATAATACCAAGCTCTTGTACAACTTCCCCCAAGGAAGTCAAACTGTTCCACACCTCAGTGCTTTACTCTTCCTGTCTCATTTTCCTGAAGTTTCTACCCACACCTCTCTCCTTTTTCACCAAGTTTTTCTCAAAACTTCAAGGCTTCATTCAGAGTTTATCCATGAAAGAAGCCTTCTCTAACTGCCAAATGGAATCAGATATTCCTCCCTTGTGTTTTTTATAGAGCCAGAATAATATTACACTCCTAAATTTATAAATATCTGTTTTTGTTTCTGCCTACTACTAACTAAATGAAGCTTGTATTTAGCAGATTCCATGTCTTTCACATTCTACAGTCTAGCACAAGATATAACAAGCAATAAGTGCACAAATGTATTTATCAAATGAGTAAATAAATGATTATCTGCACTTCACTTACTGTATTGTGGTTGACTTTCTACTCTATTAGAATGTGAAAATATTAGGCGCAGGCCTGTGGGTTTTTTATCTCTGAATCTACACCGACTTGCATGGAGGTCAAATAAACATTAAATAGATTAATAAGACTGAAAATACCTGAGTAACAAAATGAAAGGGACATTTTAAGATCAAGACAGTGACAATGTACAGAATCAACTTGAGAAAATTAACAGAGTCAAAAAAAAAAAAAAAGCACATTAAAGGAGAGTTAGGCCTGATTTTTTTAGGGTGTGAGATAGGAATAGAATGAAGCAGATTTTGAATTTTAAAAAAAAATTAGGTTTGGGATTTGGCTATGAGTGTAAAAAAATAATCCCATAATGTTCAAAGGATTTTTCAACCAAGATGCATCCCGAAATAGATACTACTGTGCATAGAAAATATGATGGTGTGTGAGACAGAGAAAACTAAAACATTAAAACAATTTAAGTTCATATCCTAGGAAAAAAATAAGTATAGACTCTTCTTTCATAAAATTAAAATATTGAGGCCTATATAAAATATTATTTCATCCTTTTAATTTACAAAAAAATAAATATCATATACAAAAATAAATCTCAAATTAAACTTTTTCTGTCAAACTTTATTTTAAAAATTGGTATTGGTTGTTTGAAGCAGAAAAATGAAAGTCATTAGAAATACTCAGACATGTAGTTCACTAAAAAGGAATTTATGCAAGTCAAAAGTAAACATTAGTTTGAAAAATATAAAAGATTTCACACCAAAAATATTTATCTATTAGTAGAAAATAGAATTTCTGTGACTTTTAGCTAAAACCCATTATTTCATTTAAAAAATGTCCTCCTAGTACACAATTGTTAATGCAGTTTTTACAACTTTTCTAATACCTTGATCTTCAGAGCATCTACTAATTTATTCAACTTTCAAGGAATCAACATATACACATGCACTCAATGAAATATCAATGATGCGGGAAGTTAGCTGAGATCATTGACCACACCTATGGCAACAACCCCCAAATCTCCCTCACACACTTTTCACACATTAAATTTGATTCTTGAACTAGTATTTTATTTATAATTGGTTCCTTTTTCTATCTTCCCTGGGGAAAACAACTAGTAAAGAAAGACCGACTTGAATAAAACTGAGACCTCTGAGGAATAAATAAAACCTAATTACTGAGCCCCCACAATGAACAATCCTTAGAAAACAACAAGGAATTTTATAGTATATGCAATATCAAGAAATAGAAGACCTAGCATTCATGAGCCTCTGGGCTCAATGCCAGGGTTGCTGAGGGGCTAGGGAGTGGCTAGAGAAAGAAACTGTAGATCTTGTTAGTTTTTCAGAAATCTGTAAGTCAGAAAATCTAATCAATCAATACAATTTATAAAGTCAAATTTTTAACCCGAAATTGGAAAGCAACTGCAAACAAGCATTACATTGTTCGTGTAAGATAAAGGAATTTTACATAGAACAAAAGAATATAGATTTAAATAAATAACCTAGGCAAAACTACTCCTGGAACAATGCTAAATTTATGAACAGTCTTAACGTTTAGCACTTTTGAACAGTGTAAAACCCATGAACAAATTAACCAAGCTTTAGGAGGTGTACCTAAATGGGCATTAAATATCCAAAGTTCTATTTTGGTGAAAGCTACCACAAAAAGTAAAAGGGAAGTCAATATGACAATAAAAATCCTTTCTACTAGGTAGAATACATACACATGTCTATTGTGTTCACACAGAAAAATGACACGGCTTTTTGTTATGGAAGACTAAGTCATTTTTTCCCAAAAAACTGATATGTATTGGTAATGATCAAGCCAAAAGGCCAACAGGTGCCCATTTGACCAGCTGGTCAAAGAATGGAATGACTCACTGCACCACAAAAAAACTCAAACTTCACCATCACGCTGTAATCAACTCACCAACAGCTTATTCAAAGGAAGTTCCAGTTTAAATTTTGGTGAGCCAAAAAAGCTTTAAAAAAAAAAAGAAAAAAGAAAACGAGATGGAAGATATCCCACTGGAAATGTGTATTTCTGTCTGCTCCTCTCTTGTACATGATCATACATGCTCTCTTGCTTGATGCATATATATATATATATATATATATATATATATATATATATATATATATATTAATAATAATATGTAAAACAAATTCCTAACAACCAAATTACAAGATAGGTAAAGGACTTGAATAGTCTGAAGATCTACAAATGGCCAAAAAGCATACAAAAAAGACACTCAGTGTCATTAGTCATCAAGAAAACAAGAATTAAAACCACAGTGGGAAATCCCTTTATGCCCACTAGAATGGCTATGATTTTAAAAAAAGAAAACAAATTTGTTGAGATACAGAGAAACTAGAATTATCATGCATTATCAGTGGGTATGTAAAATGAAATGGTACAGTAAAATGGTAAAGCCACTATGGTAAGCAATTTGGAGATTCTTCAAAATGTTAAATGAAATTACTATAAGACCCAGAGTTCTTAATCCTAAATAAATGCCCAAGAGAAATGAAAACAGGTATTCAAATGCTTGTATACAAATGTTCAAAGCAGCACTATTCACAATAGACAATACATAGAAACAATCTAAATGCCGATCAATGGATTAAAGTGTGAACACATTGCTGTATATACACACACTGGAATATTATTCAGTCATAAAAGGGAATGAGGCATGGACACATGCTACACCATGGCTGAACCTCAAAACATTACACTAAGTGAAAACAGCCAAACATGTAAACACCACTGCACGTGGCCCTTTTTATTTATTATTTTGAGACAGGGTCTCACTATGTGGCCTAGGGTCTCACTAAATTGCTGAGACTGGCCTAGAACTTGTGATCTTCCTTCCTCAGTCTCCTGAATCACTGGATTACAGGCATTCAGCACCATGCCTGGCTCCCAATTAAATGGATGCTAACCAATTAAATAGAATGCCTAATTTTAATTTTATAAAAATCTTACTAAGAAATAAAAATAATGTCCCTTATCACTAATGTTTCACAATTTACCAGAACTTTTTTTCTATTTGTCATATTAGAAGAATTTAATTCACATTTCAATCATCAGCAGCCTAAATTAAATGTTTAATAGTCATAGTTTAGCTCTTTCTACAAACCTTTTTATTTAACAAAAATAAGAAATGTTTTTGTTTGAAAAATTTTTGTCCCACTCTTGTCATAGTCCAATCCTTTGGATGAATTCTATCTTTTTTGTTTCCTCATTGCTGTGGGTTATCATTCAGTAAGGATGTCTGTGGTGTTCTGTCAATAAAACTGAAAAGTGAAAAGAGAAAGTAAAATAAAAGACACATCCAAGGGACTAGATGAGAACAGGAGTGGGATAAAAATTGTTCTCAAACAAAATTATCTCTTCATTGGATTTTACTGATGCTCTCTGTTTTCCTGCCTTAGAGAAATTTCTTTAACATATATTTCAAGAAGCCTGTCATGTCTATTCTTTCCTCTCAACACCATGATTTCTTTTATTTCAGCAAAGCCCAAAAGTCATGAATTAGTTTTAAATCACAGGAACGCACCAGTCTCTGATGGAGGCATCAAATTGCTATATCCAGAAAAAGCTTAAAAAATTGTACGTTGTAAAACTGTTATCAAGTGTAACTTTGAAAATTAAGTAAGACCTGTCACAAGTATAAAAAACTAGAAAGTTTAAAAGAAATCAGAGAGGGAGAATAGCTTTCTTCACTGTGGAGCAGAATATCTGAAAATGCAAGGAACAATTTTATACCATAACTAGCTTGCCTATCAGAGCAGCACAGTAATTGAAAAATCCTATCAATAACCTAATAAGAGAGCTTACACAGAAAATAGTACACAACACTGGCATTACTCTACAAACTAAAAATGCTTGTTAAACAACAACAACAAAAAAAAAACTCATATAATTCCAAGTTACTGAATGTAGTAAAAATTTTAATTATTCAATAAATAATGACATTTATATAAAATGCTATAGAAGTATAATACTTTGGTTTTGCTGAATTCTAATAAATTTGAAGAACTTTTAAAAAATATAGCAAAAGTGATTTATAGGACTAATTTCATTCTAAATACACAACTGTCCTTTAATTTTGTTCACTAATAATTAACTACTTTATTTATATAATCATAAATAATTTTACTTGGAAAAAATGAAGTCATTTAAAATGGAGTTGAACTAGTTTGGTTGATTCACTATAAGGACAGCCTATTTGGGACCATCTCTGTCAGGAACTTGTAAATGAGGTCAAGCCCAGCTCTGAAAATATTTAATAATGTAGTTAACATCTCCAAGTATTGGGCTTCTTGCAACATCAATACTGAGGAGATAGTTGAGGACCCAACAGCAAACCAAAGAACTACCTAGCATCAGAAAAACTGAATTTCTGCGAAATCCTTTCTACTACTTTCCATTATCCCTTCATTCTTACAAATCATTCCATTAACCTCAGTTTCTCGGTTCTTTTGTTACAACAAATCTAAAGCAGCAAGTTAGGGAAAAGGCAAATGAGAAAATACAAAGCTGGACAAGCAAGTTCATAGGAAAAAACAAAAAACTGACAGCAAGGAAAATGGATAAGAATGACAAAAACAAAAAGGCGATCCATAAATGTCCAATAATATAGAATTCTGACTACATAATACAAGTGGTACTGGAGTAAGAATTAGAGTTCCAGGACTACACTAATGTAGGAGACCTAGTTATTTTGCATTTCATATTCTTGTTCTGTATGAGAGTCATACAACATTAACCTGTTTATCATACTGCATGTAATATCCTTTTCTTAAAAATGATACCTGGGGCTGGGATGTAGCTCAGTGGCAAAGCGTCTGCCTTGCATTTGCAAAGTCCTGGGTTCGACCCCCAGTTCCAAAAAAGACAAAAAAAAAAAAAAAGAACCCCACCAAATAAAAAAAGAAAAAAGAAAAAAAAAATGATACCTGAACATTGTGCCTGATCATAAAAGAATAATTTTGTAGAGAATTTGTAAAATAAAGTATAAAAAAATTAAAATACCTATAACCACTACCCAGAGATAACCACAACTGACATCTTGGTGCATGTTTTTTCAGATGTCTTCATATATAAATACTTACACATACCTTTTTTTTTTTTTAACCTGACGTTTTCTGTGGGCATTTTCCCAACTTGAAAAGTGTTTGTAGAATTATTTTAATGGCTACATAAAATAATTCATTCTCCTATTACTGCAGATTTGGGTTAATATAAAATACTTTACAAAGTACACTTCTGTACTGTAGGGGTTGGGGTTGTGGCTCAATGGTGGAACACTTGTCTAGCAACATGTGCGGCTCTGGTTTCAATCCTCAGCACCACATAAAAATAAATAAATAAAATAAAGGTACTGTGTCCATTTACAACTAAAAAATTTTTAAATTATACTATACTGTATACATGAGAATTTTAAAATGATCATTTATTAAAAGGTCTTGAAAAAGGAAATTTAGAGAAATCTAGAGAGAAAAAAACAGAAGACCAATTACCAAGAAAAAGATTAAAAAGTTGTATGTTGTAAAACTATTATCAAATGTTAACACTTAAGTCTTATGAATTAATGAGATACTTGGAGAACCAAGTCTCTGAATAAATTTTGGGAAATGATCATTTTAAGTGGTTTCTGATACCAGCAATAAGAAACTTCTAATTAAGAAAATTCTGGATTACTCTTATTAAATTCCAACCTAGCTGGTAACACTACACTCATTAAGAACTTATTCTGTCATTCTGCTCATTCATTCAAGAAGCAAATGTCAGGGACTGCCCTGTGCATGAGCTAAGCCCCTCCAAAAGCCTTGAGTAAAGGGGATATTGGACTGGCAACATACGCCACACCATGTGTTATACCAAGCAAGTGGCCTTTACCCCCACTCATCAAGGAAGAGCCTCAGCTCTGGGCTTGAGCAGTACCCAACAGAATTGGGCAACCCCTGCTGAAACACTATCCCCTGCCTTATTGGGGTGGAACATTCTATCAAATGTCTTTTCCCTAATAAACAGATGGGTTCCAAGTGCACTCGCTCTCTTGCCCTCTTGCCTTCCAGCGTGGAAGAGGACCCTTGAGGTGGCAGAGCAGGCCCATCCTCCACCTGAGAAACTGGTGTCCATGGGTTGCATGATTCTTAGCTGTTTCCTTACTTTAACGTTGCAGTCAGCTCTTTTGACCAGCTCATCTTGCCAGCATGCACAGCTGGAGAGAAGCAAACACTTATTGAATACCTGCTATTTGAAAAGCACTATGCTAGGTTGCATTTAATTGATATTGAGAGTTTTCCTTATAAAATATTCTAGAAAATGAGTCAGTAGCATTTTAAATGTTTTAACAAAATGTTGTGGGGGGGGTAAGATCCAAAATCCAACCTCTCACTGTACTTATTACCCAGGAGCATCTGTCTCTCCTACTTTGGAAAGCAGAGACTGTTGCCATTTCTCTATTTCCACCTCTTGATCTAAGTTTGCTGATTATGTGTCTGTTCAAAGTTAACTATGTTTAGTAGACCTGCTTTATAAATTTTGTTTGGTGTTGGGGACTAAACCTAGTAACTTGTGCTCTACCATTGAGCTATATCCTAGCCCAAGAATAACTATATTTATAATAGTTTTTCAATCCCATTCTAAAAGCACGTGTTTATACAAATGAAATAATGTACATACTTTGTTTAGTTTTGTTCTTGCAGTAGTGGAGATAAAGGGCAGTAGTGCTCTACCTTTGAGCTATAATGTAAGCTCCCCCTTCTTTTTTCCCTCAGACAGGATCTTGCCTCAGCCTCCTGAGTAGCTGGGATTACAGGTGTATACCACTGCAACATCTAAACTATTTCTGATAATGTTGTTTTCACTCTATTTACCATGTCCCTCTCAGCCTTAATTCTTTTAATGATTGTATAATATTCCATTGCACTTACATGGCTGAGGAATCATGACCTCAGTAAAGTATTTTATACCAGATAGCTAATGTTACAGCAAACATATATTGCCTTAAAGGCCTCAAAGATCTCTTACTGGAAACTGGGTTCATTTCTAGGGGAAAATAAACTACAATAAAAATTAACTTAAAAAGATTTTTACCCCATAGGTAGACTTTTGAAAGATAAAGAAATATATACATAAAGAAATCAAAATTCTACTTTGCCAAATCTACTTAGAGCAAGACATTTAATTATTATGAAATGTGACTGTTCAAACTTAACTATGTTTAGTAGAACTGCTTTACATACATTTAAGAAAGATACAATTGGCAGAAGGCAGTAAACATTCTTAGGTAACAAATAAGATATCTAACCAGAACTTCCATGCTTTTGAAAAGGTACACAAAATTACTTTCAATTCCTTAGATGCAGAGTGTTTGCTTAGTCCCTTGCTTAGTCCCTTGGGTTGCACAACTGTAAGCAATTTTGGGCTTCTGAAAATGCCAATGTTCCTTCATTTATATATCCTAGAGTAAAAAACAAAATCTACCTGTTTACATACAAGCATTTAAGTCTTAACATTAAAAGGGGAAGATTATAAAAAAGTCAATTATATTTTAGAAATGCAAAGCTGGTTAACCTACACATTCCTTTAACACACTTCTGATGATCATCTACTACTGCATCTCTGCAGTAAGGCCTTTCTTTTATTGATTACTGAAATTATTGACCTGGTTTCCTTTGTTTATGTGGAAGAATGAAGAAAGAAAGGAAGAGAGGAAAAATAGTTAATTGTGTTTCAAGGATGATTGTTATCCATTAGCTCTAAAAAGAATATCACCTATAAAAAGTAACTCATTGTAGGGAGGAAGGGGGCCTTTCAGGCAAGCCTAAAGAGCTGCTCAAATATGTAATTTTAAAAAAAATGCTATTCAATTTATAGTTTGTCTACGTTAAATTTTTCATGATGCCCCAAGAAGGATATCTATGCATAATACAATTTTCAAATGTTTGTGTTACAATTTCCATACATATACACACGCACACACACATAAAATCAGAACTTCACTACACACACACACACACACACACACACACACGTAAAACAAATTATTTAAAGCAGGAATTCTAAAGCTTTGTTCTGTGGAATCTTTCCATCTTCAGAACGTCCAATCCACAGGATACAAAACCAACTGCCATGACAAAGACCTCCAAACAGGAACGTACAAAGACACGCTTTTAAAAACGTCCCTAAAGCCAAGTTCACAGCTGTCACTTGTGGCACACTCAGGCCACTGCTGAGGCAGCTGTCACAGGCCAATCTCACACACATCCTCGAGTGCCAGCGTGCCACCTAAAGAAGACAAGCTGATGATCAGCGCACAAATTCCCCACTGAATAAAAGGAAAGCTCTAAATCCCCGCCCTGGAAAACACAATGCCTGCACCACCCATAAAACTCCCTTTAAAAGTGAAGGGCTGAAGGTTTAAAGGCTATTAATTACCACCTAATTATCAATACGGTTTAAAGAAGAGAGAGAGAGAGGTGTTTTATTTGGGCAGTCGTGAGAAAAGAGCCACACCATTCAGTCACCATCGAAGTCTCATAAGCTAGGTAGCAGCACCGGGCTTTACACGACCTAGGAAAAGGGACAGGAGGGAGGGGAGGAAACCCAGACCCTGCAGTACCTCCCTGCGAGGGCAGCGCACCCGGCTGCCGCAAACTCGTTCCCCAGGCCTCCTCCCACCCTTTCCCAGCCACCGCCTGCCACCTCTGGCCCAGCGGTCCCTGGCTCTCCTACCTTCGCTTTACCAGCTTCTATCTTTCTCCTTCTTTCTTCGTCCTCCATGGCTTCTGCGGGGTAGGCAGGGAAAGAACATGGAGGGGGTCGGGGGTAGAAAGGAAAAATCGGTTCAGACCGAGGTGGGATGGCTAGCTCGGCGACCCAGGCCGCAGGGCCCAGCCGGGAGCTGCCTCCCCACCCGAACAAAACCAGTCAGACGCTGCAATCACTGGCGAATCGTCCTCGTCCACACGAGTACAGCGGTCGCCACCGCCATCTTCGTCTCCACGTAAACACAGAGTGAGGCGGGAGTCAAGACGTGTCACAGCGCACAGGTGCCTCGAACTCCGCTTGCCTGGCAACTCCGCGTTGCCTGGCAGGTGCGCCCGCGGCCCCGCCCCACCGGCACCGCTGTGGGGGTGGGGATCGCCCTAGCCTGGCGCCAAGTGCAGCCCGCCCGTGCCGCCCCTCGGAGCCGCGGGCCCCACCGCGCTGCCCCCAGCCGCCTGTGGAGGAGGGGGCCGAGACCCCCGCGCACGCACTGGGGTGCGCCCGCGGAGCTCGGGAAGCAGGCTGCGCGCCGCCCCCGGCCACTGGAGGGCGCGGGAGGGCCCGGCGCGGGGCGCCAGCTCCGGGCTCGCGGGCGGAGCGGGGCGTGGCGCGGAGATGCGGAGTCTGCCGCACGCCCGCTCCCGAGCTGGTCGCGCTGCCTGGCCGCCGGGCCCTCCTTCCCGCGATCGGAGCTCAGGCCGACAGCCTGCGCCCCTAGTCTGATTATGAAAGGGAAAGTGACGCTTTCACTAGGCACCTCTGAGGCCGAGCTTTTGTTTGGGAAGGAATGCAAAAGGCTTTATTCACTCCCCCACGTCCCGGGCCTAAAGAGATGAGAGTGAGGGCTGGACATGCTTTGAAAGCGCCTCGGATCTTGCGCTTTTTTCCCTGCTTCCTCCCCTTTTTGAAATCGTGGGGCAGCCATTGTCGCAGCTACTCAGGGGTAGGGCTGCGGCTGCTTATGTAAGTTTGGCTTTGCGGGAAGCCCCACTCCCTGCTCCTTACGGGGGACTCTGTGCGCTTGCGATTTGGGGAGCAGTTGCATAGGGGAAGCTTTATTGTGGAGGTGTAGTTGGGGGCTACATCTTTTCTTGCACTTACCCACATAAATACTGGCAATGGCTGTCTTCCGGTTTGACTCATCTGAACTTAGCAATTGGAACATCTCTATAGAAAAAAATGAGCCAGTGAACACATGGTCTCTCCTTTCAGGTCCTCAAGAGATCTTGAGGAGGGGGACAGCCAAATACACACTAGCCACAAAAGGAAAACACATGAGCACACACAGGACACACATGGACACTGTATGACCCGTGCACTTTTATTTTCTAAGCCCCAGAAGTTACATCAGTAGGAAGTGACAGAGTAGGAAACTTCTCCCTGGACTGCCCTCTCTCTGGGGGGGGGTGACTGTAGTCCCTGGGGACCCTAAAGAACAGGGAGCAAAATGGTCAAGTAAGAAGCATCCTTAGAAATAATTTTGCCCAGCCTTCACACTGCAGATGAGAACCCCCCCCCCCTAGTATTCTAGTTGGCTTAGTGTTTTCTATAGAGGGAATTTTGGTCTTTAGGTTAGAGGTTTGCATCAGTTTTTTTTTTTTTTTTTTGTGGGACTGTATTACAGCTCAAGTCCTTTGCTCCTACTATACCAGTTTATTTGGTCATGGTTTAGTAGAGAAAGTGTTTTGGTTTTTAAGATTGGAGTGCAGGAAAAAGTTCTTCGGCTAAGAGTTAAAAAGCTAAATTTCTTTGAGACTGTGGGGATAGAGATAAAATACCAGAATTTCACAAGTTCAATCTTAAAGACAAGTGTGCTCGATATCACACAGGTCTGGTGTGACCCTGATCAGAGTTATTCTGATCTGAAGATTTTGGCGTTTAAGGCATTAAGATAATTGCCTGAGTTGTTCATGGAGTTTTTCATTAGTATGTCTGAAACCATTAAATACAATGACGATGATCATAAAACTCTGTTTCTGAAAACACTAAATGAACAACGCCTGGAAGGAGAATTTTGTGATATTGCTATTGTGGTTGAAGATGTGAAATTCAGAGCACACAGATGTGTTCTTGCCGCCTGCAGCACCCACTTTAAAAAGCTTTTCAAGCAGATTGAGGTAGATAGCTCTTCAGTAATAGAGATAGATTTTCTTCGTTCTGATATATTTGAAGAGGTCCTGAACTACATGTACACAGCAAAGATCTCCGTGAAAAAGGAAGATGTTAACCTAATGATGTCATCAGGTCAGATTCTTGGTATCAGATTTTTGGATAAACTCTGTTCTCAGAAGCGAGATGTATCTAGTCCTGATGAAAATAATGGCCAATCAAAGAGTAAATATTGCCTCAAAATAAATCGCCCCATTGGAGATACTGCTGACGCTCAGGATGATGATGTGGAAGAAATCGGGGATCAGGATGACAGTCCTTCAGATGACACAGTAGAAGGCACCCCCCCCAAGTCAAGAGGACGGCAAGTCACCTATGACTACACTCAGGGTTCAGGAAGCAATTTTGAAAGAGTTGGGGAGCAAGGAAGTTCGAAAAGTAAATTGCTATGGTCAGGAAGTAGAATCCATGGAGACCCCAGAGTCCAAAGATTTGGGGTCCCAGACCCCTCAAGCCTTAACATTTAATGATGGAATGAGTGAGGTAAAAGATGAACAGACACCAAGCTGGACTGCTACCAGTGACATGAAGTTTGAGTACTTACTTTATGGTCACCATCGGGAGCAGATTGCCTGTCAAGCATGTGGTAAGACATTTTCTGATGAAGGCAGATTGAGGAAGCATGAGAAACTTCACACCGCAGACTGGCCATTTGTATGTGAAATGTGTACAAAAGGGTTCACCACCCAGGCCCACCTGAAGGAACACCTAAAAATCCACACAGGGTATAAGCCTTACAGTTGTGAGGTGTGTGGAAAATAATTCATTTGTGCCCCAGACTTAAAGAAGCATGAGAGAGTTCACAGTAATGAAAGACCATTCGCATGTCACATGTGTGACAAAGCCTTCAAACACAAGTCCCACCTTAAGGACCATGAAAGGAGGCACAGAGGTGAAAAGCCCTTTGTGTGTGGCTCCTGCACCAAGGCCTTTGCCAAAGCATCGGATCTGAAGAGACATGAGAACAATATGCACAGCGAGAGAAAGCAGGTTACCCCCAGTGCCATCCAGAGCGAGACTGAACAGTTGCAGGCTGCGGCCATGGCTGCAGAAGCCGAGCAGCAGTTGGAGACAATAGCCTGTAGCTAGAGGTGGCAGGACCCGAGTGCTACGCCTGGGAAGCCGAGACTGGGACTACATGGATCGTGATCAGCGAACACCAGTTATTATGTTTTCATGGAAATGAATGGAGCAGTGTACTTGCTAGACATAAGGCAGTGTATTGGTTAGGTATTTTTAAAACTTTGTCAAGGAAATTACGTTCCTAAGTTCTGACCAAACCATTTCAGTGTCCTGTCTAGTGTCTATTGTTGCCAGTAAGCTCCCCTCCCCTTCTTTTTTATGATTTTAATTTGAGAACTCCTGTGTCCAGTTTAGAGGTGAGAGACTTCTGTTCTATTTTTAATCCTCTACACTCGCGTTGTGAGCGCACTGCACAGAGTAATAATCGAGTAAATTGATTTCTTAATTGTCATAGTCACATGTGACTTATGGTCAAAACAGCAGTTTGAATAACTTAATAAACGTTCTTCATACAGACCCAGAAAATGCTGGTGGGTGATTGACCAAGAACACTGCGCAAGTGTGAAACCAAGTTCTGGAAATGCAGAATGGTATTAGATTTATATTTGGTTTGTTCACTTTTTCTGTCACTGTTTTACCTTGTTTTTGTGCACAGGTAATAATTGCTGTGCTGAAGTGTTTCTTCATCCATTTCCATTGCCCTATGTCTACCCCCAAAGCTGTAGTCGTACGTACTACATCATCCTGTGAACGCACAGGATGCTGGTGCTTAGGGCTGGCTTCACAGGTTCCTCTTTTGGGGGCATTGTCCTTCTGCAACAAAAGGAGTTTGTGGAGTAGACCAGTGGTGAGAGGAGTGAAAGCTCTCAGAGACAAGGTTTTCATATGTGCAACAATTCCAAGACTTATTAGATCAAAATAATTCTTAATTGATTTTGAAATTGGATTTATATTTAGGTTCAAAATTAGGACAAGAAACATTTGTGTGGCTTAATGGAATGTCATCCAGCTTTTAGGCTCTCTGTGGCACATGATTTATTCATAAAAGAGATGCAATATGCTTGCTTAAATTAATAAATTTAAAAATCTTCTAAGTGTAAATAGTAGTGTTGGTCTCATGTATTTCAAGTAAAAGCAGATGGCTGCACCTTTTTTTGCACATTGGATTAAAGTAACTTCCATGAGCAACAAACATCAGACTGTTTTTAACCAATATTAAAGATTGTGAGACCAAATGTTTGTTATTGAAGTATATTTCATCACTGGTTACAGTTTAAATAGGAATTGATTGCCTTTTATTAGCTGTAAATCAGAATTATAAATTCTGTTTCAGATTTGGTGTACTAAATGTTCTTTTAACCATTTCGTTAGGAATATATTGAAATGCCAACAATAGTTTGAATTATGTTCTGTAAGAAAGTATTAGTCAATTATTTTAGAATATGTACAATTGTAGAAAATGACAACTGTTAAAATTCATGTTTGGTTGCTAGAATTTTTTTTAAGTACATTAAAGTAATTTCATTTAATAGCTTGTTACAATAACACCTGTAATGACTATTGTGGGAGAAACTTTATTTTTTAAATTGGTGTATATGTTCTGCCCGAGATTGTAGGATGAAGATGCTACTTTAAAAGAAATTATTTATTGGTAAACATGTTTAATTTAGTTTAAAATTAATTTATTTTTTTTCTTGAAAGTTGTTTATTCTGTACTAAAAGTAGTCCTGTCACTGTGTTTATATGCTGTTAGTAGAAGGGGAACTGACTGCTGTTCCAAGGCTGTTTTAACCAAAGCAAAGGAAAAATAATTTAACATCTTGTTGATAGCTACTTCAACAAACCATATTTTTGGCCTTCATTTTTGTATATAAAAGAAAGTATACTTCTATCATTCCTGTTTTCATTTTTTTCATAGCAATCTTTCACACACCCAGGTTTCTTCCAAAATATGCTTTCTATACTCTTAATCATGGTTTTATAGAATTGCAAGTTTAACATGGGAATGACACCCATTAAAACCACAGAATCATGGCAGTACCCCTCAAAAGAGAAAGTTTAATTTTCAGATCTTTATTTGTATTGTGCAGGTATTTGTCATTTGGCCTATTTTGCATGAGAAATATATTTCTGTTACAATTTCTACCACTGGTATTGGGTTCCTATATGTATTTGGGTGCATGTTTTCTTTGTGTTCTTTTAGTGGCAGCAGAGTCATAAACTGACAGCTGTTCTGCTTGCTGAGACCTGGTTAGTAACTGCCTTTCTTCACATCCGTCTGGCTGTAATAATCCCCTGGATAGTGAAACCATCATGTTAGATTCTTCAAGGGTATCTCTAACGTATTAGGGAGTTAATTCTGAAATGTGCTCACCCTGCATCTGCTACATACATGAGAGGAAGGGAAATTCTAAATGTCAATATTACTCCCTTTTCACTGCTACTTTTTCTGTTTGTATAAAGAGAATGTCCATAAACTTGATGTTAACTTTTGTACTCAACTTGCATTGTACTGGTACTGATGAAGAAAGAGATTTGGGGAAGTTTAACTGAAGGGCAGTGTGTTAGCTTTGTGTTACTATAGAAACATCTGAGATGTTCAACTGATGAGAAGTTTTGTTTTGGTGGTTTCAATCCATGATCAGTTGGCCCAGTTGTTTTGGGCCCATGGTGCCATATCAAAAGAACATGTGGTAGAACAAAGCTGCTTATCTCTGGCCAGAAAGCTAGGAAGAGGAAGATGCCCTTCAAGGGCATGCCCCCAAAGACCTGAAGACCTCACACTAGGTCCCATGCAAAGTTCCACCATGACCCAGTAATGTCATGAGCTGAAGTCCAAGCCTCCAACAGATGCACTTTTGGAGAACATTTAAAATCCAAACTGCAGCAGGTATTTTGCCTCTGTTAACTTACTCATTAATTTAAAGTGTTTGGAAATTACGGAAGTGCTATCAAATGAACTTGATACTAACTTCTGTTTTGTTGGAGGAAAAGATTGAAATGAGAGAAAATGATGTAAGTGTATGTAGTTTCCAATTAAATGGATTATACTGTAACTCAAAAAAAAAAAAAGAATATACTATTAAGTGAGCAACAGGGTAAAAGGACGACTATTATTTAAAACCTTAGCAAAAATCAAGGTAAGAGACAGTGGCTTGGATTACAGGATATATTTGAACACAGTTTATTATTGGACTGAATAAGTGTTATGAAAGAAAGAGAAAAGACAAGGATAACTCCAAGATTACTGCTGAGGAACTCCTAAAGCAGGCCACCACTCACTGGAATAGGAAGAACAGGATTGGGGGAATAAAACAAAAGTTTGGTTTTGAGAAAACTTTACATTTATGTATATTATTCATTCAAATAGAGTTGTTTAGTAAGTGATTAGAAATGAATATGGAGTTCAAGGGGAAGAAGACCCAAGCTGGAGATATAAATAGGAAGCATATAAGTGGTATTTTAAGCAATGACACTAAATGAGATAACCAAGGTAGTGAGTGGAGATGGAGAAAATGTCTGTGGATTGATCTTAGACCCTGATACATAAATAAATGAGGAAAATAAGAAAGAACCAATGTTTAACATTAGGTTTGGCTAAATGTTGGGCACAATTGACCTTGACAAGAACAGGTTGGTAGAGTGGTGAAGGTCAAACCTGCTTCAAGTCAGGCATGATGGCCACATGGCTGTAATCCCAACAGCTCCAGAGGCTGAGGCAGGAGGATTGTGAGTTTAAAACCAGCCTCAACAACTTAGCAAGGCTCTAAGCAACTCAGGGAGACCCTGTCCCTAAATAAAAAACAAAAAGGGCTGAGCATGTTGCTCAGTGGTTAAGTGCCTCTGAATTCAATCTTCAGTATTTAAAAAAAAAAAAAACCTTCTTCAAGTGAGTTCAACAGAGTAGAGAAGCTGGAGATCATGAATATGAGGGGGTTTTGTTGCAAAAAAAGAACTACAGAAATTGTGGGATAGTTAGATGGCATAGAGTCAATAGAGGTTTTTTTGTTTTGTTATTTAAGATAGGAGATATGTCATTTTTATATGCTAATGGTAATGATTCATTTAAGAGTCAATTGCAGGTGAAAAAGGATAATTACTGAAACAATACCCTAGAGCAGAAAGAGGAAAAGGGAACCAATGGAAGGATTTACCATAAATTGGAGTGAGGTGATCACTGTTAGAGGAAAGGAACTTGTACAATATGAGTACTATGCAAGTTTGTTGACTGATATGGCAGAGGGAGAATGCCAACATTTTATTATTAGAGTTGTATCTACTTTATAAGCATTTAAGAATAAAAATTATTATCTAAGAGTGAGGATCTTGTAAATAGTATTGGAAGTAAGGGAAGATAAGATATGGATTGAGTTAACAAAGACAAGATAATTAGCTATGTAAATGTAGCAAATTTAAAGTAAGACTGGGTAGCATAATTGAGTATTCTGTATTAAGCCAGGTTCAAATGCTAGCATAAATTTTATTTAAGATTAGGGAGGGAGAGAGGTAGGATTGAAGGAGTTAGAGTATATGTAAGAAGTTATTATAATGACAGGCCATAAATCTAAGCTGTATAATAATTAAGGAATTAAGAACATGATAAGATGCATGAAGATATGGTGGTTAATGTATTAAATATTGTGATGAAAAGAATGATTGAGAATTGGAGTCGCCAAGGAAATCAGCTGAAAAAATAAGAAGATATATTGGAGAGTGGAATACTTTTAATTGAGATTATCAAGGAACAAGTGCAAGTGTTAGTAATGACAAAGTCAGCAATGTAACAGTAATGGATGGCTGAGAGGGAATAAAGGACAAGATCAATGGAAAATACAAGATCAAGTAACTGAGAAGTCAGGGTACCGGAAGGGTTGCTACAATACTGAAATCGTGAGAATTATGATAGGAAGTGCAGTAAAGAGAGTCATTGAGGCAGGCCTAAAATCTTCAATAAATGAGGGGTTGAGATCTACAATAAGGAGGTGGTACATCTATCTAATGACATGAATTTTAGATAGGATCATGGTCTAGGACACAGAAAAGGACAAGAGGACTTTTAGTCCCCCACTGGGAAAATGCAGGCCCCTTTCTTGAGGCCCAGTTGGAGGACCTGGAAACCAGTGAGATAGAGTCCAAGGGTGAAGAGGACTGGAGTTGAGCACAGGAGCATCTGAGGAGGAATCAGTGGTCAGTTGTGGTGGGCCTCAGTGGGAGGAAGTCAGAAGACAAGAGGATCTTCATAGCAGCAATATAGACTCCGATGGTCCCTAGACCCATATGTACAAGTGGCAGAGAGAGGAGGATCTCAGGCTCTTAGCCAAAAGTAGCCTGGGGATGGCTCTGTGTTTGGAAAGTGCCTGGAAACCTTGGGGTCCCCTCCCCCGATGCCCACTGCAAGCTTCAGCCATGTTGATAGGAGACTTGAGAAGACGCCCCTGTCTGAACTAATTGTACTCCAAAACTTCGGCATGATGACAGGCTAAATTTTTCCCTAATTATCATTATACATTTTCTCTTTGTCTTCCCCATGTGCTGACTCTCTTGGTTATTTTGTTTGTTTTATTTTTGTTTTTGGGAACTTATGCTTCCCTATTTTTAAAAAATTTTCCTTACTCATTTTATTTCGATGTATCATCCTATAGCTTATTTTTGAAATCTTACAAATCTTAAAGTATCTTTAATTTACCCTTGTACTTGATTAAATTTGGCTGGATAAAGAATTCAGGGAGGCTGAAAATTATTTCCCCCTACATTTTTGTGACATTGATCTCTTGTCTTGCAACTTCTAAAATTGAGAAAGGTCAAGCCATTATGATCTCTGAATCTGTTTCACCCACACACATACCCTTTCTTTTAGAGCTTTTATAAAATATTCATTCACAAGTATTTATCAAGCAGCTGTGCTGTGTCTGCTTCTGTTTTAGATACAAATGTCCAATTGATGGAATTTGAAGGAAAGGTATTTTTTGGTTTTAAAGTGCTTCGGTATTATATTTTCTTCATTTATTCCTTTTCCCCCACCTATAACAGTTGTAGTCAAGTGTTAGTGGCTCAAATCTTGGTTTGAATCCCATATCTGTTACTTCTTATCCACGTGATAATGAAAAAAAAAATATTTGTAAAATTTAATTGCTAGTATATCTATTTTACAAGGATATTATGAGGATTAACTGAAATAATGTAAACAAAACTCACAGTACTCAGTGCTATACAAACATAAAATTAATGTTATCTCCCATACCTTTCTTGGTTCCTCTTCCCTAGTTTGACCCAGAGGAAGGAGTATTGAATGAGCCCTGCCACAGCAAACTATCCCCCACCATTCTTTACTATTTTCATGTCTCTGCAAGAGAAACTCTACAGAGTATATACCTTAGAGAAAGATCATGGGTTGGGCCAGGGAATTGTGGAGGTTGCTAAACTTCACTTGGAATCTTTCTGAATAGAATAGAAGACATCCTTTTTCTGAATAGAGAGGATGCTGCTTGAGCAATACTGTGTCCTTGACAAATGGGAATCTTCATAAAAAACGCTTGTGTCATAGACATAGATAATATGAGTCTCTGACTCAGACTTACTTTGGACTGGCCAGTGGCCATGGGAAAGAGGGACTGCTTCTCTGTTTCCTCTGTCTGGAGCTACTCTTGCTCCTTCTCCTCCTCTTCCTCTCTCTCCTCCTCCCCCCCACCCCGCCTTCCTCTTCCTCCTCCTACAGTGTTCAGTCTGCCCCTGGGGGCTATGGAAGTTGTGATGTTGTGGGAGATTGAACACAGAAACAGACATCAGAATCTGGTCATCTTCTGGTACTGTTCTTTAATGTCTATTAAAGAACTTTGCAAAAAAAAAAAAAAAATATATATATATATATATATATATATATATATATATATATATATATATATATATATATTCTTTGACTAATTTTAGAAGTTGTATTTATTTAGGTGGTAATGACTTATAATTAAATCTACCCTTTTTTAATTATAGAGTCCTATAAGTTACAGCAGATGCATGCAATCATAAAATACCACCACAATTAAGATAAAATCTCTTTAGCCAGGCATGATGGTGCACACCTGTAATCCCAGTGGCTTGGGAGGCTAAAGCAGGAGGATTGTGAGTTCAAAGCCAGTCTCAGCAACAGTGATGCTCTAAGCAACTCAGGGAAACCTTGTCTCTAAATAAAATACAAAATAGGGCTGGGGATATGGCTCAGTGCTTGAGTTCCCTTGAGTTCAATCCCTGGTACCAAAAAAATTCATCATCATCATCATCATCATAATCTCTTCATACCCCTTTGCAGTCAACATAACCTTAGCTCCTAGAAGCCATTCGTCTAATGATTTATATTTTAAGCAGTTAGCATTGTTCCACAACTTTCTAGAACAATGTTTTATTTATCTGGAAAGAGAAAAAGATTGTATGGTAGATTTTTGCCTAGGAAAAGAGTTGCCAGAATTAAAACAATACATACTTATACTACAAGTCATTCATCATTTTTATGGAATTCAGTTTAACTGGGAATCCTGTGCTTTGTCTGGCCACCCTCCCTTGGATGGATATTATCAGTGTGGGAACTGTCATAATTGTGGTTAAGTATGAAATTGACAGAGAGGAAATGAAGAGAAGGATTATGCAAGAAGAGGCCATGGATCATCTGTAGTGTCATTTCACCATTAAGACACTTTGATTTCCAGGTGTGTTCTCGCTATTAGATTGTGCACATCTTGAGTTCAACATTTGCCCACATGCCTCCAGGATCAAGCACATTGCCTGGTAATTCTCAGCTCCCTTAACCTTTTGTTAAATGAGTGACTTAATGCTGTCTATAGAGTTGAATTAGATGGGCTGCCATCTAATAGACAAAAAGCATCTATAGTTCATAAAATACTTTACATGTGAAAACTATGTGTATGTGTGTGTCTGTATTTTTCTATTTATATCCTCTACCAACAATTCAGAGCCTAATCACATTTAGTTTCCACACCTGTGGAATATATTATTGTTGTTTTCTGTATGGTTGCTAATATCAACCAGTAGAAAGGGTGTTACTTACCTTTGTAGAAGGTGAATCTGTTGTTGTTCCTGCTATTGGCTATATGTTCCACATTTAAAAATGTAATTAATGATGGCTGATTTCTCTATTTGGCTGTGGAAGAAGGATTTCACTTAAATTTAGTAAAATAAAAAATTGTATTTAACTTGCAAGGGTAATTCTCAGGATTTCTTTCCTGTTTAAAAAAAAAAGCAAAAGACAAAACAAACAAGCAAACAAAAAACTTTTTTGTGTCAAGAGTCATAATAAGGAAACATGTTAATCAAATTTTGTGGTTAGAACTGAAAAAATGCTTTATTTGCTCATAAATAAATACATGTTCATATTTTCAAATTACATATGCATTTTAATCTCTTTTTTTCCCAGTTTAAAAATTCTAATTTTTTATGCTGGGGACTTCTCAGTTTGTATTTATCACATTTTGAGCATACTGGCCCCAAATCTTGGTGATCTCAATTTCCTATGTACCAGGCCAGTCTCCTGTATCTTTCCTGTATTTATCTACTCCATCATTCTGTCAGTCATTGGGTCAATTAGTCAGTCTGTCGGTCAGTCACTGGACCCTTCGTGAGCCCCCTCCTCTTTTCCAGGAACTGCATTAGTCTCTGGGGACACTGACCTAAGGAAGGCACAGCCCTTGTTAGGGAGCTCATGATCCACGGAAGAGAACAAACCAACCCTACTCCTCTTTTAGTATCCAAATATAGAACTTTTCAAGGAGAAAATTCATGTGTACTCATTGACACATTTGAACATACTGGTCCAAGATCTCAGTGATTTCAGTTTCCTACCTACCAGGAAAATTGACACATTCCTAGTAGATTCAAAATGCCAAACACCTCCAGTTGACATCATACTTTCCTTTTGCCAATGGCACTGCCAAAAATGCCAGGAGAGTTTTAATTCCTGACTACCTCCTGAAATGCTGGGAGGATAAAATTATATAATGTATTTGAAATTCTTTAAAACCTAGAAAGTGCCTTTCCAAGAAGAATAATTTCAGCAGCAATAGTTATAAGAGACTAGAATTCATTCAGGGTTGACTATGAATTCCTTTACCTTTGGTAACTTGGCTGAAAAATGTTGCCCCTACTTCAGAGGTGCAAAACAGGAGGGGTGACTGAGAGACACATGGTACACAGTTTACCAGTGGCTATAATTCATAATAATAATTTCAATTTTTCTCACCTTCATAATTTAATCAGACGGGGAGTTAAAATCCTATAACTCAGCATCTGGTACATAGCAGGTATACTATGAATTTCCTTGAAACTGGTATCCACTAGTAGTTTTGGATTTTACTCTATCACCTAACCCTCTCTTCAATCAATAGGCATCTTTCTGGGAACATCATGAAATAGAACAGAAAGGGTGTTTGGCCTCCCAATAAATCATATTGAAACTGATATGTCATGGTTGGCAGTGAAGTATGTATAAGTAATTTGTACCACTCATAGCTCATAACACTATCTAATTGGTGTTTGCTAATAATTTTCTTTTTAAAATTAGGGTAGATTCAAGATGACTGCCATAATAAATGTCCCTCTCACTCTTCAATGTTCAAATGTGATCTCCGGGTAGACAGCAAAGGGTGAGGACTTGGCCAGGCAAATATAGGCTGAGTGGGTCTTCATTTTCCCACTTAGCCTCATTTTCAGGTTTGGGTTTCTATTTTAGGATCTGAAAGCAAGAGGGTATTGGTACAAAAAGGCAGTGGTGTTCTATGCCAAGGTGCTCTGGCATGATATGTCCTGGGCTATACGCCGCCCCCCCCCCAGTCAGAGGAATGAAGGAAGAGACCTGGAGTAGGGACTGGACAAAGATTCTGGTGCAGAGGATAATCCTGAGGCGTGGAGAGTTCCCAGCCCAGAGTGCATTGACCAAAGGAGACACCTCAGAACATCAGATAGATGGTCCCTGCAAGTGGGTGTATGGGCCTGTGGAAACCTCCACAGCAACATCACAGAGTGAGCTACTCACGCATGGCTGGAGCCCAGCAAGCAGTCTCCAGCCCCACCTGGGGAAAGATTGGCACAGGCAGAGGTGGTCAGGGAGGCAGTGCCCCAGTTAATGGGTGGGATGTGGGTCATTGGGGACCTAGAATACCAGAGGGGAAACTGAGGCAGATCTGTAAAAAGGGAACCAAATAACAGAGAAAGACTCAGAGGTTGAGTCCATCTACGTAGGTGCTGGCTCACCGTACAAAACTTTTCTCTTGAATCTTTGGCAACAAAGGCAACTTCAGGCTTATTAAGAGATGACAAGATGTCTCCTTCTAGCTACTGGCTGGGAGGGGCTGGGACTAGGATGTGGTCATTCTCCTGAGTCCTCTGGCCTTCTCTTCCCGGACTGATGTCCTCTAGTTGGGGATACCGCTGTCTTCAACTCTACCCCTCTTCTCCTGGCTTCCTATTGCATCCCCCCGCCCCCCCCCCCACACACAGAATTGAGTTGGAAGTGATTCCTTTGGGATCTTGAAGGTATCACTCATTTGCCTTCCAGTTTCCAACAGTGATACTGAACTGACCAAAGATTTTCAGATTCCTCCTCTCAGGGCAGAGTGGTGTTCTGCCTCGGCTGTACCTGGTGCCCTTTCTTCTCTGGAAGCTTTTGAGAACTCTTCTTGGCCCCAAAGTTGTGAAATCTTACAATGATGTACCTTGAGTAGGTATAGTTTTATCTAGGCAATCAATGAACCCTTAGATCTCAAAGCACATGCCCTTAGATTCTGGAAAACATCCTTAAATAATTTTACTGATGATTTCCTTACCCATTTTCTATGCTTTCCTTTCTGGAACTCCTATCATTTAAATGTGGAATCTCTTAAGTTAGTATGCCGGCATACTTTTCTCCCATATTTTTCACTTCCTTGGTTTTGTATTTAGTTATTGCGTTATTTCCTAAAAGATCTCAGCTTTCTCTTCCAACCCTTCTAATGTGTACCATTTTCTTTACACATTGTCAATTCCCTACATGGACTTCATCTCCCTGGGTCTCCTTTCTCCATTTTGGTCTCCATCTTCCATGCTAATGGTTTTCCCAGATGTCTGCTAATGTTTAAGGCTGGAAAGTTACTTGAGCACGCAGGTGGAGTTTGTCTATGTAAGTGTTGCCATAGGAGAGCTGGCATAGTCAAGTGCTGGGAAACCCTATCATCAGTCCCTTTAGTCCCTTCTTCTTGGGTCAGATTAACTAGACCCCCAGAGTAGATCTTTTGATGCCCTATGTGGTCAACAAAATAAAAAGGTCCATGCACTGATCCTTAAAACCTATGAATATGTTACTTAGATGTCAAAGGACACTTTGAAGATGTCTTCAAATTAAGGTTCTTGAGAGTTCTTGAGAGTATCTTGGATCCTCCAGTGGGTCCACTGTAATTAGAAATTGTGATAAGAAAGAAGCAAGAGGTTCAGACTCCAAGGAGGAGATGCAATCACAAAGCAGAGGTTGGAGTGAGGAGGGCTTGAGCCAAGGAATGTGGGAAGCTTGACAAGTTGAGAAAAGAAAGGCACAAGATTCACCTTAGGCCTCCAGAAGGGACACAGCCCTGCCAACACATTGATTTTACTCCTTGGAACTGATATCAGATTTCTCACTTCTGGAACCATAAGATAATAAAGTTGTGTTGTTTTAATTCACTAATTGGTGGCAATTATGGCAGCAGTAATAACCTGGTCTGGCCTGTGGCCGGGCACTGGCAGTGGGGCAGATCTTGCTTTCTGTGAGCAGATATGCACGTCACCTCCTGCTGTTAACTGTGGTGTTCTGCCTCAGCTCTACCTGGCGCCCTGCAGGGCTGAGCCGCTGTTGCATGCTCCCCCTTGGGTGGGCAATGAAATCTCCCAGAAAGGTAAAGTGAGGCAGAGGTTCCAGGGATCAAACTTCTTCCCACTCTGCGTTCCAAAAGTACCTGGAGCTGCCAACTCCTGAGCTATTTGCAGGTCTGACAGTGGAAATTGGGACAACTGTCAGCTTCCCCCTCCACTGACTCAGAATGGGCTTTCTAGTCCCTTGTCACCTACTGTTAGCTACTGTGGATCTCTTCACTCCCAGTCTCCCTGTCTTCATCAGATTATGTCTTAGAAACAATCAAAACTCCTATAGTTTTAGTGGAGGGTTCAGGAAATAAAACCAGCCAGTGTGCTCAGCCCCCCTGAGGTCTTCATGCTTTCCCCACCTGAGATCTCCCTGGGTGGGGGAGGGTGTGGGTGTTTACCCCTCCTGCCCCTGTGTGGTACTCTGTCTCTGGTTACTTAAGACTGTCTCACTGGGAAAGTTCTCCCCTTTCCTTCCCCTTTGTTTATGTCACATGTGCTCAGGGCTGATTCAGCAGTGTGCCCCAGGTGGGTTTTGGTAGTTGTTAAGATGCTGAAGTTCCTCCCTACTGATTGTGCATGGCCACTGTTCCCCATGTCCCCAAGTCACCCTCCCTGTCCTGGACCCCCACAGATTCTTCCCTGACTGAACCAGGGGAGAATCTGCTGGCTAGGGTTGCCAAAACAAACGCCACAGCCTGGGTGGCACCAACAGCAGACATTTCCTTCTCTGTTCTAGAGGCTGGAGTCCAAGTCAAGGTGCCAGCAGGGAGGTTTCCTCTGAGATCTCTCTCTGGTTGGCTTGCAGATGGCTGCCCTGTTGTTGCCTCTTCACAGGTCACCCACTGCAAAGGAGCCCCTGGTGTCACTTTTATGTCCTGGTCTTCTGTTCTTAGAAGGGCCCAAGTCAGATTAGACTAGGACCCATCTGAAGGCCTTCATTCTTAATTTATTTTATTTTTTGGTCCCAGGGATTGAACCCAAGAGCCCTTAACCACTGAGCCACGTCCCCAGCCCTTTTTTGAGTTTTATTTAGAGACAGGATCTCACTGAGTTGCTTAAGGCCCCACTAAGTTGCTGAGGCTAGCTTTGAACTTGAGATCCACCTGCCTCAGCCTCCCATCCCTGAGGAGGCATGCACCATCATGCCCAGCTTCGAAGGCCCACATTTTAATGTAACTTATTTTTTTTTTTTTGTACCGGGGATATTGAACTCAGGGGTGCTTAGCTACTGAGCCACATCCCCAGCCCTTTTTTTTTTAAAATTTTGAGACAGGGTCTCTGTTTCTACCTACTTGAAGGCCCTGTCTCTAAATACAATCACATCCTAAGGTATAGGAGCTGCTAGGCACAATTTATTTATAACACAGACCCTCCTGCCAAGCAATAGCCCTCTGATTACTCCTGTTCTTGCCATGTCTGTGGCTGCATATCTGGAACACCAGCACCAAACAATTTTTTACTGAAAGCCTAGGCTACAAAACCAGTTCTTCCAAGATAGCCCCAGCCCCAGAACCCTAGCTTTGGAGCAAGATGGTAAACCATGGAGCCATTTGTGTTTGATATCATGTTTATGTTTCCCACTACTCAGAGTATTTCACAATAAAAATGAAAATGATATATACCATACACATGTATTGTACATGACTCTGATATTAAAATCCCTGTGTATTCCCTTGCAGACTTTGGCCTACTGCCATTCACACTTCAAGTTTCACTTATAAAAAATAGTAAGAAATCTTTAGACAATGACCCTTCATATTCTAATTAAATGAACCTTTAAAAAATTATCCACAGAGGGTAGAAACCCTTCATGAGAACATGAGACAGTGGATGAAAGCAGAGGCTTTGGAGTCCATCAGACCTACATTTCAATTCTGCTTCTACCACTTATTAGTTGTGTGACCTTGAACAAATTGCTGAGTCTCTTAGTTTCCTCATTTGTAATAATTTCTGGCTCATGAGGCTGCTGGGAGAAACAAGTGAGAGGATGTATCGGTAGTGTCCACACATGGTGTGGACAGAGGGCAAATTTCTCTGCTTCCCCTCCCCCTCAGATCTGCAGAAGAAGAACCCCCACCCCACCCCCTGAGCCAACCAGACCCCTCCCCTCCCTTTCCCATCATCCCCTCTAAAGTGGCTCCCAAACTCTGATCTCACTCAGTGCTTAGTAAAATCCTTCATCCCCTTTCACCCGGTGAAGAGGGTTTGTACAAATCCTGTGCTAATAGATTCCTTTGGCCAATTCACTTGGCAGGTTTTACATCTGAAAGACTGTGACAGTTTCCCTCAGCCCTTCTCCAGCGTCTTCTAAGATCTAAAACCCTCTGCGAGATTAACTTCTGGCTCTCCCAGCCTGACCAGCAGCCTGGATGCAGGGCTGCTCTCCAGCACTTTCCCCAGAGAAGGTAAAGGTGAACTTGCTGATAGAGATTTGGAAAGGGAATTTAGAGGGGAAGCAGAAAGAAAATAAACATTTACAGAGCACCTTTTTAATCTGTGAGGCTCTCGACATATGTCACCTCCAGCTATTCCTCCCAACCACCCAGAGCCATCCACAGTATTCCTCACCATTTTACAGATGAGGAGACTGAGCTTCAGAGAGAATAATTAAGCAACTGCAAAGCTATCATGAATGGAGAGTGAAGTTCAAGGCCTCTGGTCTGGTTCACTAACCAAATTAATTAATTAATTAATTAATTAATCTGAATCTAAGTCAGATGCTCCCACCCCCCACTGGGTCCCTCAGCCCTCCTTACAACCAACCTCTTCTGGCCACTCTCTGCCCACTTCTATGTTATGCACCTATTGCCTTCCTCTTCATGTTAGTCTGGCCAAATCTTCTGTCCTCAATTCCATCAGGAAGAGTGCCTCATTCTTCTTTTCACCAAACACACAGTAGAACCTAGAATGTGTCTTAAACAGATGAGAGGTTAAGTGAATGAGTGCATACAGAAGTACACATAAAGATGATTGAAAAAATTTAAATGTTAGTAAATGAATGATTGAATGAAAGAATGGAACAGATATAAGAACTAGCACTTGCAAGCAAAGCAAATGTTGCACATACGCAAAAATGAATGCATACAGGCTAGGGCATGGATTGCATGAATGGATTAATAAGAGAATGCATGAACATGTGGATGAGTGATAATGTAAATTAATATTTGTTAATGAGTATATATACAAATTAGTGAATATTGAATAGGCAAATGAGTATGAGAATGGATGAAAGAATTAATACATGAACAAATGAACATACGGACGAATGAATGAGTACGGGAATGGACTGCAAGTGCATGCATGCAGGAGCAAATGCATAAGTGAGTGAATGAGCCAAAAGTGGGTGAGTGAGTGCCTTTGCTGTTTCTGCTGGATTGTGCTACCTTCTGAGTATGCTGTGACCAGGAAGCCTAAGATGCCAGGAGTCATCATTTATGTTGGAGGCAAAGTTCTGGGGGTAGGATTAAGGGCTAGGGATATTAGAGCCCAACTATACATAGAGAATGTCTTGGTTTGTCCTCCTGTCTGACATGTGCCAGACCCCAGGTGGTCCTCAGGCCCATGCTTCCCAGCACATGGGAACTCTGGGGAGCATCAAGTCACTGTCAGTCCCTTTCTGCCCACTGTCCCCTTTTTCCTACAGTCCGTACTCCTACCCAGCACCCCACCCCACCCCCAGCCAAGAGCACAAGCAGGCAGCCACAGACAAGGAAATTAATTCTGAGCATCCAAGAACAGCCTCCTGTAATAAAGAGGCTGCTGCAATATCTTTGCAACAAGCAGCAACCCACATGTTCGATTACAACAGGTTGAGCCATTCCACACTCCCCAGTGCCAGGGCTCAGGGAAAAGGGGAGGAAAAAAAAACACAACAACACCTAAACACCAAGCAAGAATGCACACTTCCTGACACGACCCACACACAAGGTCCTGGCTCAGTCTGGACTGATGGGGCTTTAGCATTTCTTGCCGGGGAGTGCATGGCCATAACTACTATGCTTCTCTGCTTACCCGTTCCTGAGGAATGCTTTTTTTTATTTTTATTTTTTGGCTTCTTCTTTTTCCACTTCAGGCTGAGCCACATCAGGTTTTGAATGACTGACATCTTCCGTCTCTGCATTGGGAGCCAATTCCTTCAGGATTGTGACAAACCGGTATTTCGGGTCCCCCTGGCAACCACAGTATCCTATCTCCTGAGGATTGTGTGTCTCTAGGACGGAGGAGAACTGGCTTCTGAGTGAGAATCTACACCTTTCTCTTTCTTTCTGTGCTGCTACCTGGGTGATGTTTCAGACAGTTTGGTTGGGAGGAAAGGCTATCCTGGATGTGAGGAGGAGATTCAAGAAATGTCCCTAGTGCTGGGAGGAGAGGGCACAGCAAAAAGAATCTTAGCAAGGAGGACCTCCCATTTTCAGTTTCCACTCCTGCCTTTGCTTGTCTTATGATGCAACTGTCCGTAACACCTGCCATGGAGGACCCGGTGCCCACTTGGATTCAGACACTTGTCAGTCATTGAATTAATCATCTTAGTTTGCAGGAAAGAATGGGGCGGAGTTGTGGTTGCTCAGGGGTGGGGTGAGCCTGAGGGGAGGCAGAGGGTTGGTAGCAGGTGCAGGCTGTGCATCTCAGAGTTGGAGGCAGTGCCGAGGCTGGTGTAGCAGTTTTCTTCTTTGCCCCTAGCTTCCTTTTTTCCATGCTTGAGAAATTATGTATTGCTTGAAAATTATCTTTTTTCCAAAAAGGACATTGAACACAGTGTTAGGAAGGCCTATGTAGCCACCACCCCAACAACTTCCCATTCCACTTTCTGGTTTGTTTGGGGGTAGGGAAAGAGGGGTAGAGGCAGCAGGAGAAAGACCTTGGCCTTGGTGACTAACCTCAAACAATAGCCACTGGAGAAGACAGTGATGTGCAAATTACTGATTTTTATTGGACACTTTGGGGAATATAGTTGTTTGTCAGGAAATGAAAGAGAATGTTTGTGCTTATAAAATTATATGGAAAATCAATGCAGTGTTAAGTATATTTTTCAGTTGTTTGAGTCAAGGACTGTTCTAAGCCAATTCTAGCAAACTCTAAGGGAGACGAGACATCCCAAAACACAGCCAAGGGACTTAGCAGAAAGGTCAAGCTGTGGTTTATTGCTGTACTCCTGCACTTGGGGAAAGGCCCAAGTGGCTGTAGAAAGTTGTACATGTGGCTGTCAGCCCTCCGTCGTCAGCAGTGACCCTCAGAACCATGCTACACAGAATGTTCTGAAGTTTAGCCTAATTCCTGGTTTTTCTTTTCTTGTGTTCCAACTTAAGGACTGAGCACAGAGGCCCTGAGCAGATGGGGAGACTGTGGGGAAATTGAGAGTTCATAAAAGCATTTTTCAGGCTAGAAGACAAGAGTTGTCTAGAACGTGAGCAAGAATGGGAGGCTCAGGGGTTCATGAGCCATTTACTGTCAGTAGAAGTGGGGTGCTCTGTGTTCCTAAATGTTATCTGTGGGTCTGTCTAGCTCTGAGCCTAGGACAAGGATATGAAAGGAGGCATAGAAACAGCTGGGCTCCTCCCTCTTCCAGAGGATTGACATTGCACTGTGGCTGAGGGCCTTTGATGTGAAGGAATGAGAGAAGAGGAAGATAACACGCAAACTAGACTGATAGTTGAGAAGCTACCAGTAAAACTCCCACCATCAGTTCTTTACCAGATAATATTTTTAAGATGCCAGATTGGGAGCAGACATTCTACTCTGCCATTCCTTCCCTGTGTGACCCATGCAAAATCACTGTCCTCTCAGCTCATTGTTCTTCGCCCCAGATAGTTGTTATAAGGAGCTTCTTAAGATGCCCTCCTCCTCTAAATTCTGTGGTTGTGTGAGAAGAGATCCCTCTGATTCATGGAGACAATAGTTCAGTGGAAGAGGATGGCTCTTGACTGAAGGGGATACCAGTTTTTTCCCTTGCTGGCTGCGGGGCTTAGGCAGCCCACATAACTTTGTTGTGCTTCTTTTGAAAGTGGGAAAGTGGGTTCTGTTTGTTTGATTGGTAGGTTCTTTCCCCCCTCAACAGAATTGTGGTGATGGTTAATGCAATCATGTGTGCCAAACTGGAACCCAGAGCTCTCCCTCACTGCAGGGACTGTGGATCCATGCTATCTATTGACCATACAAAAGGGGGTGAAGAAAAAAACACCTTTTAACAAAGTGTCCTACTGCTGGTACTTATGGGAACAGTTGTGAAACGTAATAATAAATTCCAACGTCTTCTTCTTACAGACCAAAATGATCCTTTTGTAATGGCATGATAGATATAATTCAGGCTCTGCTTTAAATAGATATCCATGACAAAGCAAAATAAAGCACTGAATTCGAATTCTGTCTTTCCCATTGTGAGTCAGTTTCATCAGCTTGTGAGGTTGAATAAAGACCAAGGACTGTGGAAGAATTTGATGTTTGTAATATGTACAAGGGACACAGTACTTGACGCACTGGGTAAACAGTATCCGTTATGATGTTAACATTTATTATTTGAAATTCATAATTTTAAAAAATAAAGATCAAGGAAACAGCAAAACCTCAATTTGATTTTCACATTGCTCCATACTTGGGTACCACTTTTTCCACAAGAAAGATTTTCTCTGCCTGTCTTCTTTCATTTACTCATTGTTTTCTCAAGTGATGGGTGGAGATAATTAAAAATATCATCTAGATTTTCCTCAAGTATTAGAAGTTTCTAGAGGCTTTCAACTGTGTTGCAAACACACCCCGGCTCTTACTGCTTGCTCTAGTAACAATCTTTTCAGAGAGCTCTGACATTTGGGGGTGAGCCCTCTTTGGCTGATGTGACTCAGCTGGCTGTGATTGTGATGAATGGTAATTACAGACCCAAAGTCATCTGGCCAAATATTTGATACTTTGAACATAGAACCACAAATCCTTTAAAAATACAAAACATGATTGGTCTCATTTTCATTTCTATTGGTGTAGACATGAATACAATATAATGCCTTCAGAGCCTCCAACTCCTGGATCCTCAGCCTTATATTAAAACCTTAGCAATAGAATTTGCTTGTTAGTTTGGTCCTTTGAATTGCATTTCCTTTAAATGATGATGATTTTTCCTCCAATGCCAAAAAAAAAGGAAGAAGCGACAGGTCAATTTAAATATTATCTAATTAGAGAACAAAATATACTGTGATCTTAATAATCTTAGTTATGAGCAGACAAAAGAAGAGCATATATAAACCAATAAAAATAAAATACCAATCTTAAGGGTAGACAGCAATGAAATTTGAATTATAGTTGTCTTTGCATAGTGGAAATATAATTCTCTTTCTTCTATCAATTTCCCCTACTTTTTCAATATTTACTGATGTACATATATTACTTTTAAGTAAAAAAAAATAGTTTTTATATTTTTAGAAGAATTGTTATATTAAGTAATGGTGCTTTTTTTAGAACAGCCAGTTCTTTTATATCAAGTCAAATAGTAACTGACTGCACTTTACCTTTGTAGTAGCAAATATCTCCCGTTCATTGTACCTGATTTTTAAGCAGGTATTAATGCACATTTAATAAGGTCTTGGGGTATGCCCACCTTAGTGGTAGAGCACTTGCCTAGCATGTACAAGGCCCTGGGATCAATTCACAGCACTGCCAAGAAGAAAAAAGTAATACAAAACAAAACAAAAAAAGCTTTATTTTAAGTTTTCTGCCTCAATGGTGTATTGACAGTAATCAGGCAGGCTCCCGTTGGATTGTCTAACTTTACGACTGCAGTGTGTTAGACTTTGTTGGTGGTGTTTCCAACACAGGCCACCTACATGTTTTCTTTTCTGATTTTTTAATAACACCATTGGAAATTTTTATTATAAAGGCAATGCATGTTCATTATAGAAAATGTTGCAGAGAAGAAAATTGATAAACATAATACTATATTTCCTCCACCTAGAAGTAATCCCTGTTGAGTGCATGTGAATTTCCTGTTTTTGTATATATATGTGAACTGGATACATTTTAAGCAACTGAGATTATATAGTATATGTGTGTATGCATGCACATGTATGTCTGTATGTCATGAGCATTCTTAATGCCATTACAATTATTTATAAATTTTTGTGCTTGTATAGTAATGCACAAACCATAACTTATTCAACTACTTCTTTTTTCTGAGTATTTAGGTTCCTCTCAACCCAATTTTTAAAATGCAAGCAATACTATAATAATCATATTCATGTTCCCATCTTTGATTATTTTCTTAGCACAAAGTGCTAGAATTGGAATTAATGGGTCACAGAATATCAACATTTAAAAAACTTTTTATAGTCAAAGAAATGCAAAGTTGGACAATAATGAGAAGCAAACTTCTCATTCAATATGCATCAAACTGCAAAAAGGAAAACCACTTCCCACATGCTTATAAACATTGGAAATTATCTTTCTTTTTCACCTTTGACATATTGATATACAAAAACTAGTCCTTTAATATTGTTTTAATTTATATTCCTTTGATTACTATAGAGACAAAATTCTTTTTCATGTTTATTAGCTGTTTGTGTGAATTTTCTATTCATGACCTTTATCTATTTTTTCTAAGTTTTTTTTTCAATTCATGAAAGATCCATCTCTATTAAAGATAGAGCTTTGTCACTTCTATTTGCCTTTTATTTTTTAATGAATTTTTGGTATGCAGAAATTTATTTTATGTAGTTGATTGCTGATATCTCCCATCACCATGTCTTCCCATTGTGATTCTTAGAAGTACTTCCTCATTCAGACATCAGATATTCATAGCTAGCATTTTTGAGGGTGTTTTTATTATTATTAACATAAAAATACAGGGTGAGCTGCAGCAAGTGATGAGGCCTGTGAATTTTATCAGGAGGTGCTTTCCACCTCTTGCATCATTAGGACACATGGAGCATTGCCTTTCCAGAGTGCCCTAAGGTCCCAGAGATGCGAGCACAGGAGGAAAGAGCAAGCCAAGATCTGCTAAAAAGCCAGCAAGAGAGATTTTGAGTATAGGCATGGTGTTTCGACTGTCATGTAGCAAGTGTGATTTTAAATGTTAGTAACTGGGAAGTCGTTTGGCAGCAGGGCTGCCATAAAAAGGCAGTCTGAGAGAGTAGGTCTGTGGGTCTTCCTCCAACAAGGCCCCTGCACTGGAGAAATATGAGTGTGGTCTCAGGTGGCAGATAGGAAACTAAATGATTGTGAATTAGATCTTTGCTTTGGGTCACATCTGACCAACTCCATTTTCCTCTGTCATTTTGAGGCAATGGTTCTTAGCTTGGAGCGCTGTACACTAGTGAATTCTGCACAGAGGAAGAAATCAAGGTCCCCAAGCAGCAGCGTGGCAGTGGTAGAAAGAACATCAGCTGAGGAATTCCACGGACCAGAGTCTGACTCTTTGTTCTGTCAATGCCTAGCCATGTGATGCTGAGCCTTGGTTTTTTTGTCTATAAAATGGGGCTAATAACAGTCAACTTGCATACTTCTTGTAAATAGTAGCATGCATCACACCTATCATACCCTCCATACAGATCTGCAGTGTCTTTTGGGTCCTAGATTCTAAAAGCAGAGGGTTGTATATTTGCTGGTCCACTCAATAGGATTTCTTGTGCCATCAAACAACAGAGACTTAATTTCTCTAAATCAAAGCTCCTGATTTGCTTTCTTTCAATTGATGAACTTATAAAAAGCACTAACTGTGGTATGAAGGTAGAACTTTAATTCACTAGACATGTAATCATTTGCCTTTGTTAGGAAAAAAAAAACTGAAATTATGGGAGCCAGAAGTGTTCTAGAAAATTAGGCATGGCTTCAGATACAGTATTAAATGGCCTTTACATTGTAAACTCTTCAAACCTTCCTAGAAGGTGGCCCTGTTTTTCATTGATCTGCATATTGTCTAAGTATAGTATGCACATGTGATAATACTGATTCAATATGTCACTATAAAGAGTTACTTTATTGTGGCAGGCATGAATTATTAATGCTTCTTTAAACTAATGTTTAAAAACCTTTGTGGCTTTCTGTATGAGAGAGAATTAAATATGATTTTTTTTTTTAAAAAAAGCAATACTGCAAAGCAATACTGCAGTTCTTTATTGAGCAGCTATTAGGCACTAGCACTGTGCCAGTTCCAGTCCTGGAGGAAGAAAACAAAGGGTGTGGGGATGGAGCAGGGAGGGAGGAGAATGGAGCCAAACACATCAGCTTTGCTATTAGGAGTTCAGCTGAACTGGGGAAAAGATATGAATGTGAATATTTCAATAGTGATGTCAGATTTAAATAAAAATTCAATCCACGTGACCTCCTGTTAAGTGCTTTAAAGAATAGTGTTATAATCCTAACTATTTATGAATTTGATTTATATGACATACACAAAAGGCAGTAAATACAATTTAAAAATCAGAAGTGAAAGACCTTTTGAGTCACTGCCTAGGGCTTTAGAGCTATGAAAGTCCAGGATCCTGCAGGGTGTCAGAGAGGGAGGAGAGCTTAGGGACCTGTTCTCCTCCCTCCAAATCCTGGGAAGAGCACCTTCAAGGCCCCCACACCTCCTTCAAGCATGTGAAAAGTCTGATGAAGAGTTAAAACTGAATTCAAATCACTTACTTCATGTGTAACCTGAGAGAAGCTTCCGAGTATCTCTCTGAGCCTCAGTTTTCTCATCTGTAAAAAGGGGCGATAATTTCCCTGATGGCCCATGGTGTTAAGAGTAACAAAGGAGAGGGCTCTGAGGGCCCCTGAGAACCAAGAGGAGAGCCACACATTCACACCCTCTCAGACAACCTTGAGGCAACAGAGTACCTGGGGTGCATTGAACCCTCTAGTTTAGAAGTGTCCCTACCTCCCACCAAGTCACTCAGACGCTTCAGGTTTCTTCCTGTTCACCTGTGTTTCTAAGCAGCAAAGGAGATGAGTTCCTGTACCCTGGACAGGTCTCTACCTGATGAAGCAGACCAGAGTCATATAATGATCCAACCACATCAAGGGGAAAATGTTGAAGGAGAAATATGGTATTTTTTAGAACACTAAAATCATGTGCCGTATTGTCTGTCACGCCCTTGGCAGCTTGAGAAGCCCTTTGTTTTGAGAAGAGAATAATGTGTTATATATAGATTTACTCATGACATTATGCTAGGCATGCCAAATTTAAAGGTGCCATCTATTCAGACAGCACTTATACATTTAGGATTATAACTGGAAAGACTTTGTGTGGCCACAGCACCTAAGGAAGCCTTCATTCACCTCCTTGTATGTGCCCATTTAGGAGCTGAGAGTAGAAAGTGAACCCACCACAGAGATCAGCACAATAAGAAAAAGAGAGGAAAAGAAGAAGTATAGATTTTCTGTCCTTGAAGGTTATAAGCAGATTGAGAGAGCACTTACTTTTACAAACAGTAGAAAGGGGATAAAAACAAAAAAAAAAAATTTTTTTTTGAGATATCTTTGGCAATGCAGACCTGGTCCAATCAGCCTCACTCAGAAATATCTATTTCTTCTGATGAAGAGTTGCAAATTCTGCTTCCTCCATCCCACCTAATCCTCATCAGGAAATCTAGCAGTATAGAAATGCTTCCATATGCAGGAAACTGGTTTCCCCATTTTTGCTGAGGGGGAATAAAGAAAAATGTAGTTGAGTAGCCAGCTTGCGTAGACAAGTAAATGCTTTGCTGCAGCAACATATATTGAGTAACAGCAGCCCTCAGAGCTTGCCATAAATAACTTTCCAAGCCTGCGGGTCTCAGCTCACTGTTTGTTGAGGTTTTGCCACAACATGGCCTATTAGCAGAAATTTAATTATAATTTACATAGGTTATGGAAATAATCTAAGATCATCAAAATAGGACCCAAACATTCTGAATTTGGAAATACTTAAAGAGGGAGTGCATGTATGGTAGACAGAATCTGTTATCTTAGAATCCAGTTTCTGCTCTGTCCTTAACTAGTTCGGTGAATTTAGATGGGCCACTACATCTGTCTGGGCCTCAATATTATTAATGAGATACTGAGAAAATAAAAATATCTACATCACAGAATTACGTGGGATAGCGTAAGCAAAATTACATTGTTGCTGGGCACAGTGGCATATGCCTGTCATCCCAGCATCTGGGAGCGGGGTTGCTAAGGCAGGAGGATTGCAAGTTCAAAGCCAGCCTCAGCAAAATCGAAGTGCTAAGCAACTCAGTGAGACCCTGTCTCTAAATAGAATACAAAATAGGGCTGGGGATGTGGCTCAGTGGTTGAGTGTCCCTGAGTTCAATCCCCAGTACAAAAAACAAAAAGGATGTTGTCACCTGTTTAACACCAAACAGACTGTCGGCGATGCTATTGGTACAAAAATGGAAATACCACAAGTACGATGCAAAGAGCACTGACTTTGGAGCAAACTGTTTGAGACTGGCTTCTGACTCCATTTCCTTGTGACAAACTCAGATTTTTCTGGCCCTTGGCTTCCATTTTGTCATCTGTAGTAAGGATCATCCATGACGTCTACATCACAGACAGTTTACATGGGAGAATCTGGTAACCTGCAAACCACTCTAAAGGAACCACCTCTATATTTGCTTTCCCAAGTATCGTTTGTATTAGCTTAGTGGTTGGCACATTGGAAATATGCCACAAATTTTGTGTAATGAAAAAAAAATGAGAAAAGAAGAACAATTCTCAAGTTTTACATTTTCTTAGAGCCAGAACAGGGCCAGGTAATATGTTGTTTCAAATTTTTGTCCAGTTCAGAGTTAGACAAGTCATTACTTGTTTTGTCATATCTCTGAAGGAACATCTGGCTGTTTCTGACATTCCTCTTCCACTCTGATTTGGAAATATAATCAAAGATGAGAGGGAATATTTTTCCACACCAGCTTCATGATTTGCCTAAATACACATGGCCACTAAGTAGGAGGGTCAAGAATGGAATTCATGTCAGGCTGACACAAAGCTCTCTTCTTTTTCCCCTACATGAATGTATTTAACCTGAAGTTCAGCTGTTATCTTGAAAAAGGCCACTTTTAGACTAGGCTCAGAGCCTACTGCCTTTTCTTGTGAGGGGAGTGCCCTTGGGAGGCAGAAGGGATGCTGCTCCTGAGTTTCCAAGCTCCCCTGCTTACTCCAGATGGGGAAGAATTATAATCATGCATTATTCTGCCAGGCTATAGGTAAGAACACATCTTTGGGCCAAACTTTGGGAAATGATTTCAAGGAAAATTCAAATGCCTGTCTTAAACATCTGGATTGTACTTACAATAATTTCCTAATCAAAGATGTCATTGGTGAAAAAAAATGACCAAGCCCTGTCTCTGCACCTTCAATATTGATAAGGACTGGAGAACCCTTCCAGGCAGATGCATTTCTCCTTTGATATTTGCAAAGACATTTTAAAAGGGAATAATCAGATCACCACACCTCCTCTAGTTTGACACTAAAGTGTTTGGCAAATGGACCCTGTCTTTTCCCTCTTACCCTCAGCCTCAGACATCTCTGCTGAGATGACAAGCAAAGCCAAAACATTTCTTCTCTTAAGATTGTCCTGCCAGCTTTCCTAAGAAAGCCTGACTATTTGAGAGCTGTCTGCACTGGCCTTTGGTATTTTTTTTTAAACAAGAGAAAAGAAGAGAATTCATTTCTTGTCCCACATGAATTTGCACTTTAAAATGTGCTGCATGCAATAGTAATATCATTTCATTTCATCTAATTAATGGCTATCATGGGTAAAGTACAGCATTATGCTTAGAATTCTGTGCACAGAGTAATTGCTCCAGATATATGTACGCAATGTTACTGAAACATGTAGTAATGGGAGTTTTGACAATACTGTGCTTTTAAAGTCTTTTAAGAATACCATGGGCCTGTCTACAAAAGAGCAGTGTGAAGTGAGAATTTTAAAATGCTAATATGGGTATAAAATGAAGTTGAACATTAACCCCTGTCTGTGATGGCCAATATTAGCTTAATCCTTATCTTACTGTTCTGCCTTGACTGGATTTGTTCATTTGCCTCAAATTTATATCTTAAGAATGAGCTGGGCATTAGGCATACAGTGGTCAGCAAGACAGGCACCTGCCCTCCTGAAGTTTCCAGAACCACAGGAAAGACAAATATTGAATATGCAACTAATGGTAATGCTGAGTGTTATTTAAAAAGAAAAGAGGCAAGTTTAACAGGTTGAAAATGCTCTTTTTTAGGTCTGTTACAAATATCATCTTCTGGGCATGTGCTCCTTCTCTGCATGAAATATCCTGCCCAACTTCTCTGAGCAGGGAATCTTTGAAACAAACATATCATCTCACATATTCCCTGAGCCCAGAAGTAAAATGAGGGGCTTTTCTGCACTGTGATCCCAAGATGTAGCTCAAGCCCTTTGTTAAGAGACTGTTGAGTGCCATTCCAGGACTCTGTTCCTGAGGTCAGATTCCTTAAGACTGGATCAGGGCTCTTCTGCTTACTAACTGGCCATAAGGAATTAAATTACCTTCTGGCCTCAGTTTCCCCATCTATAAAATGGAGATTTATAATAGCAGACAACTCTTAGGACTATTAAGCTGATTAAATGGATTCATCATATAAAAACCCATTTAAAACCGTTATTCCTAGTATGCAACAAATTCTTAATAAAGATTGGTTCTTGCGACAGTAGCACTAAATAGTTCTTTGCTGGAATTACATGCTTAATACATCTGTCTTCTTCACTAGGTCATAAATTACTAGACTTCAAACTCTTGATTTATCCATTCCTCCAGTTCTAGCACTTGGCATACGGCTTGCCATACAGTAGGTGCTCAAACATTGTTTGATAAATACATGCAAGAGTGGTGAATCCTTGGCTGCTCACAGTGGTGCATGCCTATAATCGCAGCAGCTTGGGAGGATGAGGCAGGAGGATTACAACTTCAAAGCCAGCCTCAGCAAAAGTGAGGCACTAAGCAACTCAGTGAGATCCTATCTCTAAATAATATACAAAATAGGGCCGGGGATGTGGCTCAATGGTAGAGAGCCCCTGAGTTCAATCCCTGGTAACTCCCCCAACTAAAAAATTATATGTATATCATAAATATGATATACATACTGTGAGCCCAGATCAAGAAAACTAGGTCAAAGTATTTTAGAAACTTGGTTCACGTCCCCTATATGATTTTGTTCTATTTGCTGGCGAATAACAAGTTAAAAAAGAAAAAAAAAAGTGTGTGTATCATTGCAACCATCATTTGATGTGCTCCTTGGTTCTTTTATTTAAATTAATGTTCTCTTCAGGCTCCTTGGACGCCAGGGAAAATAACTGACATTTCTTTAGATTCGGCCATCACATTCTTTGAATGAGAAAACAATATCGTGTCTCTCTTTTTTTAATTATGCCAAGCCGAGTGTTTGAGACTCATACAACAATGCAATTTTATTTCGTCAAGTGCCTTTCATCTCAAGCTGCATCCCTGGCATTCAAGTTAAATAATAAATAATACAACCCAAGGTGTTTAGAAGGGGGAAGGGAAATTAAAGGGCCCAAAACAAAGGAGGAAAGCTCTGAGAACAGAGAACCTATAATCAGATTTCAGAGGACCTCCAACTCCTTGTCCAGCTGTGATTGTTTGGTGATGTTTCAGACAGAATAACTGGAATGGGGATGTGGTTTAGCAAACGGCTTAAACAATGGCTTTGATTTCATGGTGATGACACAGTTGCACTGTATTTGTCGTGCTGTTTTGGAGCTCTTTACATACCATGCAGGGCTTTCCATTTAGATGGACGTGTCTCAACAGGCAAAATGCTGTCCCCCTCTGCGTCGTCAGAGGAGAATCGAATTGGCAGTGGGGAGCTCTGATGGGCACTGTGAGTCTATCCATGTCCCAGAGTACAAGAGTGAGAGGCCTGAAATTGCAATAACGAGAACGAGCATTTGTCGATACTCCCTGCATGCCAGGCATTATCGTAAGTGCTTCACATATTCTATTTCAGGGGATTGGCAAACTCCAGCCCATGGGCCAAATCCACCTGGGGCCCATTTTTGTGCAGCCTGAGAACCAACAATCTCCATATTTTTGAAAGATTAAGAACAAGGTTTTAAGAAGGACAATAAATACAAGAAGAATATGTGATCTTCTGAGACTTGCAAAAGCCTGACACCATTACTTTCCCTTGTTTTACAGAAGTCTGTGGACCCCTGCCCTCACTCATTAATATTAATTCGAGCTAATAGTATTGTCCTGTGTAATAATGTGAGCATTTATTACCCCCATTCTATTATTTGGATGGGATAAGCACTCACCTGATATTATATAGCTCATTAGTGTGACTACTCCCCAGGGATCTCCAACTCAAATACTTAGAGGACTTAAGCAATGTAAATCAGTAATGTAGACTTAGGAGGGACTGTGACAATGGAGAGGGCACATGTCCCTTGAAAAGGACACCTGTGTTTCTGTATAAATAGTGCAGCAATCAAAATGGGAGTGTAGATGTCTCTTTGACATACTGATTTCCTTTTCTTTGCATGTGCAAGAAATTGTAAATGGTTGAGGTGATAGATAAGCCAGTGACCCAGATCCGATCAGTATGCATTGTGTACCTGTGTTGAAATATCACACCATATCCCATAAATACATACTGTTTTGTGTCAGTGAAGAAATCGGAGCAGCATCCGTGCAGTTCAGGCCTATGGTAGCCCTGCAATAATGGGTAACCCAGATTTTCTGATCTTTCAAGAAAAGCCAAAAAATCAGATTTTTATGTAAGACCTCCTAATTTTTGAATGTTGGCAATGAATTGAAAGTTTTTTAAGTACTCTGAATTAAGCCAAAACAATCTGGCAGGCTGAATGTAACCTAAGAGCCATAGTTTGGAAATGCTGCCTATTATTATGAGTTCACTTGGCCCAACTCCTTACCTTCACAGTGAGAAAATTGAGGATGAGAAAGGAAGAGCAGCTTGTCGAGGATCCCAGAGCTTAGTAAGAGGAAAATCCAAGTCTTTCAAACTTATATTTGAACTCTGTCTACTGAGTACTTCTCTGATGTTTAATTGGTAAAATGAATGTTGATACATAGGGGAAAATATCGTATGTACTTTTCTAGACCACTAAGTACTGCTAGAAAATGACAGAAGGTCAGACAGACTGGGAGATACACTTTAAGATGATCTGGGGACTTTCACCTCCCCCTATTTTTATGGCTTTGAAAACAGTCCGAGAATGTTGCTATAATGTCCAAAGTCACACAGCTATGTAGGGGGGAGAGGTTGGTCTTCAGCTTCAGACCCCAGTCTTATTCTAATGTTTTCCCTTGCTCATGATGAACTCTGAATATTTCAAGTACATCTTCAAGAGCTCTTTTACTATGCTTAGCTGAGCTAAGCTGAGAGTCACATATAGCCGCATGTCTGGTGAGTTAATAGATGGTCACCCCTTCACTCAAGTTGAAAGTTGGCTTGAGTTAACTTGCTTTCTAGGTGGTGAATTCTGAGAGAGCTGGTTCAGAGGGCAATGAGGGAGAAATGTATACATGAGGATAGAAGTTATATTTTCACAGGTCAGTAAGGCTACAGACAGCAGCTAACAGGGTTGCTTTCACATTGAAACCTCCGAGAGCCAGGGCACAAGTGGGGCTGCTGGGGTCCAGGTAACCCTGAATGGGAAAGAGGCTTCTGCTTATGCTGGCAAGAAACACAGCACAGCTCCCACAAAGGCTAGAGGGAGAGAACTCAGTGTCTTTCTACACTTGGAGGGTCTTGCATGCTACAGAACACGTAGAGTTAGAACCCTAGGAGCAACAGGTCCAGAGCAGGTACTAGAAGCAGTGGTACTAGCGAGGGTTTACCTTGACTGACTTCAAAGTGGCTACAATTGGTGAGAGTCTTGCCCTCAAAGCAGTAGAGGAAACTGCTTGTAAACCTGTGAGACATGCAAGGGCTCCTGAAAACAGCAGGTGGTGAAAGAAGAAGAATCTGAGCCGGAAATGATGATATGCCTCCGTAATCCCAGATTCTGGAAGGCACAAGTTCAAAGCCAGCCTTAGCAGTTTAGCAAGGCCCTAAATAAACAGGACCCTATCTCAAAAAAAATTAAAATTAAAATTAAAAATGGCTGAGGATGCAGCTCAGTGATTGAGTACCCCTGGGTTCAATCCCAGGTACCAAATTAAAAAAGAAAATAAAGGCAGGGGGTGGGGAGTGTCTGATGTTCTAGTCATGCACATAGAAAGAAAGACAGCAAGATAAGTATATCAGATGGTTTCATTTGTACACTTGGAAAACTAGACCAATAAAAACATGGCCCCCGAGAGAGACCATGGTCTGAGGCCTTGCTATTCAAGTGTGGTCCCTGGACCAGTACCAGCTCAGTACCGTGGCAGTGGCTGAGTAACTCTTACAGTGCTAGCCTTGAAGATGATCGTGAATTTCTGTTATACCCAGTGGCTAGATGCACTCTGGCTCCTGCTTCTTCTCTAACACTTACTCAAATTGAAAGAGAAATGATAGAAGGCACAAAACCACAAATGAAGAAAGAACTTGAAAAAGTGAAATGTTAGACTTGAAAAAGTGAAATGTTAAGATATTAGTAGGGAATGCATAGAACGTGGATGCTTGAGGCACTTCCTGCAGCAGAGGTCCAGGTAGAGTTAACAAGGGAAAGGTTGGTTGATTGACTGTGTTAAGATTCCCTCTTCCATCACGATGTCCTGGATGGCTGTCCCTCAACACACAAGGAGATCACTGTCTATAGTGAATGAGCCTGAAAACTCTGGACTTAACAGGAAACAACTCAGTTGTGTGTAGATATAATGTTCTGAGAAAAGGAACAGAAAGAGTAAATGAAATCTGTATGAATGGTAAGATTACCTCCTCATCTCTTCCACTACTGGGCTCTCGGAAACCTTAGCAGCTAAACCTGTCCTTCCTAGAAAGAGGCTGGAATATTTCATTCTGGCAAAATCAAGTGGCCACTGAGAACAGACTTACAGAAACTGTTAGGAAATCATCAATAAAATGACCCAGGCAGGTCATTCTACAGGGAAGCCTACCAGTCAACAAGTATTGTTCATATACCTTAAAATTTCCAATCAGTTTTATAGTTGGTTATATATGGATATACATAAACCATCAATATCTGAGCAAAGTAATATGGAAAAAAGAAACACAGAAATAATTATAAAATACCTGCAAAGAACATGGAGACTATTAGAGAGACAGAAGAACATTTCATACAATATATCACTAGTATACTTAGAGATGTTACATATCTGAAACAAGGCTACTGTAAAAAGAGACACATTCAGATCACCAAAACAGTCTCCTGAAAAGTAAAGATAAAACAGCATAAATAAAAATGTCAACAGAAAGGTTAGTAAGCAAAATTGAGAAACTATCCCAAAAATAAAGCAAAAAGATAAAAACATGGGGGATAGAGAAGACAACTAAGAGGTTTCATATTTGAATACGAGGAATTTTGAGAACAGAGAAAAAAAAGAAATCATCAAGGAAACAATTTAAAGAAATCTCTCAGAGTTTCTAAAGAACATAGCAACAGCCCTGCACAATGTTATTTAATTGGAAATAGAAATGAGGACCAGAAATAATTGTCTTAGGCAGAACCAAAAAACTGAAATATAAGGTATGTAAAACCCCCCAGCAATTGTTCTTTAATTTCTGAACTTTGGGAAAAGAAGAAGATCTTTAAAACTTCCAGAAAGGAGCAGAAAAATATGAGAGTCACAGGAACAGGACAAAGGGACAAAATGACATCAGACTTCCTAACAGCAACATTGGAAGCAAAAGGACAATCAGTGTCATTAGAATGACAGAGAATTTATTTCCAAACTAGTAGATCCAGCCAATTACATTCTCAAAAACTTCACCTTAAAGACACTTGTTCTACAAATAACTAAAAAAATTAGACAATAAGATAACAAATAACCCAATCAACAAATGGGCCA